>NC_048446.1:4297556-4630056 GCF_004353265.1 Vitis riparia
GGGGGGGGGGGGGGGGTTGTGAATGGTGATTTTTTAAAATTTTCAATAAAGATTTATATGTTAGACCCAATTCTTTTACCTTGTGAGATGCTGGATAATTTTTTCTATTAATTTTAGGTAATTGAAGTAGAATGTCAAACTTAGAAGCTATAAACAATGAGATATAATATTTTTATGTAGAAAACCCTACACTAACTATGGAGATAAAAAACCATGAGGTCTAAGACTTACTAATCTAAATCTACTATGTGAAACTAAGTTACACATATTTACTTGATCGCTTTACCCTAAAGACTTACCCTATAAATCTACTATGTCAAAGCTCTCTCGGAGTCTAAGTATAGTTAATTATTATTTTGAATAAGATCTTTTTGGTTGAATATTTGCTCCTTTGGTCTCACTTTTGGTCTCATTTTTTTTATCTTAATTTCAAAATTACTAAAATTATTTTCATTAGATCTTTATCCCTGATTCAAATGAAATGGCGAAAAAAGCAAAGATGGGTTTGCTTATTAATTGCAATGCCAACATTAAAGCCATGCAATCCAAGGTTTAGCCAACATCCATCAATTTTGCCAAACATAGAAATATTTGTATGTAAGAACATATTTACTAATGAATAACATGGATGTTAGGTATGTGTACTTGTTAGTATAATGATATTAACAATTTCCCTCTTTTGTTTTGAAATGATTCTTATTGCATGGTTTCTATTTCTTATGCCTTTGACATGGTAAGGCTTTGAATTAGACTATTAATGGAGCATTAGACTATTAAAATAGTAAACAAGTTGAGGAGTTGGTTGGATTTTTAAAATGCATGGAGCATCAAAGGATGAGATAGAACTCGCCAAAAAACATTTATTTGTTTTGTTTGAGGTTGAGTCCCTGTGCACTAGAATGAAAGCCCTTACCAAAGATGCAATTCCAAGCATAAGGAGTTAGAAATGCCTAGGGTGGGGTAAGTTGAATCCAAAAACCAACTAAATCTACCAAAATCAATCCAATCTCGTCTAATTAGTTCTATTCTCAATGGCCAAATGCTTGGTTTGATGTGAGAAATAAAAGAACTTATGAAGGTGGTGTTTGTTTTTTGACTTAGTTCTAAATATAACTTAAGGCTACAGTCAACCATACAAAGATGAATTCGTTCCCAGGCCTTGTCCACATCGCCCACCACAGAATGAGAGTTGGTCATGCCTAATGTTGTTACCTTAACTGCAAGAAGAGGGATGCCGAAGGTAGGGCTAGTGACAGGAGTGAATGCAACCATTGTATTTGCTTCTCCTGATGATTGATCAAGTAACAAAAATATTGTATTTTTCAATACATCATTATGGATTGGATTAGTCTTTCTGGTAGGTATACTTAATTCTCTCATCTCTTGAACCTATTTGTCCTAGAACCAAAAATGAAATGAACCCTCTCTCTATTTTTTTTTCTTTATTTTCATGTTGAGGATTTATATTGAATTTGAATGTATCTCATAACTAGAAAGAATTTGGGGAAGGGGTTAAATATTAAGAAGTTCAAAAAAAAGTAGATTCACTTTACCTTTCATATCAACGAATCGCATCTAATAAGTTCTCCAATGTAGTTCATCTACTAAAAGTGAAAAATGGCTCATTTCATCCTACAAAATATAATAAAGAATTACTTAGTCTAGAAGTACCTTTATCTTAGTGCTATTGGTGCACTGATATATCTTGCAAATTGTATAAGACCATATATAACATGCTATGTCAACTTGATTGAAAGATATAGATTTGCACCAACTCGAAGACATTGGGATAAATAAAAATATGTATTTGCAATATATTCTTGGAATAACAAACATGAGTTTGTTTTATTGAAAAGAATAAGAATTTCAATTGTTTTATTAAACCCCCATCTTAAAAAGGCTATGTATCTATCTAAGGTAGTACAACAATATCATGAAGATCAATAAAAAAACAATGGTTACAATCTTTTCAAATCATTTAGAGATACCCACAATTCAGAATGCAAGTTGTGAATTTGTAAGGTGAAGGTTAATGATCCAACATATGTGGAAATCATGTGGATTCTCCTTCATTTAAGATAATTTGACCAAGCTACATGAACATAATGTTGCTTGTCTTGCAAAAGTTATAACAAGTGAAAGAACTAAGCACATCTCCTAAAGTTGTTCTATACTTATGAGCTCTAAAAGAATGGTGAAATTGATGTTTAGTAGATTTGATCATTTGATAATCTAGCAGATCTATTCATGAAAGTGCTACTATGAGATACATTAAAAAAAATTCAAGATATAACATTGCAACGAATTGAAAAACTGAAAGTCTAATAAGGAACATCCAGAAGGGGGGTTAATGGTGATTTTTTAAAATTTTCAATAGAGATTTATATGTTAGACCCAATTCTTTTACCTTGTGAGATTCTAGGGATAATCTTTTCTACTAATTTTAGGTAATTCAAGTAGAATGTCAAACATAAAATATATAAACAATGATATACAATATTTTTATGTAGAAAACCTTACACTAACTGTGGAGATAAAAAAAAAAAATGAGATCTAAGACTCACTAATCTAAATCTACTATGTGAAACCAAGTTACACATATTTACCTGATGGCTTTTCCCTAAAGTCTTACTCTATAGTACCTATAACTTGATTCACGTTTTCGACTTAGCAACCTTCAATTGCTCTAGTGGTTCACTTCTGCCTCGCCGAAGGGATGAAGGTCTTCAACCCAAGATTAAAAAAACTAAACCTTGAATGAGAGAATATGAATGGTGTGGCACTTTAGGTTTTCTCTCAAGGAGACCTTCTCTAAAGAAAATAATGTTTCTCAATGATGTATCTCCAATATTTAACCCTCTAGGGATTATTATTAGGAAGGTATTTATACGCAAAAGCCCGAAGAGTCTCAATTTTAGAATTCTAATAAAATTTGCATGAAAAATCTTGGCAGAACCTGCTTGACCGCTCAAGCTAACTTGCCCACCGCTTAAGTGCTCAAGACGCTTAAGTGGTCATGCTCTATTTCAAAAGTCTACTTTAAAAACCTTTTAAGTTCAAATCAAAACTGATCCTCTTAATACCTCAATATAGCCTAATTTGCCACAAGCCAAACCTCTTTAGACGTACCTGCGACTTCCCGATTGAACGAATGACAACTCTTGATATTTAATGGAGAATAGGTCACTATCTAAAAAGACTTCTATGACGAAATATAAAAGGAACAAAATTGCCAACATAAAAACAAGACTCCATGTCCGAAGATGAATGATTAAGGGATCTATAATTAAAGTGTTAAGGAAAGCATAATCATGTTTACATGAGGGGAGTATACTAATATAGATATAATATATTCTTTTTTCCTTCATCTTGGTTTTGTCTCACTAGGTTTTACTAGTATGGTTGTAGTGGTCAAATATTTAAAGAATATTGTACTTTTTTTATTAGGTTTTCTCCTATTGGGTTTTTCCTAATAATGTTTTAACAAGACATATTCTTATTTTGATTGAAGAGAGAGTGTTATAGAATATGAGAATTTATCAAATTGTGAGAATTTGTGGATGATAATCCATGTTGATATAAATCTCTTTCAATTTCCTGTAGAAGGAAGAGATCTGATAATGAAATGATGTTTTATTTTTTGTCTGCATTCCAATTCTTTTATTTTACAACAAGGATATCTTTTTTAGCATGTTTTTTATTTTCTTTATTAAGTTTACGTCTTGACTTTAAGGGGAACTTATCTTTTCTAGGTTTTAAGATCATGAACTTATGAAGATAGTTAATTCAAAAAGTACGAATGTCTAAGTTTTTAACCTTGGAAGGCAAATACACTCTTCAGATTATTATTATTACTATTATTATCTTAAATTTGCCAATCTTTCAAAGAAATTTGGGTAGGTTGACATGACTTAATTGTTTTTCTTTTTTTAATGATTAGATCCAATTTAATTGATCAATAAAATGATTTTAAAGAGTAAAGATTATTTTGAATGCCTCATAATGTATTTTTGTTATTGGACATTTGTGAGTGACGAAACTTTATTTCTATTTATTTTCTAGTTGAAATTGAGATTATTTTCTCACACTAATAGATGGGCTACTAGAGTATTCAAACATGTTTGAATCATTTCTAAGTGCTAAATACCTTGCGCAAATATTAATATCTCTATCTATAATCCAAACATAAGAGTCATCACTTGCAAAAATAGAAAAATCACTATAATGGAACAAATAATTGTAGATGAAAAACAATTTTCACCCTATGCAAAAAATAATGCCATTGAAAAGAAAAATTGATTGAAAACATAATTGTAAGAAAAATTGAGGTTGGAAATTCATGTAGGACTTATTGAAAAAGTTGTGTTAAACATAAATTTAGCTATATGAAATCAAATTTAATATTTACACTTTGTAGGATGTAAGACTAATTAGTTGAAATATTAAAGTGGGAACTTGAAATTGAAGTTTTCAAATAATACAAACGATTTATTTATTGTAAACTTCAAAATCTTTTGATTTTCTTATACATTAAATTATCTTGTTTCTCTTCATAAATCTATGAACAGTTCTTCATGTCGGATGAGTTCAAAATTCTTGAAATTACTAGTTAATATTCTACAAACCATAATCCTAAGAATATTTCATGTGTTTCCAATCGTTTTAGGATTTGTCTAATATCTCCTCTAAGATTTAATGTTTTATTTATCTTGGGTTTAGATAATCTAGGGATATATTATTGGAATCTCTTTGTGATCATAAGAATAAAATTTTGGTCTTAAAAAGGACATTATATTTTGAGAAGGTAAAAAATCCTTGAACACCTTCATTACTAGGAAATTATGAGGACTCCTCAGAGCTTGAATGCTTGGTTCTTGTTCTTTCCCTCCTCTAGAAATGGATCTTTAGATGTGTGATATATTAGGATGGTGAGAAAGAGTGTTGTTGAGGTATTTTTGATTAAAACTTTGCTATATTTTATCATTACTCTCTAGATATTTTGGTTTGTATGTTGGCATGTCCTACATTTCATGCTTATCTATTACAACTATTCCTCCTATTATCAAAATTTCTACTAAAATCATCTTAAATTTATTTAAAATATTTTTATTCATTTATTAAAAAAAAATTAAATTACTTTTATTTTACAAAACATCAAATAATTTTGTGATTTCATTTTGAAAGTGAATAAAAAAATTAAATACCACTTTCAATATTTATAAATAAAATTTTATTTAAAATTTAAGTTATAATGTTATATTAAAAAATCTTGTTATAGGAAATATATATTTTCTTTCATGGAACTTTTTGCTATGCAAGTACTTTAGATAATTTTTATTTCAAGCTATAAGAATATGTAAAAAAATTTCCATATAGTTTCGGGTTATATGAATATGCAAATGAATTATTTTATATAGTTTTAGGTTATAATACTACACAAATTATATTTCAAAACTTCTAGTTATAATTTTTTACAAGAAAAATATATTTTCTAAATATTATTTACACTTTTTTTTTGTATTTAAATGAAATAAATAAAATGGAAAATAAAAATAAAAGTATAATTTTATCACATGCGTTTTACTCGAGAATGTTTCAATCTTCCACAAACATTTTCTCTAAGGGCTTATAGGGATTTTATTTTGCAAAGACTCTTCGTGCTGATATTGTGTCAAAATTTTTTAAAAAAATAACAAAAAGAAGAAATAGAAAAAAAAATAGAGTTATAAGAGAACTCTAGGGTGTGATTTTCATTGATCAAGGTCTCTTATTTATAGGAGTTGGAAAAATTAGAATTTAATACAATATTTAGAGTCCGTTTGATAGTGATTTTGGGAAGCGTTTCTAATCTTTTTAACACTTGAAAATTTTTATCATTCAAATATTAAAAAGACTAGAAATGTCTCTTAAAATTACTATCAAACACACTCTTAATTTTTTACAAGGAATAAGAAAAATCTGTATGAATAATTGTGATGTCATTCACAATTATTAGTACATATTTATAACAAAATGGTTTTTCTTACCCTAAAATTCTATTTTAACTTACGGATGAAATTTTATTATATTTAATAAAACGTTCCATGTACCTAGATTGGCTTCTAACATCATACTATCAAATATATGAACTCATTTCGCCAAGGCTATTATGCATATCATGTTTGATGTATAATGTTTAATGCTTTAGTTTGCTTTTATGCTGATAAAAATTCTGGGCAATAATATATTAATTGATTTATTTAATAAAAAGACAAAAATGAAAAATCTCTTGTATCTATCTTGTGTTTCATTTTTCATCTTTTAAAGCCTTATTTTCTTTTTCTAGGACTTTGAATTAGACTATTAAGGGTCAAGTACCCTAAGACAATTGAAATTCATCTCTTTGAATGGAAGCTGAGGGAAAAAGCTTAAAAAAAACTCCTTATTCAAAAATAAATAAAAATAAAAATTGCAAGAATAATAAATATATTAAATAATGAATAATATTTTGAAGTAATTAGCTTTTCCTTGAACTCCATTGCAGTTTTATTATGTGTTTGAGTAATTAGAAAAGGCCAATTAGAAATTGAATTAAAAGAAAGAATTTAACTTGAAAAGTTTAAGTACTTTTTCTTATCCAGGAATTCTATTTTAACTTATGGATGAAGTTTTCTTATATGTATATACATTTTAAGTTTGGCCTTGGTCAACTAGCTTATTTGCTTGTGATTCATTGTTAAACATGGTGAGCAACAAAGTAATGAACTCATTCCACCAGGGCTTTTATGCTGATAAAAATTCAAGGCAATAATATATTAATTCATTTCTTTAATAAAAGGACAGTGCTGAAAAGTTAATTAGTTTGATTAATTAATATATCCTTTACATTAATGATGACAAAGAAACTTAGTATTCCATTTATTAACTTCAAATTTAAGTCATTGTAGGGAATGAAAGTACCCTGGATTCCGAGTTTTTCTATTCCCACATTCAGCTACTGATGGCAGGATGTATATTTAGACATCTTAATTGGTGTTCATAAAGTCGTTAATCTTTTCTGCTACCTCATACACTTGCCCAAGAAAAAAAACCGAACTTACGTACAAGACATGGGATATGAGCTAGAGAAGTTTCATAAATTTTGAACTTGAACTCGTAGTGCCATTACATCCATTGATTAGATGCCTAAAAAATTATGATACATGTATAATTATTTTTTATTTTAAAATATTAATAATTTTATTTATAAATTTATATTTATTTTACATTTAATTATTATACAAAATACACAAGAATTAAAATTAAATAATTTATAATAATTTTATTTTAATTAATTTTTAATATATATATAATTCATGCATAATTTATAGTATGTATCTATATATTGATAAAATTTATAATATTAACGCATAAGTATAAGATATTTACATTTATGAATCTTATATATATTTTTTATATTGCAAATAACAAAGTTGGTTTGATGACATAGTTACTTCCCTTAAAACTTGAGACAACAACTTAGTCAATATAAAAAACTAGCAAGGTGTTCTATGTGAATGTAATGAAATCGAGATTTCATGTCAACTTAAAATATTTTATTATTTGTATTTCCCATCCAACTTAATCTATTGGTAACAATGACAGTCCAAATCCATTGGATAGTCTGTCACAATTTTATTTTTTTTATTAGTACTGGAAATTTTTCATCGATAGACTTTTACCAACACACTTTTCCCTAACTACCATGTATCAGGATTATCTATTGGTGAATGTTTTTTCCAACAATGTATATCATTCAAGAAAAGTAAAATTTCTTGTAGTTATATGAATAGATTTATAATAATAGGATAAAAATGAAAAATCTCTTGTATCTCTTCTATGTTCCTTTTCTAGTATTTTAAGACCTTATTTTCTTTCTCTTGTTTATAATTAAAATTTTAAAGGGGTTGATGTTTTTGTTGGCAATTAATGGGAGTTAGGTTTTCAATAGAAGGTGTGATCAATATGCATGGGAAAGAATTAAAGGTTAATTAGTCATTAGTTTGACATTAATGTCAAAATCACAAGTTAATTAATTTGATTAATTTAAATACCATGGGCATTAATGAAGATAAAGAAACTCACTCCATTTATAAGCTTTAAATTTAAGTCATTACAAGGGAATGATAGCAACAAATGAAATTGAAACTATTTAAGCCACCTCTCCCACCACATATGTATGCATAAGAACCTTTTCACCCTATTTAACTCCAATAAAAACATTATTTGCCAACAACTCTACACAGACTACTATTCTTAAGCATTGATCATGGCATGGTTCTGCAATGTCTCTATCATGGCAATCCATCTTAGCTAGAGGGGCTTTCCAAAATTTCAAAATCACTAAAATTGATACCCTATTTGAAATAAAATGGTAAAAAGTTAATGATGGGCTTGCTTGGTAATTGCAATCCCAACCGTTAAAGTTATACAATTCAAGGTTTCTCTAACATCCATCCCTTTTGGGAACCATGCATAGAAATATTTGTACATGATTAAGAACATATTTATTCATAAATATGAGTTCTATTAACAAAGGAAACATATATAACTTTTCGGAGGGGATCATGATTGTGGTAAGCCTTGGGTACGAGTTAAATGATGAGACCTTATTAAGTTCTATACCATACTAAATTCGATAAGACTTCAAATTTTTGGGGATGTAGTGAGACAATAAAATCAATCAGATTATTGTTATATTCACTTTTAGTTGAGCCTTTGGACTCATTGTCATTGGAATCACAATGACTCCAAAGCTTATCACATCTATACATTACATCGGAGGTCAATCGCTTGAACTCTTGGTTGGATTGTTTGAATTAACATACTAACAACCTCATTAAAAAAAAGAAAAAAAAGGCACATACAAACAAACTCTTCAAAAACCAAACGACCTCTTTGATTTTGGTTTGCAAGACACATACACCATCAACAAGATGCGCTATTGCCTTTAATATTATAGTGATGTTGTATTTGCAATGATTAAATATACTATATTAAAACTTTAAAATAAATATAAAAATTTGTCCAATAATAAAATTTTATTTCATTTTAGGATATATCTTTATAGTAAATTCAATTTTCTTATGCATATAAACTTTGAAATTTTTATACATTTTCATTTACTCATAATATATGAATTATATATTTATGATATTACGATAACTCACTATTCAAGTGTGGTTAAAAACTAGTTCAATCAGGGAATCGTGACTCAATAACTTTTTTGGTTCAATGACCAGTTGAGTACTAAAACCTTTGGATGTTTATAATAAATATAAATATATTTTAAATTTATTTATCTAATGTGTTTCTTCAATAAACTCAACTATGCCCCTCTACTTATGAAAAGTACTTGACATCATTCAACCCATAGTTATTCTTTAAATAGAATATGAATGAAAATGCTCTTAGTTTTTTATTGTACTTTTAAGTTATAATCTATGACATTGGTTAGGAAATTTAAAAAATGTTGAATTGACCTAAAATGCAAGTGAAAGACTTTGGACTTATTTAGGAACGATGCTTAATTACATGTTAGAAGTACCTTCTAGTGTAAAATTTTTAGAATTTAGAGAATCACTAAAAATGTCGTTTTTCTTAGGAAAAAAAATTACTTTCATATTATGTAACAATACCTTCATAATACTTAGATTTGCTTTTAAAATCTAATATCACTAAAAAAAATATTTAATTAATTAGGCCTTGGTCAACAAGCTTAGCTTGTGGTTCGTGGTAAGAAAAATGAAAAACAATCAATTCATTTCACTGATGCTCTTATGCATATCATGTTTGATGTATAATCTCATATTTTAAAACTTTATTTTCTTTTTCTTGTTTATCACCAAGCTAAAGGGATGTCACAGATGATTTTTGTCAATAATTAATAAGAGTTGATTTGCAATAGAGGATGTGATCAAAATGGGATAGAATGGCTAGATAGTTATAAGCTTTAAATGAATGTTCAAATCGCAAGTTAACTAGTTTGATCAATTTATGTACCACATTAATGAAGACAAGGAAACTCATTCCATTTATTAGCTTTCAATTTAATTTATTACACAGGAATGAAAGTGGCAAATGAAACTGAAACTATTTCCACCACCTCTCCCACTACACATATATATAAGAACCTTTTCACACTATCTAACTCCATCAAATTGCCAACAACTACACAAACTACTATTCTTAGGCATTGATCATGGCAAGTTTTTGCAATGTCTCTATCATGACATTTTTTCTCTTAGCTACAGGCCGGGGCTTTCCTAGCATCTCCAGGATTAGCATTCGAAGCCAATGAACAAGACCTTGCCCTCCCACCGGAATCTTCTTCTAGTGATGACGAAGACCTTCTTTCATCAAAAGACGTCCACAGTTATTTGGTACATTGTAGAAACAAAATAGGTCCAAAATGTGGGCCATTGTTCTTTCGATGATTGATATTCCTGGGTGAGAGTAGCGATATGTTTACTAGTTGTTGCGAACAATTGATCAACATGGGAATGGGTTGTCACAATGCACTGACCAATTCCATTTCCTTAAGACCTGAGTTCAGTGACAAAGGACCCCTATATCATAAAAATCGTGTCCATGTTTGGAGGTTTTGTAAGCTACTCATGTAGGATATCTCTCCAAGCTCATCTCTTTAAAAATGTAATTTAATATTTTTGCTCACCTGTATTAATGCAAGAAAAATGAGGATAATGTCTTCACAATGTATCCTTTAGTCTCATTGTTGGTTTCCTTTTTGTGAAGAACATGATTTTGGTCGGCTTTGGGCGCCAATATATTCATTAGTGTTTCCAAAGCTTATCTCTTTAAAATTGATGATGTTTAATATACCAATCCAATCTTAAAAGTTTCTATTTGCATGCATGGTGGGAGATGAATAGGTTCTATTTGCATGTAAAATTAGCAACTAAAATTTTAAGAAAATATAAACCTACCATTAGAGAACCATCCTTGTCTAAAATAACCATTAGTCAAATAAAAAATGGTATGAATGTTTTCTTTAACATGGAAACATAATTTACTATCCTTTGGAAGTATCTTGCATTAGCGAGATAAGGGTGGTTTAGGTTTGGTTTTTGTTTGGAGGTTTCTATCATATTTCATTAAGGTTTTTCAAATAGTGGGGGGAACTAAGAATTTTTATCTAACATATACCCTTTCAAGATAAGTATTTAAGAATTCTTACATTCTATATATAGGAGTTAATAATATTTTTTGTTTTTACAAATAGCATCCAAATAATGCCCTAATACTAGAAATTTGATTTTTTCCAACCAACATATTCCATTGGGAAAGACTTTTACTGATTATAAAATTCTATTCCGTGGTAATTGGCTAAAGATGTGTTGCTAAAAGTCTATCAATGGATTTGTTCAGTCACCATTAGAATGTTTTTTTAGCATTTGACATATCTATACTAATGCTATTGCCAACAAATTAAGATGATTAAGAAAGACTATTGTTAAATGACTAATATAGCAACACATAAAAAGTTGTTGATTCCAAGGTCCTTAATTTGGTGCGATAAACTAAGAATAGAGGATTACAATAATTGATCTGACAACAAATAATATTTGTTGTTAATGTTTACTATTCATCGTATTTGATCTAACAATGTATTAAGAGTGTCAATGTCATTAACTATCAATGTAAACTAATCCAAAATATATTTAACTAAAAAAATCAATTATATCTATAAATTAATTAAAATAAATTTATAGTAACTGAATAACAATGCTACAATGTAACATAAACATTAATAACAATTTACTTCAACATAAAACATTCTTTTAGTCAACAAGATTTCAAAACACGTCTCAAAAATCATTGTTGCTCCTTAGTTATTCTTTTTTTTCCTTTTTTTTTTCTTTAGCGACTCTACAACACTTACAACATAAAATCACATTTCAACATAAGTTTGAGAACTTAACCATATTATAGTAATATATGAATGAATTTATTCATCATTACAAGTAAAACTAACTATTAAATTTTCATAGATATAACAAGAGTTGAACAAAATGCATATGTTTTTAGCAAAGAAAACTTTAAAGGTAAATTTCAACTGTATTGAATAAATTTGTATTATTATAATCCTTGTAGCCTAGAACCTTTTTCAACTATATTAAAGAAATTGATTTCATGCAATTTTATACTAAAATAAATATTTTAATTACAAATCCATTGGTCAAACCATTTTCTCAATTGAATACAACTAGTCTCATTCAATATTTTGTTCAATTATATCAAGTTTTGTACAATGTTATATTTGAACTTGTTTCTTAATTCTCTAACCTAATTTCTAAACTTATAATTGACATTGCAATTGACTGTAAAAATAAGTTTAGATAGTAATCACATAATAATTATTTTTCTTTCATTGCATGATAATTAATAAACTAAAACCAATATCAATACTTACCTTGTGTTGTAAAACAATCAAACAATCTCTGAAAATGCTCTAAGAACCATAATTTGTAAAGAAATAACCTAGATTATATTAGAGAACAATTAGTCAAAGAAGAAAAATATGATAGAAAAGAAATAGAACAAATAAAGTTAGAACAACAAAATTTAAAAAGAAACACTAGAAAAGGTTAACAAAAAAATAGATAAAATTTTAGAACAAAGAAAGACAGGATCATCGAAAGAACAAAAATTAAATAACCTTTTAAAACAATTTAAAAACTTTAGTTTAGGAGAAAAACAAGGAATTAGAACAAAACAAAAAATAAATCCTTTTGAACCAAAAAGTTTAGCAATAAAACCATGGAAATAGAAGAAGCTATAAACCCTAAAGATAATGTAAAAGGATTTATTGAAGAAAAATTAAAAAGACAATAAAGGAAGTAACACTTTACAACAAACAATTAGTTCAAAATTCTAAAATAACTAGATTTTTAAACCAACATGCTATAAGTTCAATAGGAAATATTGGATATTTAGACTTAGTATCTCTAGAAACAAAACATAAACTATTAAAAAATAAAACCGATAAATATATGCATTTAGGAATAATTCTAATAAGAATAATAAGACTCCATCGTAAAGAAATTGGAGCACTTATAAATATTAACCTTTTAGATACTAGAAATAATACAGTAGGACGAGCTCTTTTAGCTAGCGTAGAAGTTAATATGAACCAAAATTACACAATCATTGGCTGTATATCTCAATTTTGTATAGATCTTAAGGAATTCACAAAAAATAATAATAATAATAATTGTAAATACTAAAGGTTATGGTATGGAATTAGGAAGTAAGAACCTTAACATAGCTATAATTTTTATAGGAAAAACCACTAATGCTCCAAGTTTGAAATGTATGACGCAATTTGATGATATAGCAAAAACCTTTAGAAGTAAGGTTGTAAATATGACAGAAACAAAACTTGTAAATATAGACTATTTGTTAGGACGAGAATGAGAATTACCCTAAATAAATAAACCAGTAATAAAATATCCAACATCTAGTAGTTTATATGAAAACCAAGTCGGAAGTGTAAGTATAACCTTTGGAAACTATAAAACCGTAAATGTAGAGATAGAGTCAGATGTTGAGATAGAATCTATAATCTTATACAAGAAGATATTTTATTAAACATCGAAACACTAGAACACCTATAAAAAAATTCAGAACTACTTAATATAATGTTAGAAGAATTTAGTAACCCAACGTTACTAGAAAAATAGGTAGACCAAGAAAACTTTGTTGATATAATGTGTAAAAACTATGCATACGAACAAATAATTTAACAACTTTATAAAACAAATTTGATCCAAAAACTTATAGATATAGAAACAATAAATTAATTTACTATTCAACCAAAAGCTAAAGAAAGCTCGAAAACAGTCTCAAATGAGTCAGTAAATACAATAAATATAAAAGGAATTTGTAAATATAAAAACTGAATTAATAAGGTATAGTAAGTCGTACAATAAGCCAAAACGACCTTAGTGGAAAACCAAAATAGAACCTTCTAGTTCTTTACAACTAATATATGAATATGGAACAACATTAGATATAGATAGTACACAAAACCTTAAGAAAATCATAGAAATTTGGGAACAATCCTTAAATTCAACCAGTGTAGTAGTATACTTTGAAAAATCAACAAAAAATTTATGAATTTTGAAAAGCACCCTTAGAGGAATTGTATTACAATTCTTTAGAAACATGGAACAAGAAAACATTATTTATTTTCAAGAAGTTAGAAATAATTTTAGCATATTTGTATGATTTTTTTTTTTTTTTTTAAGATATGACATTTTTAAAAATCATAAATTTTTCTCTACAAAACTATCATATGAGAAATTACAAAAAAACCATATATATATATATATATATATATATATATATATATATATTATCAAATTATGATTAAAAATTAAATTTTTATAGAAGAATAGACTATTAAAAAATTAAAGGAATCATGTCTTTTTTTTTTTGTTAAATTTAAAAAATATAAGAAAAATATAAATCAAATATATTATCAATATCATACAACAAAACATTACTTAAATTTTAAAAATATTTCAAAATATATTAATATTTTAAATAATTTCTTCTAAAACAAACAAAAAAAAAAGTAGTTATAAAAATACTAAAAATGTTATTATTAAAAAAAACATTGTTTTCTTATAAATTGGTATTAATTAATATTATATGAAATTGAAAAAAAAAATCATCATTGTATTGTCTCATCACTTGCTAGATCATATTTATTATACAACTATTATAAAAAGAATTCATATTCATCACACCATTGTTTTTTCAAGACAAATTATACATACTAGTATTTGCATCCATTGGTATCCAATATAATAATACTATTTTGTTGAATAGTAATTTTCATTAAGAAAATTGTTTTCAAAAGGTCATTTTTTTTTTATGAATGAATTATTTTTATAATAAAGTATATCGGTCAATTTTCAATTTTGTTGATGGATATTTAGTATTGCAATTAATATTAATAAAAAAAATTACATATAAGCAACGGGTAATTCAATTTGCAATATAATAGGTATGTTAGAAATTTGTGACTGCTTAAATCCATCATAAAAGTTAACTTAATTAGGTTAACAAAACTCAATTTTTTTTTATAGTAATTGATTATTTATATTTTATTTAGAAGAGTGTCAACCAAATAAATTATTTTAGTTGTGGGATTTTAACTGCATGCATTTACGTTGATCGAACATCAATGTGATCGTGGAACTTTAAAGGCCTTAGTAATCATTTATATGATAATATAACACTTATTATACGTAGCCAGTCCTTAATTCTTTGTGATCTTCAAGTACAATTTATTTGTTTTTTCTTTGGAAAAAAATAAACTAGTGAGAAAATTCACAAGTTCCAACATTTTAATTCTAGCCAAATGACTCAAGTGGTCATTCAGAAACAACTTTTTTAGCTTCTACAATATATTTTTTTAGTTGAAGATCCCTCTTACTAACTTGAATCAAAGAATTACTAGTTCAATTTTGCCCAAAATTGAAATGGACTAAGGTTATGAACTTTTAATCTATAATTTGATGCTCGAGTCAATTTCATAAGTTCATTCGTTATTAAATAAAGAAAGGAATTACTACCTCTTGTAAGGTGCTCACAGGTCTTTCTCAATCTTCTCTTTGTCCCTCCACTCAAATTGTTTACTAAATTATCGATTCAAGTGTTCTCTTTATTACAATTAATATAACTTGCCTTGCAAAGTATTCTCTTTAATCCGGTCAATATAGCTTGCCTTGCAAGTTTTATTTATGTTCAATTACCATCTAGAATATAACACTTGATGAATGACAATTTGGTGACTAATTTCCAACTCATTTTTTGGAGCTCACATTTTTGCACCTTCACTACAAATTTAGTAAACTAGTTAGTATCTAATTTGTAAATAGCTTAGCTAATAAATTTAGAAGTAAATAATAATAATGAAATAGCATGATGCTAAGCCTATGATTATGTAATTTTGGAAATATATTTATGATTTTTAAAGACTATAGTACCATTTAGGTAATATCCAGCAAAGAGGCTTAATATGTAGAAACATCAACACAAATGAAGGTAGTGTATAAAAGACATAAAATAAATCATTAAAGCATCAAGAGTCATTTCAACTAGACAATCAAAATTCATTACTTTGAATGGAATCCTTGAGGAAAGCGCTTCAAAAAACACCTTCTAATTAATCAAAAAATAAAAATAAAAAAATTAATTTGCAAGAGTGTTAAATATGTCAAATTAAAGAATGATATTTTATATATGAAAAGTTTTTGCTTGAACTTAATTACAATTTCTTTATGTTTTGAGTAATTAGAAAAGCCCAATAATGGCTTTAATCAAAAGAAAGAGTTTAACATAAAGTATAAATAGTTTTTCTTGTTCTGAACTCTTTTCTAACTTATACACTATGTTTTCTAATGCTTAATAAAACATTCATAATACCTAAATTAGCTTTTAAAATCATAAAGGATGTGATCAATATGAGAGGGAAAGGTAGGTTACTCATCAATTTGAAATGAATGTTCAAATCACAAATTAATTAGTTTGATCAATTTATGCAGCACAATATTAAAGACAAAGAAACTCACTCCATTTATTAGCTTTCAATTTAATTTATTACAAGGGAATGAAAGCAGCAAATAAAACTGAAACTTATTCCACCACCTCTCCCACCACACGTGTATATATGTAACCTTTTCATCCTATCTAACTCCATCAAAAAGAATATTTGCTAATAATCGTAGGCAGATTCTATCATTTGGCATCGATCATGGCAAGTTTCTGCAATGTCTCTATCATGGCATTCCTTCTCCTCTTAGCTACCGGGGCTTTCCTAGCATCACCAGGATTAGCATTCGAAGCCAATGAACGAGACCCTGCTGCTCTCGCACCAGAATCACCTTCTAGTGATGATGAAGGCATTCTTTCATCACCGGACGTCCATAGTTATTTGGTGCATTGCAGAGACAAAGTGGGTCCAAAATGTGGGACATTGTTCGTTGAAAAGATATTCCTAGGTAAGAGTGAGGAAATACCTACTAGTTGTTGCACACGTTTGGTGAAAGTAGTAGGACTGAGTTGCCACAATGCTTTGACCAATGCCCTTATCTTAAGACCTGAGTTCAGTGACAAAGCACACGTATATCATAAAAACCGTATCCATATTTGGAAATATTGTGAACTACAAGCATAGGATATCTCTCCAACTTCATCTCCTCAATAGTATATTTGAATATTTTTGTTTACTTGTAATGCAAGCAAAATAAGAATAATGTCTTCGCAGTGTTGTGTCAAAGCTCTCTCAAAGCTTAAGCCACGTTATGATGTTTTTAAATTTGTTATTTTTAATGGAATGTTCTCTTATCGTTGATTTCCATTTTTCAAAATTTTCATAATTAAAAGGTTTGTTTTTATCATACCTTAATCCTTATTTTAGATAGAATGGTAAAAAGTAATGACAAGTTTGCCCGGCAATTGTAATGACAATCCTTAAAGTCATGCGATTCAAGATTTTATTAACATCCATCCCTTTATAGACTAACAAGAAAAAAAGAAAACATAAGTCTTGGACGGAGAACATGATTATGGTGAGCTTTGGGCACCAATGAGATGATGCAACCTTTCTTAGTTTTATATTGAACTTGTGAAATTATTAATTCTTGTATTAGTGGGATAAGAGTGGATTTGGGTTTGGTTTTTGTTTCGAGTTTTCTATCTTATTTCGTTTGCATTTTTCAAATATTGGCCGATACTATTAGTAAACAAATGCAAATTTCAAGACGAATGCCATAGATATTTATCCATATCGACTATAAGGACACCATGAAAAGAAAGAAATGAAAGACTATAAAATGAAATTAAATTATTTGAGAAACTCTTACACAAAAACAAGAAATAGTTACAACATTTATAAGCAATAACATTATATAAATGTAGAAACTCTTATAGAAAAGGTATGTGCTATAAAAAAAAAATGAATCTTTAAAATTTTTTAAATTTGAGTCAATAAAAAATTTTTAATTCCTCAATTTTTTTAAATAGTTATTTTAAAATAAGTATTTAAGAGTTCTTTCATTTTATATGGAGTCAATATTATTATTTAAAAAAGAAAATAGAAGACAAGAAGTGTGTCCAAATAACACCCTTATTAACCTATTTAAGAAATTTCGTATTATTTCATCTTCCCAAACATCACTTACATATTTGTTTCTTTAGATTGTTGAAAAATTTTCTAATCTTTTAGTTTTTTAATATTATGTTTGGTTTAAGGATGGTATCAAAGAAGAAAATGATTTTCTTATATTTGGTTTTCTATAGAAAAAAAAACCACAAAAGAAACTCCGATATAATTAAAATTACTTAGAAGAATAAAAAAAATTCAATTTATTTAGTAGCCATGTAGAAGTGGTAAAATGAGTTTAAAGAAATATATGAAAATAATTTATTAATTTGAAATCTTTCTTTTATTGTCCTACACCTTTTCCTTTTTATTTATCCTCTATATTCTCTTTTCCTTGTACTTTCCTTCAAAATTTCTACCTACCAAACATAGCCTAAAAAAAATTGTTACATCTATTTAATTTGAGGAATTCGTACTATTTGATTATTTATATTTGATTTAGAAGAGTGTCAAAAAACTCATGTCATTTTGGTCGTACAATTTTAACTACATGTCATTTACCTTGATCTAGTATCAATATGATCAAAGGATTTTAAGTGCCTTAGTAGTTATTTTTATGATAATGTCATACTTATTATACATAGTTAATCCTTAATTCTTTGTGATCTTCAACATATATATTTTTTTTTTATAGAAAAAGTAAATCATTAAGAAAATTCATGAGTTCCAAGAACTCTTAAGGAAAACAGAAGTGGCACTAAATTTAGGGAAGATTTTGAAAATTTAATGCATTACAAAATGATTATCTTTTATTTCGGCCAAATGACTCAAGCGATCCTTTAGAAACAACATTTTTAGCTTCTAGGATCTATTTCTTGGTCCAACATCCCTCTTACTAATTGGAATCACAAAATTACTAGCTCTATTCTACCAAAAGAAAAAAATACGGGCTAAGGTCATGAACTTTGAATCTATAATATGATGATCCAATCAATTCCATAATCTTAAGTTCATTCCATATTAAATACACAAAGGAGTTAGCATCCCTTGTAAGTGTAAGGAATCCCAAATTAGTTCCTTTCTTGCCTTGGATCTCATTAGATGCATGTTACTATCTTTAGGACTACTATATCCTAGCAACGAAAGCAAAACATATATTAAAAACTTTATAGGATCTAGCAAACAAGGTTAGGTGTGCTTACTAAAGATCTAGATATTCCAAGATCTATTCATTGCAGTAAAGAACTGTTTGGAAACCTTGAATTACTTTGTTCCTAGGCCTTTGATCATTAGGGAGCATGTAATCCTATCTCAGGTTTCCCTAAATTTAGGCACAACGTAAAACTTGACATTTAAAATTAAAAAAAATACCAAAAATTCAAAGAAAAGTATCATACTTGTGATCCAAATGTTCCTAGATCAATTCTTATCGATACAGAAAGCTTCAAATTTAAAGATCTCGTAAACCAGTAACCATCCGCCCAATGACTCCTCTTTTAAGTCTAGGCATTAAGATTGTAGAGATATCAGGGTTAGAGGCTAGGGTTCTCTCTTTGGACTATAGAAAGAGAATGGCAAGACTTAAGCCCTAACCTCTAAGAGGGGTATTTGTAGGCTTCCTATTAGGCTTAAGTAAATTGAGCCCTCCATGGACTTGTATCACTTAATCTGAGCCTAAAAATGTTGTTAATTGATTAATTAACCTAATAGGGCTCCAATTAATCAATTAGCCTAGTCTAAGGATACCGTTCACTTAACCTTGTGCAACTTTGCATGTTACCAAAATTCCCTTGTGCATAAAAGTAAACAAAAAATCCATCCAACTCTCATAAATTGTGTCATCAAGGAATATAAGTTCAAGCGAGGACTACTAGGACCCATAGGATAGTAATGACTTTCTTAGAATCCAATTCTAAAGTTGACTCAACATCCCACTACGGAGAGTTAACTACACTCCAATACACCATTTATATTACAATAAGACTCTAAGTGCTCAAGTTCATGACTGCTATCTATTATATATAGTATTCCCATGAACTGGTTGTTTATAATCTAACAAGGTGAAAGTTATCAATCTTTCAAGACTACTTCTACAATCCTTAAGTTACAGATCGATCTTCCTATTATGTGATCAAATGACATATTCTAACTTACAAAGAGCATATGTCAAATTCCACTAAGGAAATTACAACAAGCCCACAAATTTCATGATCACACGTCCTTAGGATCACCCAAGGAGACACATTATCTCAAAGTTCATGAGATATCATAGTGCCTTTATTGAGAATACCTGTTGCTACCGACTTTCATTAATAGTGACCCAATCTATAAGGAATATAAGATCACTTTAGGATCTCACCTATAAGTTAAAGCCACTACTAACTTTGGCATAAACTCAATATTCTCTCAAAGTTAAAAGACAATATAGTGTAGCAACTTGGTGAAGTCATGACTACCTAATAGTTTTATGTCATGACTCCCCATATGTCCTATCTAATTGTAGATCATACACACTAGTGCACTCACCAACGAATCCCTTCAATTAGGAGGTTTTGCACTACAACCTCAAATGGATTACCTAAATCCATAAACCTGTTGTGAACAAATCATCTACTTGCAAGGAACTCATGACTTGGATCTTCGATTTATGCAATTCCTAATACACCCAAGTCATGTACAATGCAAAAGATGTTATGTCAGAATGCTCATTGAGTATAATGCATGGAATAAGGATAAATGAAAGTGAAACTGGAATATTATTAAATAAATAATGAATTTTAAATGTGTTACATCATGTCATACTTTTAAGGACTTTATCCTAACAAGAACGTTGTTGAATATTACAGTAATCATTAGAGATCTCATAAAACCACTAATCTTCCATCTAATGTCTACTCATCAAAACTATATACCTAGATGGTGGAGATTTGGAGGGTCTAGACTAAGGTTCTCTCTCTAGAACGTAAGAGAGAAGGGCAAAAGTTTGAAGCCCTAACCCTCAAAAGGGTTTTTATAAGTTTCCGTAAGGCTTAAATAACTTAAGCTCACCTTAGGCTTAATCAGTTCACTTAAATCTAGCCCAAAAAGGGTTATAATTGATTAATTAATCTAATAGGGATCTAATTAATCAATTAGTCCACTCCAGTGATATCATTCACTAACCCTTATACAACCTAGCATATTTACAAAAATACCCTTATTCACAAAAGTGAGCCAAGAACCAATCTAACCCTTATAAATCGTGTCATCAAGCTATATGAACTCAAGCAGGGACCACTAAGACCATAGAACAATACTAACTCCCTTATAATCAAATTCTAAAATTAACTCAACATCCTACCACAAAGAGTCGATTGCATTCCAATACCCTATGTTTATTACTACGAGATGTAATAGGTTTATGACCTACAACACTATATATGGTCTACCCACAAACTAGTATTTGTAATCTAATAAGGTGAAAGTTATTAACCTCTCAAGATTATCTTTACCTTGAGTTACAGATCCTCCTATTATGTGATCAACTTACATATCATAACTCATAAGAGCAAGTGTCAAATTCCACTGAAGGAATTGTTGTGAGCACATATTTCATGATCATATATCCTTAGGATCAACCAAGAGGACATGTTATCTAAAAGTTCATAAGATATTATGGTGCCTCTATTTAGAATATTGATTGCTACTAGCTTCTATTTATAGTAACTTAATTCATAGAAAATATATGATCACTTTAGAATCTCACTTGTAGGCTAAAGCCATTGCAAACTTTGGCACTACCTAATAGTCTTAAGTCATAACTCACTATAGGTTTTGTCTAATGTGTAATAGTACACACTACTCACTTACAATGGGAACCCTATCCATATGGCCAAGATTAATCATCCCTCTAATTAAAAGACAATACACTATAAACTTAAATGGATTACCTGAATCCATGAATTGATAATAAATATACTTGTAAAGAACTCATTATTTGGATATTCCACGTAATTCCTAATGCACCAGATTTATGTACAATGCAATAAATGCTAAGTGTCATAGGCATAAAATTCTTACACAAGTTTTCATATATATGGGATTCTTAGAAGCTCTCTAAGCCCACCTACACCTTCTCCTACAAGATGATAACAACATGCAAGCCACACACGAGGTTTACAGGGCATCAACCCTAACTTGTATTTTGTTAGCTTATATTTTGTTAGCTTATTGAATAAGAATACAAGCCTTTAGCTAGACTCCCACAATAACACTAGTGAGTTCAAGCTTTCCTCATGATCTCTTTCCTTAGATCTTTGTTAGGAATCTCTCTAGTCCTCTCTATTTATAGAGTAGTGCCACCCACCCCTTGCTAGACTAGGAGTATACGTCCTAGTTCTACTAAGACTCGTTTTGATAGGTCATGTCACTAGTTACTCCTATTAGGACTCATAGTCTTAGTCCCACTTAGACTATAATTACAATAGGAATCAAGACTTCTACTCATGTTTGACTTGCAATCCCATTTTGAGTCCAACTCTTCATACTGCATCCACATGCATTTACATATGGCTCACGTGCATGCCAAGCCTTTTCTTGGCATGCAAATCCAGATTTTGTTTGTGCTAAGGCAACATACTCATGCATCTGCACACCTTGTTGTTGTTGCAGCTTCATGCCTTGCCTAAACATTCTTTCTGGTACAACAACATACCATGGTATTGCTCCTATAACTCCCCACACATAAGGTATTGTGCCTTTGAAATTAGCATACATATATAGTTAAAAGATACATTGAGTTTTAGACATTTCACCTTTTAAACCTTTTAATATTTTTGCTCACTTGTATTAATGCAAGAAAAATGAGGATAATGCCTTCACAATGTATCCTTTAGTCTCATTGTTGGTTTCATTTTTGTGAAGAACATGATTTTGGTCGGCTTTGGCGCCAATATATTCATTAGTGTTTCCAAAGCTTATCTCTTTAAAATTGATGATGTTTAATATACCAATCCAATCTTAAAAGGTTATATTTGCATGCATGGTGGGAGATGAGTAGGTTCTATTTGCATGTAAAATTAGCAACTAAAATTTTAAGAAAATATAAACCTACCATTAGAGAACCATCCTTGTCTAAAATAACCATTAGTCAAATAAAAACTGGTATGAATGTTTTCTTTAACATGGAAACATAATTTACTATCCTTTGGAAGTATCTTGCACTAGCGAGATAAGGGTGGTTTAAGTTTGGTTTTTGTTTGGAGGTTTCTATCATATTTCATTAAGGTTTTTCAAATGATGGGGGAGGGGGGGGAAGGGATTCAAGATAAGTATTCAAGAATTCTTAAATTCTATATATCGGAGTTAATAATTTTTTTTTGTTTTTACAAATAGAAGACATGCATGTATCCCAACCAACATATTCCATTGGGAAAGACCTTTATCGATTATAAAATTCTATTCCATGGCAATTGGCTAAAGATGTGTTGCTAAAAGTCTATCAATGGATTTGTTCAGTCACCATTAGAATGTTTTTTAGCATTTGACATATCTATACTAATGCTATTGCCAACAAATTAAGATGATTAAGAAACACTATTGTTAAATGACTAATATAGTAACACATAAAAAGTTGTTGTTGATTCCAAGGTCCTTAATTTGGTTGCGATAAACTAAGAATAGAGGATTACAATAATTGATCTGACAACAAATAATATTTGTTGTCAACGTTTACTATTCATTGTATTTGATCTAACAATGTATTAAAAGTGTCAATGTCATTAACTATCAATGTAAACTAATCCAAAATATATTTAACTAAAAAAATCAATTATATCTATAAATTAATTAAAATAAATTTATAATAACTGAATAACAATGCTACAATGTAACATAAACATTAATAACAATTTACTTTAACATAAAACATTCTTTTAGTCAACAAGATTTCAAAACACGTCTCAAAAGTCATTATTGCTCCTTAGTTATTCTTTTTTATCCCCTTTTTTTTTCTTTAGCAGCTCTACAACACCTACAACAAAAAATCACATTTCAACATAAGTTTGAGAACTTAACCATATTATAGAAATATATGAATGAATTTATTCATCATTACAAGTAAAACTAACTATTAAATTTTCATTGATATAATAAGAGTTGAACAAAATGCATATGTTTTTAGCAAAGAAAACTTTTAAAGGTAAATTTCAACTATATTGAATAAATTTGTATTATTATAATCCTTGTAGCCTAAGAACCTTTTTCAACTACACTAAAGAAATTGATTTCATGCAATTTTATACTAAAATAAATATTTTAATTACAACTCCATGGTCAAACCATTTTCTCAATTGAATACATCTAGTCTCATTCAATATTTTGTTCAATTATATCAAGTTTTGTACAATGTTATATTTGAATTTGTTTCTTAATTCTCTACCCTAATTTCTGAACTTATAATTGACATTGCAATTGACTGTAAAAATAAGTTTAGATAGTAATCACATAATAATTATTTTTATTTCATTGCATGAGAATTAATAAACTAAAAGCAATATCAGTATTTACCTTGTGTTGTAAAACAATCAAATAATCTTTGGAAATGCTCTAAGAACCATAATTTGTAAAGAAATAACCTAGATTATATTAGAGAACAATTAGTCAAAGAAGAAAAATTTGTTAGAAAAGAAATAAAACAAATAAAGTTAGAACAACAAAATTTAAAAGAAACACTAGAAAAGGTTAATAAAAAAATAGATAAACTTTTAGAACAAAGAAAGACAAGATCATCAAAATAGCAAAAATTAAATAACCTTTTAAAACAATTTGAAAACTTTAGTTTAGGAGAAAAACAAGGAATTAGAACAGAACAAAAAATAAATCCTTTTGAACCAAAAAGTTTAGCAATAAAACCATGGAAATAGAAGAAGCTATAAACCCTAAAGATAATGTAAAAGGATTTATTGAAGAAAAATTAAAAAAGACAATAAAGGAAGTAACACTTTACATCAGACAATTAGTTCAAAATTCTAAAATAACTAGATTTTTAAACCAACATGCTATAAGTTCAATAGGAAATATTGGATATTTAGACTTAGTATCTCCAAAAAAAAAAAAAAAAACATAAACTATTAAAAAATAAAAACAATAAATATATGCATTTAGGAATAATTCTAATAAGAATAATAGGACTCCATTTTAAAGAAATTGGAGCACTTATAAATATTAACCTTTTAGATACTAGAAATACTACAGTAGAACGAGCTCTTTTAGCTAGCGCATAAGTTAATATGAACCAAAATTACACAATTATTGGCTGTATATCTCAATTTTGTATAGATCTTAAGGAATTCACAAAATAATAATAATAATAATAATTGTAAATACTAAAGGTTATGGTATGGAATTAGGAAGTAAGAACCTTAACATAGCTATAAGTTTTATAGGAAAAACCACTAATGCTCTAAGTTTGAAATGTATGATGCAATTTGGTGATATAGCAAAAACCTTTAGAAGTAAGGTTGTAAATATGATAGAAACAAAACTTGTAAATATAGACTATTTGTTAGGACGAGAATGAGAATTACCCCAAATAAATAAACCAGTAATAAAATATCCAACATCTAGTAGTTTATATGAAAACCAAGATGAAAGTGCAAGTATAACCTTTGGAAACTATAAAACCGTAAATATAGAGATAGAGTCAGATAGTGAGATAGAATCAGCAAATGTTATACAAGAAAATATTTTATTAAACATCGAAACATTGGAAAACCTATACAAAAATTCACAACTAATTAATATAATGTTAGAATAATTTAGTAACCCAACGTTACTAGAAACACAGGTAGACCAAGAAAACTTTGTTGATATAATGTGTAAAAACTATGCAGACGAACAAATAATTGAACAACTTTATAAAACAAATTTGATAAAAAAACTTATAGATATAGAAACAATAAATCAATTTACTATTCAACCAAAAGTTAAAGAAAGCTTAGAAATGGTCTCAATTGAGTCAGTAAATACAATAAATATAGAAAAGGAATTTGTAAATATAAAAACTGAAATAGTAAGGTATAATAAGTCATACAGTAAGCCAAAACGACCTCAATAGAAAAGCAAAACAGAACATTCCAGTTTTTTACAGCCAATATATGAATATAGAACAATATTAGATATAGATAGTACACAAGACCTTAAGAAAATAATAGAAAATTGGGAACAATCCTTAAATTCAACCGGTGTAGTAGTATACTTTGAAAATCAATAAGAAATTTATGAATTTTGAAAAGCACCCTTGGAGGAATTGTATTACAATTCTTTAGAAACATGGAACAAGAAAACAATAGTGATTTTCAAGAAGTTAGAAATAATTTTAGCATATTTGTATGATTTTTTTTTTTTTCAAGATATGACATTTTTAAAAATCATAAATTTTTCTCTACAAAACTATCATATTAGACATTACAAAAAAACCATATATATATATATATATATATATATATATATATATATATATATATATATATATATATATATATATATATATATATATATTATCAAATTATGATTAAAAACTAAATTTTTATATAAGAATAGACTATTAAAAAATTAAAGGAATCATGTCTTTTTTTTTTCTAAAATTTTAAAAATATAAGAAAAATATAAATCAAATATATTATCAATATCATACAACAAAACATTACTTAAAATTTAAAAATATTTCAAAATATATTAATATTTTAAATAATTTCTTCTAAAACAAACAAAAAAAAAGTAGTTATAAAATTAAATACTAAAAATGTTATTATTAAAAAAAAACATTGTTTTCTTATAAATTGGTATTAATTAATATTATATGAAATTGAAAAAAAAAATCATCATGGTATCGTCTCATCACTTGCTAGATCATATTTATTATATAACTATTATAAAAAGAATTCATATTCATCACACCAATGTTTTTTCAAGACAAATTATGCTTACTAGTATTTGCATCGATTGGTATCCATTATAATAATACTATTTTGTTGAATAGTAATTTTCATTAAGAAAATTGTTTTCAAAAGGTCATTTTTTTTTATGGATGAATTATTTTTATAACAAAGTATATCGGTCAATTTGCAATGGTTTAACTCCATCACAATAATACACTTTTGTCGATGGATATTTAGTATTGCAATTAATATTAATAAAAAAATTACATATAAGCAACGGGTAATTCAATTTGCAATATAGTAGGTATGTTAGAAATTTGTGACTGCTTAAATCCATCATAAAAGTTAACTTAATTAGGTTAACAAAACTCAATTTTTTTTTTTTTTTGTAGTAATTGATTATTTATATTTTATTTAGAAGAGTGTCAACCAAATCAATGATTTTAGTCGTGAGATTTTAATTGCATGCATTTACCTTGATCGAACATCCATGTGATTGGGGAAATTTAAAGGCCTTAGAATCATTTATCTGATAATATAGCACTTATTATACATAGCTAGTCCTTAATTCTTTGTGATCTTCAAGTACAATTTATTTGTTTTTTCTTTGGAAAAAATAAACCAGTGAGAAAATTCACAAGTTCCAACATTTTAATTCTAGCCAAATGACTCAAGTGGTCATTCAGAAACAACTTTTTTAGCTTCTACAATATATTTTTTTAGTTGAAGATCCCTCTTACTAACTTGAATCAAAGAATTACTAGTTCAATTTTGCCCAAAATTGAAATGGACTAAGGTTATGAATTTTTAATCTATAATTTGATGCTTGAGTCAATTTCATAAGTTCATTCGTTATTAAATAAAGAAAGGAATTACTACCTCTTGTAAGGTGCTCACAGTTCTTTCTTAATCTTCTCTTTGTCCCTCCACTCAAATTGTTTACTAAATTATCGATTCAAGTGTTCTCTTTATTACAATTAATACAACTTGCCTTGCAAAGTATTCTCTTTAATCCAGTTAATATAGCTTGCCTTGCAAGTTTTATTTTTGTTCAATTACCATCTAGAATATAACACTTGATGAATGACAATTTGGTGACTAATTTCCAACTCATTTTTTGGAGCTCACATTTTTGCACCTTCACTACAAATTTAGTAAACTAGTTAGTATCTAATTTGTAAATAGCTTAGCTAATAAATTTAGAAGTAAATAATAATAATGAAATAGCATGATGCTAAGCCTATGATTATGTAATTTTGAAATATATTTATGATTTTTAAAGACTATAGTACCATTTAGGTAATATCCTGCAAAGAGGCTTAATATGTAGAAACATCAACACAAATGAAGGTAGTGTATAAAAGACATAAAATAAATCATTAAAGCATCAAGAGTCATTTCAACTAGACAATCAAAATTCATTACTTCGAATGGAATCCTTGAGGAAAGGGCTTCAAAAAAACACCTTCTAATTAATCAAAAAATAAAAATAAAAAAATTAATTTGCAAGAGTGTTAAATATATCAAATTAAAGAATGATATTTTATATCAAAAGTTTTTGCTTGAACTTAATTACAATTTCTTTATGTGTTGAGTAATTAGAAAAGCCCAATTATGGCTTTAATCAAAAGAAAGAGTTTAACATAAAGTATCAATAGTTTTTCTTGTTCTGAACTCTTTTCTAACTTATACACTAAGTTTTCTAATGCTCAATAAAACATTCATATACCTAGATTAGCTTTTAAAATCATAAAGGATGTGATCAATATGAGAGGGAAAGGTAGGTTACTCATCAATTTGAAATGAATGTTCAAATCACAAATTAATTAGTTTGATCAATTTATGTAGCACAATATTAAAGACAAAGAAACTCACTCCATTTATTAGCTTTCAATTTAATTTATTACAAGGGAATGAAAGCAGCAAATAAAACTGAAACTTATTCCACCACCTCTCCCACCACACGTGTATATATGTAACCTTTTCATCCTATCTAACTCCATCAAAAAGAATATTTGCTAATAATCGTAGGCAGATTCTATCATTTGGCATCGATCATGGCAAGTTTCTGCAATGTCTCTATCATGGCATTCCTTCTCCTCTTAGCTACCGGGGCTTTCCTAGCATCACCAGGATTAGCATTCGAAGCCAATGAACGAGACCCTGCTGCTCTCGCACCAGAATCACCTTCTAGTGATGATGAAGACATTGTTTCATCACCGGACGTCCATAGTTATTTGGTGCATTGCAGAGACAAAGTGGGTCCAAAATGTGGGACATTGTTCGTTGAAAAGATATTCCTAGGTAAGAGTGAGGAAATACCTACTAGTTGTTGCACACGTTTGGTGAAAGTAGTAGGACTGAGTTGCCACAATGCTTTGACCAATGCCCTTATCTTAAGACCTGAGTTCAGTGACAAAGCACACGTATATCATAAAAACCGTATCCATATTTGGAAATATTGTGAACTACAAGCATAGGATATCTCTCCAACTTCATCTCCTCAATAATATATTTGAATATTTTTGTTTACTTGTAATGCAAGCAAAATAAGAATAATGTCTTCGCAGTGTTGTGTCAAAGCTCTCTCAAAGCTTAAGCCACGTTAGGATGTTTTAAAATTTGTTATTTTTAATGGAATGTTCTCTTATTGTTGATTTCCATTTTTCATAATTAGTGGTTTTGTTTTTATCATACCTTTATCCCTATTTTAGATAGAATGGTAAAAAGTAATGACAAGTTTGCCCGGTAATTGTAATGACAACCCTTAAAGTCATGCGATTCAAGATTTCATTAACATCCATCCCTTTAATATAATATAAACATTGCAAATTCAATTAATATAATATAAAATAAATTCAATATAAGTCTTTTTTAAAATAAAAATAGTTTTGTAATCACAAATAAATTAAAAAATGAATAGCTCTTAATAAAACATGAATAATAATATTATAATAAAATCATAAATTATATTTTTTTTATAAATAAAATATACTATTTTAGTATATGTTAGAAATATAAGAACATTAACATCTTTGTAAATTTAAAAAAAAAATGAATAATAATAATTTTTAACAATATTTTATTTAAAATAAATAATGAATAAAGTTTTAATTTTTTAACATATAAATAAGTCAAGTTTTTCATTTTATGTACATATTTAGCACTGAATTATGAATATAATATTTTAAAATATTTTGATTTAATCTACAATTAATTAAATATATTTTTTAAAATTCAAAATTATTCTTAAAAATTAAAAAAAAAACCCATTAAAGAATTTCAATTATTAATTATATCTTATTTAATTTATAATTTATTTACCTAAATTGATGGTTCCAAAGTTTAAGACGTTCAATGATACTAATGACCCCATTTGATGTATGTAAGAAAAATGGTGATACTTGCTCAAAATAATAACTTGTTGGTATTGGCTCAAGATAATAACTTGTTGCTATGTAAAGTCTTTCCATCCTACCTCCAAGGATTGGCATTGATGCAATTCTATTAGCTTCCATCTAATTCAATTTCAAATATTGAAGAATTGGGGTAGACACTTACAATGCCATATGTACATTGTATTCAATAGTAGAAGGGACTAGAAGTGTTGTTTCAAGTCCATGATTACTACTCAAAAAGTGCTATTTCATAGCTTATAATTAACTCTTTTAAACACTTTTGAATAGTAGTTATTACCTTTTAACCCAATTAACATATTAAGGACCATTGCAATCAATTCTAATCAAATTGTGTTAAGTTTTGGTGTTTTGATAGCTTTTTGATCACCAAAGCAATCAGAGATTGAGGAGAGTTCTTTGGAATCCATGGCAAAGCAATGGAAAGCTCAGAAACATGAAGAGCCGAAGCTTTGAAGTCCTTTGCCATAAGCAAATCCGGAATGCAAGGAGCAAAGATGTCCGGACAGGGCGTCCGGACAGGATGGCGGCGGAACAATGATCCGGACAACACATCCGGATAGGATATGCTATCGTCCGGGTGTGATGTTCACGAATGCCTTATAGGAGTTTGGATAGGGGAGCGCGCCACATGTCCTCTTGGGGAATCCGGATGGAGTTGATCCGGATAGCCATGCGCTCCGTGTCATCCGGGAGAGGGGTCCATACACCTTGCACACGCAGACGGTCCCCCTTGCGACATAGCTCCTTCCACCCGGGAGAATCCGGATGGAGTTGATCCGGATAGACTGGCGGCGTGGGATATCTCACATCCGGATGGGAGAGGAGGACGTTTCAACTTCTCCGGTCAGACATATCTGGATCCTCAGACAGCGCTTACCTGGAGAGTTTTTCTCTCAGTATACAGTGCTGTGGTGTTCTCCTAAAGCTTCCTGATATTTTCAACCGACATCTTAAGATATTTTGCTTTAGATATTTGTTGTCTAAATCCCCAAAGTCTCCTTGTAACCCACCTATCATAAGATTCCTTAGTCTTGAAGTAAGAACAAAGGGGTGAATAACCTCTTATATATAGATCTCTGGGAGCTTGTTCCCAGAGGCATCCTTGAGAGATCGATCCTTTAGACGGATCCTTTGTACAGTTTTGTAAGGAAGTAAAATACAAAGCACTTGCTCTGCTTTTCATATATATTTTTGTTTTCTCGTTCTTTTTATTTCTAGCCAACCAAACTCTGAGGATTTTTCCTCAGAGGATGAGAGGTTAGGTTCTTCATCTCTTGGAGTGAAGAAAGCCGGGTAAGTTTCCTCATACAGAAATTGGAAGTTTTGTTATTTTAGTTTTTAATGAAGAGAAAGTGTGACCCGTTAATGGTTTTTATCTTTTTAGTTAACTTAAAATGTCATTAAATCACCTAGGCCAACACTTGGTAAGGCAAGTGATCTCCATCCATTGAGATGTACTTGTTTATCTCTTGCGAGCCTTTGGGAGGTGGTTTGAAGGTAGGATTTTCTAGAATAGCCAACACTTGGTAAGCTTTTGGACTCCACAAAGACATCCATTAGTTATCTCTTGCGAGCTTGAGAAGGGAAATCCAAGGTTAAAGATCACCTTGAATGGCAAATGCTAGGTGAGAGGCACGAGCCATTGCAAGTTGTATCAGTGAGAGGGATTTAGTGTTTGAACCCATTAAAGGGAAGCATCTATACCACACCGGTTAGAGAATTAACTATATGTTAATTCTCTAATGCGAGGAAAAGAAACAAGTGACTGGAACTCTCCTTTTTGTACAAGGAATCTGAACCTAGTGATCTAAACTCCAAGAAACACTTTTCTTTGTAAGTAAAATCAATTACTATTTTTGGTTAGTTTAAAACCAAACCTTTTTCATTCAAACATCTTTATGTTTTCTTTTAAAGCTAACCTCAAAAATGAAAAGGCACCAATTCAACTTTGAATTAATATCAATTGTAGAGTGAAAACCCATCCCAGTGAACGACCCTAGAGCCACTATGCTATGCTAGCTAAGGCTATCCTAGTACATGGTGTAATAGGTTATAAATTTTATTGATTGCTCCCGTCTGAGGACTCAAATCAAGACACCAGTTGGACACGAATCAAATGGCACCACTGTCAGGGACCATTGAGAGGACACGAATCAGCTGAGACACCAATTGGGAACGAATCAGTCCAAAATGTTGGAGGAGAATTGATATGCATGTTCCAACAATTCAACATTAAGAGTGCATTAGACAATGATTCTAAGAAGTATTTCTAGCTTTTCTACCCCTTGAAATATAAAAAAATTTAAATGTTAGAAATATTAAAAACACTTTTTAGAATCACTATCAAACACATTTTAAATATCTCAGGTCTAAGGATGTATGATGCAAACAACAATGACGGGCTTTAATGAAGGCTTATTGAAAGGATCTAACCTCTTTAGGTCCCTTTTCAAATCACCTCTAACAACTATCAACCATTCATTTTTTGTGGGAAGAAAATATACCAAGCTCAAAGAAGATCTCAAATCACTACAAGAAAATTGACTTTTAGCGACAAAATATTTTGTCACTGAAAGTCTAAATTTCGTCTACAAAAACATTCCCCAACGAAAATTCTTTCGTGCCTTGTTCGTCGCCCTAGACCCGTCGCTAAAAGTTTCGTGACAAAAATCTTATTTCGTCGCCCAAAATTTTCCTTGATGAAATAAAATTTTGTCACTGAAGGTGTTTTCCAACGAAATATTTCATCGACAAAAGTAAGAATTTTTGTCACGAAAAAAATAAAATTTGTCCCAAAAGTCGTCAATATTTAATGCCGACGAATTTTATTTTTATTGCCAAATATTTTTGGTAACAAATTAATTTCGTCAGTGATAGTCTACCGTCTTTATTAGTTGTCTTGGCCACGCCCCAGGCCTTCGCCATTCACCCACAGTGCTAGCTCACCCGTCAAACATGTGACCAAGCTCTGATACCACTTGTAGATCGAGGTGCTCCGTACTTCCCAGTGGGTCACTCATCCTAAGATTTCTTTGACTGCAGCACGCTTAACCACAGAGTATTTTATGACAAGGCCCCCATTTGTTCTGAAAACCAATTGGTGATTAGAATTGGGACCTTATATTATTTAAGGTCACTCTCCATAGTCGATATGAATTTGATTTGAACTCAATTATACTCAACCCAAAATCATGAAAGGGTGTTAGATTCAAGTCATATTGACAAGTCATATCAAATTTTGTCACCTCTAAACAAACCTAATGTTGAATGAGAACAAATTAGAGGACTATAGTTTATTAATAGCTAGAATAAATTCAATTCCAGATTTATGGATTAAAGTGATAAATTTGAAATATAAAATAAAAGTATAATTGAAAGACAATGTTAGGAGAATGCCAAAGTGTAATACTCATATTGACATTAATAAAATAATGATCAAAATGAAATTAGGATTCTACATCATTTTTTTTTTCTTTCCCTTTCTCATCTATTCCAAACAAAAATAACAAACATAATGAAACACTATAAATATAAATCATATAATAATTTATGATATATTTCAATTATTTTTATAACTACATTTGTTTTAAATATTTGATTAAAAATGCATACAAGTATAAAAACTCCTTTACAAGTTAGTAGCCATAGAAGTTACTATTTTGCGGTATAATTTAAGATTTTATTCTTAATAACTAATCAATTTTGATAAATTAGTAATTAATAATTAAAAATAATAAATATATAATTGATCAATAAAAAATAAAATAACCAATTATTAATAAAGATGTGGTTGAAAACTTTTAAAAAAACTTTATATTTATATAGAATTTCATATGTGCTATATATATCAAACATTTTTTATTTTGTAAATATGAAAATAGAGCTAGGTATATAGTACTTACAATATATTATATCATATAATATTTAACTTATACTTATTTATTTATTAATAATATATGATATCTTCGTACACATAAATAATATTTGGAATTTTATGTAGGTAGAATGTTTTTATAGATACTAGACAATTTATTTGAGAAAGTTAATTCTAACCAATTATTTAAAAACCAAGTAATAATTTTTAAAAAAAAATCTATTAATTTAAACTAGGTAACTAAATGTTAGTATAAATTTACTTCTTGAGTGGATAAGGTATGATTTTGAATAAATTTACTTATTCATAACTAACATAAATTTAATACTACATTGGACTTGTATGGATAACTTTTACCTAATATAATAAAAATCATTTAGTAGTATTTATGTATGTGTAGCACCATATAATAATATTGAAATTTAAATAAATTTATATCATAGGATGTAATCTTACATATCTTGGATTATCTATTGTTATTATTTATATATATATAAATATAAATAACATATTACACTATAAATATTAATTGCTTAAATAATTTACATTTTTGTTATTTCATAACAATACTATTATTACATAATAGAACATTTAAATTTAAATAAATCTACATTCTACTATTTAATTTTGTGGATCCTTAATTTTTATTATTATTTATATAAATAAAATATTATAGTATAAATATTAAGTGTCAAAAAATATATATTGTATTATTTCATAGTATAAATAATCTACTTATTTATTAATATTCTTTATTAATATCACAATTTAATAACATTATTTGGTGACAAAATTACTCAATTTGTCAGGAAATAATATAATTACCGACGAAACCATTTTGTAAGCAAAAATAGATAAAAGGTTGTAACTTTTAGTGAGGAAATTATTTTCATCACCAAAAATTATAATTAGTGATAAATATTTTCGTAGGGAAATAGTTTATTTTTGTCACAAAAGTGTTTGCGCAAAAAAAAAAAGCGCCAAATTTTCCCGCCACATCTTTTAGCGACAAAAATTTTAAATTCGTTAGGAAAAGTTTGTAGAAAATTGGCATTATTGACAACATCTAAAATTTCATCGGTAAAAGTTACTTTTAGTGACAAAATTAGAATTCGCCCCTAAATTTTTGTCACGAAAAGTACATTTTCTTGTAGTGAATATAGAAGATCATGAAAGTTGAACCCTATAGTAGCCCCCTTGGCCAAAAAAAAGTCTTCAAATCTAACTATGAACGTAGACTAGAGATTGAAGGAAGGACGTCATTGTAGAAAGGCACAAGGAAAATTAAAATAAGGAAGGCATTCCCATTAGAAAAGTCACCTTTGACCTATTTACACACCATTAAAAGGTGTCTTACTAGTGCATTTTGTGGGAGATATAAACCCTCCATGGTTTGTGGCCAGCCAATGTTGTTAAACCCATGTTTAAGGATTCTCATGTTTTAATGATAACAAAACAAAGTTTAGATTTAACGTTTAACATTAAGTATGATAGTTAAGAAGATTTCCTTAGAGCAACCAAGAAGAAGTTACATTGAAACCAAAGAAGAAATCAAGGAGAAAGTCTATCAAGATTATCTTGAGGTTAATTTTATGTGCAGTTGGAGTGTTCTAAGTTAGGAATACGTACCATTTTATTTAAAACAGGAAAACTCATCCAATTGAATCAAGGCTTGTTTTAATTAAATCTTTTTAAAATTGAATGAAAAATCATTCTAAATGAAAACCACCCTTTTATTAGTGTTATTCTTAATTACAAGGTTTTCTAAAATTAAATAGATAAATGTCTTAATATTGATCTTTAAAATCTAAGGCTCTTTGAACTAAAAAGAATAAACTCTTTCAAATGCTTTTATAAAGAACTCATTAGTAGATTTTGCATGATTTTTAAAGTTTTCAAATGTAACTTAGAATCATTTTTAAAGTTTTCGAATCAAACCAAACCGAACCATTAAATATCACTTATGTATCAATTCTCTCTCTCTCTCTCTCTCTCTCACACACACACACACACATACACACACAGGTGTGTAAATATATATATTCAAAAATAAAAAAGTTAGTCCTGTTTTTCAAAATATTTTAATTTTATTACACGTTATCTCAATTTTCCTTTTTTTTTTTTTTTCAATTAACTTCTCTCCTAATGACCCCCTGAAAAAAAGAAGAAGGGAATATTAGGTCCAAAGGCAATATAACTCCATTTTGAAAAAAAACCAATCCCACTTTTTCTAAAAATGGTAAATATGAAGTTAAACACAAAACATGTTTTCAGTAGGCAGAGCTAGAACCCAATATGAACATTCTATTATTTATTCATACAATGGATGCTTCATAGTGACACAAAACTTAACTGGATTCTGAGATCTTATTAAGCTGAATACTGTCTCTTTCATCGAATGACAGTGAGTCACCGTAGAAGGATTCCGGTCATTGATCAGTGGCTGGCATGCATTGGCAACAAGGGTTCTCTCGTCTTTACTCTGGGCTGGCTAGGAGTCATGTCTGCAGTTAGCATGAGATCCCCCCAAGTACCAATCACCACCACAGCCACCAACACTGCCATCGTCCTCGTACTTGCTCATTTTTTCAGTCACAAGCGCTTAACTCTGCCGAGCACCAGCCCAAGTAGCTCGTGTAGAAAGACTGCAGCCAGACCTGGGTAGTATTCAAATCGGAGCTTGTTAATCTTAAAATGCTTATTGGCTCAGTTATATCCAGTCACAGAATATCTCACAAAACAGTTTTGGATTATGATTTATTGTGATTGCAGGGGCCGTTTTATTTATATATTTATGTATCATAGCTCAAATATCAATGATTTTAATGAATTTATACATAATTATGTTAAATAGGTTCTGGTGTGGGGGTGGGTAGGTAGGTAGGTAGGTATTTGAGGACTAGAAGAATGTCATCACAATGTAAAAAAGCAGTCAATCTGTACCGCTCCTTGTGGAATTTGAACATCCAAAATCAAGTTCTTTTGGAATTCCTCTTTGTATTGCGGGCCATAGTTGATGATAGTAGATTTCAATGAGGTTACCAAGAAAAGAAAAAAATGGTTTGTCTCTCTGGTCTATTTTTTCCTCCTGATTCTATCCTCATGATGGAAATAGGGATTTAAGGATATCTTTTTTTTTTTTTTTTTTTTGATATATATATATATATATATATATATATATATCCTTTGTTGATTCTGAGAAGCACTGCTTAATTTTCCATACGATTTTCCAGACAATCTAGCTTAAGGGCTCTAGCAGTTCATGGTTGATTTCCACCAGTCCACCCATAAAGGATGGTTATTAAGCCAACAGTTTTCATTAGCAAAGGCACAACCGAAAAAAAAATTAAGTTTGGAAACATTTAAAACTGACCCAAGTAATTGTAATCAACGAGGTTTCTGATCAATCGTCTTTTACTTCATTGCTCATTTATACCGCCTATTTGTTTATGACTTCCTAAATTCTCATTTAGTTCTTATGGTATTATCATCAACGACCATATTCATGATCACTGTTTGGTGAATTTATTCAATATAAATCGAAAAAAAAAAAAAGGAAATTCATCTATAACCAGCCAACATTACATAACCTACAGATCTAACATGCAATTAAAAAAGAATTACCTTGAGAAAAAAAGGATGACCTTTGTAGACTTTATATTCCATGCAGCTATTGAGCTTTTTGCTTAAAGTTGGACTTCAAAAGGACCTTCTTCATTCAATAATGGAACTGCTGCTGGACAAATAAACATCATAATTATGAGATGAAATGCAGGCTATTAACAATCATATAAATCACCCAATTAGAAGTCTAGTAGGAGTGTATTATTGCCACTACCTATGTGTAAAACCCTTGCAATCTTCTAGATGGCAAAAGCACTAAAATTTCGTTCCTACCAATTGTCCAATACATGATTTTGTTGATCAGCACAAGTCATTTAGTACAATTTTTAATAATACTAAAAATGTTATTATTAAAAAAAAACATTGTTTTCTTATAAATTGGTATTAATTAATATTATATGAAATTGAAAAAAAAATCATTGTTGTATTGTCTCATCACTTGCTAGATCATATTTATTATATAACAATTATAAAGAGAATTCATATTCATCACACCAATGTTTTTTCAAGACAAATTATGCATACTAGTATTTGCATCGATTGGTATCCATTATAATAATACCATTTTGTTGAATAGTAATTTTCATTAAGAAAATTGTTTTCAAAAGGTCATTTATTATTTTATTTTTTTATGGATGAATTATTTTTATAACAAAGTATATTGGTCAATTTGCAATGGTTTAACTCCATCACAATAATACACTTTTGTCGATGGATATTTAGTATTGCAATTAATATTAATAAAAAAATTACATATAAGCAACGGGTTATTCAATTTGCAATATAGTAGGTATGTTAGAAATTTGTGACCGCTTAAATCCATCATAAAAGTTAACTTAATTAGGTTAACAAAACTCAATTTTTTTTTTTAGTAATTGATTATTTATATTTTTTTTAGAAGAGTGTCAACCAAATAAATTATTTTAGTCGTGGGATTTTAACTTCATGCATTTACCTTGATCGAACATCAATGTGATTGTGGAACTTTAAAGGCCTTAGTAATCATTTATATGATAATATAACACTTATTAAACACAGCTAGTCCCTAATTCTTTGTGATCTTCAAGTACAATTTATTTGTTTTTTCTTTGGAAAAAAATAAATCAGTGAGAAAATTCACAAGCTCCAACATTTTAATTCTAGCCAAATGACTCAAGTGGTCATTCAAAAACAACTTTTTTTAGCTTCTACAATATATTTTTTTAGTTCAAGATCCCTCTTACTAACTTGAATCAAAGAATTACTAGTTCAATTCTACCCAAAATTGAAATGGACTAAGGTTATGAACTTTTAATCTATAATTTGATGCTTGAGTTAATTTCATAAGTTCATTCGTTATTAAATAAAGGAATTACTACCTCTTGTAAGGTGCTCATAGTTCTTTCTCAATCTTCTCTTTGTCCCTCCACTCAAATTGTTTACTAAATTATCGATTCAAGTGTTCTTTTTATTACAATTAATATAACTTGCCTTGCAAAGTATTCTCTTTAATCCGGTTAATATAGCTTGCCTTGCAAGTTTTATTTATGTTCAATTACCATCTAGAATATAACACTTGATGAATGACAATTTGGTGACTAATTTCCAACTCATTTTTTGGAGCTCACATTTTTGCACCTTCACTACAAATTTTGTAAACTAGTTAGTATCTAATTTGTAAATAGCTTAGCTAATAAATTTAGAAGTAAATAATAATAATGAAATAGCATGATGCTAAGCCTATAATTATGTAATTTTGAATTATATTTATGATTTTCAAAGACTATAGTACCATTTAGGTAATATCCTGCAAAGAGGCTTAATATGTAGAAACATCAACACAAATGAAGGTAGTGTATAAAAGACATAAAATAAATCATTAAAGCATCAAGAGTCATTTCAACTAGACAATCAAAATTCATTACTTCGAATGGAATCCTTGAGGAAAGGGCTTCAAAAAACACCTTCTAATTAATCAAAAAATAAAAATAAAAAAATTAATTTGCAAGAGTGTTAAATATATCAAATTAAAGAATGATATTTTATATATCAAAAGTTTTTGCTTGAATTTAATTACAATTTCTTTATGTTTTGAGTAATTAGAAAAGCCCAATTATGGCTTTAATCAAAAGAAAGAGTTTAACATAAAGTATCAATAGTTTTTCTTGTTCTGAACTCTTTTCTAACTTATACACTACGTTTTCTAATGCTCAATAAAACATTCATAATACCTAGATTAGCTTTTAAAATCACAAAGGATGTGATCAATATGAGAGGGAAAGGTAGGTTACTGATCAATTTGAAATGAATGTTCAAATCACAAATTAATTAGTTTGATCAATTTATGTAGCACAATATTAAAGACAAAGAAACTCACTCCATTTATTAGCTTTCAATTTAATTTATTACAAGGGAATGAAAGCAGCAAATAAAACTGAAACTTATTCCACCACCTCTCCCACCACACGTGTATATATGTAACCTTTTCATCATATCTAACTCCATCAAAAAGAATATTTGCTAATAATCGTAGGCAGATTCTATCATTTGGCATCGATCATGGCAAGTTTCTGCAATGTCTCTATCATGGCATTCCTTCTCCTCTTAGCTACCGGGGCTTTCCTAGCATCACCAGGATTAGCATTCGAAGCCAATGAACGAGACCCTGCTGCTCTCGCACCAGAATCACCTTCTAGTGATGATGAAGACATTCTTTCATCACCGGACGTCCATAGTTACTTGGTGCATTGCAGAGACAAAGTGGGTCCAAAATGTGGGACATTGTTCGTTGAAAAGATATTCCTAGGTAAGAGTGAGGAAATACCTACTAGTTGTTGCATACGTTTGGTGAACGTAGTAGGACTGAGTTGCCACAATGCTTTGACCAATGCCCTTATCTTAAGACCTGAGTTCAGTGACAAAGCACACATATATCATAAAAACCGTATCCATATTTGGAAATATTGTGAACTACAAGCATAGGATATCTCTCCAACTTCATCTCCTCAATAATATATTTGAATATTTTTGTTTACTTGTAATGCAAGCAAAATAAGAATAATGTCTTCGCAGTGTTGTATCAAAGCTCTCTCAAAGCTTAAGCCACGTTATGATGTTTTTAAATTTGTTATTTTTAATGGAATGTTCTCTTATCGTTGATTTCCATTTTTCATAATTAGTGGTTTTGTTTTTATCATACCTTTATCCCTATTTTAGATAGAATGGTAAAAAGTAATGACAAGTTTGCTCGGCAATTGTAATGATAACCCTTAAAGTCATGCGATTCAAGATTTCATTAACATCCATCCCTTTATAGACTAACAAGAAAAAAAAGAAAACATAAGTCTTGGACGGAGAAAATGATTATGGTGAGCTTTGGGCACCAATGAGATGATGCAACCTTTCTTAGTTTTATATTGAACTTGTGAAATTATTAATTCTTGTATTAGTGAGATAAGAGTGGATTTGGGTTTGATTTTTGTTTTGAGTTTTCTATCTTATTTCAATTACATTTTTCAAATATTGGCTGATACTATTAGTAAACAAATGCAAATTTCAAGACGAATGCCATAGATATCTATCCATATCACAATAAGGACACCATGAAAAAGAAAAGAAATGAAAGACTATAAAATGAAATTAAATTATTGGAGAAACTCTTATACAAAAACAAGAAAAGGTTACAACATTTATATAGCAATAACATTATATAAATGTAGAAACTCTTATAGAAAAGGTATGTGCTATAAAAAAAATAAAAATAAAAAGTGAATCTCTAAAAATTTTTAAATTTGAGTCAATAAAAAATTTTTAATACCTCAATTTTTTTTAAATAGTTATTTTAAAATAAGTATTTAAGAGTTCCTTCATTTTATATAGGAGTCAATATTACTATTTTTTTTAAAAATAAAAGACAAGAAGTGTGTCCAAATAACACCCTTATTAACCTATTTAAAATTTTTTGTATTATTTCATCTTCCTAAACATCACTTACATATTTGTTTCTTTAGATTGTTGAAAAATTTTATAATCCTTTAGTTTTTTAATATTATGTTTGGTTTAAGGATAGTGTCAAGGAAGAAAATTATTTTCTCATATTTGGTTTTTCTATTAAAAAAAACCACAAAAGAAACTCAAATATAATTAAAATTACTTAGAAACATATAAAAATTTTCAATTTATTTAGTAGATATGTAGAAGTGGTAAAATGGGTAAAATGAGTTTAAAGAAATATATAAAAATAATTTATTAATTTCAAATCTTTCTTTTATTTTCCATCACTTTTTCCTTTCTATTTATCCTCTATATTCTCTTTTCCTTGTACTTTCCTTCAAAATTTCTACCTACCAAATATAACCTAAAAAAAATTGTTACATCTATTTAATTTGAGGAATTCGTACTACTTGATTATTTATATTCAATTTAGAAGAGTGTCAAACAACTCATGTCATTTTGGTCATACAATTTTAACTACATGTCATTTACCTTGATCTGGTACCAATATGATTATAGGATTTTAAGTAATGACAAGTTTGCCTGGCAATTGTAACGACAACCCTTAAAGTCATGTGATTCAAGATTTCATTAACATCCATCCCTTTATAGACTAACAAGGAAAAAAGAAAACATAAGTCTTGGACGGAGAACATGATTATGGTGAACTTTGGGCACCAATGAGATGATGCAACCTTTCTTAGTTTTATATTGAACTTGTGAAATTATTAATTCTTGTATTAGTGGGATAAGAGTGGATTTGGGTTTGGTTTTTGTTTCAAGTTTTTTTATCTTATTTCATTTGCATTTTTCAAATATTGGCCAATACTATTAGTAAACAAATGCAAATTTCAAGACGAATGCCATAGATATTTATTCATATCGACTATAAGGACACCATGAAAAGAAAGAAATGAAAGGCTATAAAATGAAATTAAATTATTCGAGAAACTCTTACACAAAAACAAGAAATAGTTACAACATTTATAAGCAATAACATTATATAAATGTAGAAACTCTTATAGAAAAGGTATGTGCTATAAAAAAAAAATGAATCTTTAAAATTTTTTAAATTTGAGTCAATAAAATTTTTTTAATTCCTCAATTTTTTTAAATAGTTATTTTAAAATAAGTATTTAAGAGTTCTTTCATTTTATATAGGAGTCAATATTATTATTTTTTTTTAAAAAAAATAGAAGACAAGAAGTGTGTCCAAATAACACCCTTATTAACCTATTTAAGAAATTTTGTATTATTTCATCTTCCCAAACGTCACTTACATATTTGTTTCTTTAGATTGTTGAAAAATTTTCTAATCTTTTAGTTTTTTAATATTATGTTTGGTTTAAGGATGGTATCAAAGAAGAAAATGATTTTCTTATATTTGGTTTTTCTATAGAAAAAAAAAACCACAAAAGAAACTCCGATATAATTAAAATTACTTAGAAGAATAAAAAAAAATCAATTTATTTAGTAGCTATGTAGAAGTGGTAAAATGAGTTTAAAGAAATATATAAAAATAAATTATTAATTTGAAATCTTTCTTTTATTTTCCTGCACCTTTTCCTTTTATTTATCCTCTATATTCTCTTTTCCTTGTACTTTCCTTCAAAATTTCTACCTACCAAACATAGCCTAAAAAAAATTGTTACATCAATTTAATTTGAGGAATTCGTACTATTTGATTATTTATATTTGATTTAGAAGAGTGTCAAAGAACTCATGTCATTTTGGTCATACAATTTTAACTACATGTCATTTACCTTGATCTAGTATTAATATGATCAAAGGATTTTAAGTACCTTAATAGTTATTTTTATGATAATGCCATACTTATTATACATAGTTAATCCTTAATTCTTTGTGATCTTCAACATATATTTTTTTTTGATAGAAAAAATAAATCATTAAGAAAATTCATGAGTTCCAAGAACTCTTAAGGAAAACAGAAGTGGCACTAAATTTAGGGAAGATTTTGAAATTTTAATGCATTACAAAATGATTATCTTTTATTTCGGCCAAATGACTCAAGCGATCCTTTAGAAACAACATTTTTAGCTTCTAGGATCTATTTCTTGGTCCAACATCCCTCTTACTAATTGGAATCACAAAATTACTAGCTCTATTCTACCAAAAGAAAAAATACGGGCTAAGGTCATGAACTTTGAATCTATAATATGATGATCCAATCAATTCCATAATCTTAAGTTCATTCCATATTAAATACACAAAGGAGTTAGCATCCCTTGTAAGTGTAAGGAATCCCAAATTAGTTCCTTTCTTGCCTTGGATCTCATTAGATGCATGTTACTATCTTTAGGACTACTATATCCTAGCAATGAAAGCAAAACATATCTTAAAAACTTTATAGGATCTAGCAAACAAGGTTAGGTGTGCTTACTAAAGATCTAGATATTCCAAGATCTATTCATTGCAGTAAAGAACTGTTTGGAAACCTTGAATTACTTTGTTCCTAGGCCTTAGATCATTAGGGAGCATGTAATCCTATCTCAGGTTTCTCTAAATTTAGGCACAACGTAAAACTTGACATTTAAAAAAAAAAAAAAAAAAAAAAAAAAAAAACATACCAAAAATTCAAAGAAAAGTATCATACTTGTGATCCAAATGTTCCTGGATCAATTCTTATCGATATAGAAAGATTCAAATTTAAAGATCTCGTAAACCAGTAACCATCCGCCCAATGACTCCTCTTTTAAGTCTAGGCATTAAGATTGTAGAGATATCAGGGTTAGAGGCTAGGGTTCTTTCTTTAGACTATAGAAAGAGAATGGCAAGACTTAAGCCCTAACCTCTAAGAGGGGTATTTGTAGGCTTCCTATTAGGCTTAAGTAAATTGAGCCCTCCATGGACTTGTATCACTTAATCTTAGCCTAAAAAAGTTATTAATTGATTAATTAACCCAATAGGGCTCCAATTAATCAATTAGCCTAGTCTAAGGATATCGTTCACTTAACCTTGTGCAACTTTGCATGTTACCAAAATTCCCTTGTGTATATAAGTAAACCAAAAATCCATCCAACTCTCATAAATTGTGTCATCAAGGAATATAAGTTCAAGCGAGGACTACTAGGACCCATAGGATAGTAATGACTTTCTTAGAATCCAATTCTAAAGTTGACTCTAATACACCATTTATATTACAATAAGACTCTAAGTGCTCAGGTTCATGACTTGCTATCTATTATATATAGTATTCCCATGAACTGGTTGTTTATAACCTAACAAGGTGAAAGCTATCAGTCTTTCAAGACTACTTCTACAATCCTTTAGTTATAGATCTTCCTATTATGTGATCAAATGACATATTCTAACTTACAAAGAGCATATGTCAAATTCCACTAAAGAAATTACAACAAGCCCACAAATTTCATGATCACACGTCCTTAGGATCACCCAAGGAAACACATTATCTCAAAGTTCATGAGATATCATAGTGCCTTTATTGAGAATACCTGTTGCTACTGACTTTCATCAATAGTGACCCAATCTATAAGGAATATAAGATCACTTTAGGATCTCACCTATAAGTTAAAGCCACTACTAACTTTGGCATAAACTCAATATTCTCTCAAAGTTGAAAGACAATATAGTGTAGCAACTTGGTGAAGTCATGACTACCTAATAGTTTTATGTCATGACTCCCCATATGTCCTATCTAATGTGTAGATCATACACACTAGTGCACTCACCAACGAATCCCTTCAATTAGGAGGTGTTGCACTACAACCTCAAATAGATTACCTAAATCCGTAAACCTGTTGTGAACAAAATCATCTACTTGCAAGGAACTCATGACTTGGATCTTCGATTTGTGCAATTCCTAATACACCCAAGTCATGTACAATGCAAAAGATGTTATGTCAGAATGCTCATTGAGTATAATGCATGGAATAAGGATAAATGAAAGTGAAACTGGAATATTATTAAATAAATAATGAATTTTAAATGTGTTACATCATGTCATACTTTTAAGGACTTTATCCTAACAAGAATGTTGTTGAATATTATAGTAATCATTAGAGATCTCATAAAACCACTAATCTTCCATCTAATGTCTACTCATCAAAACTATATACCTAGATGGTGGAGATTTGGAGGGTCTAGACTAAGGTTCTCTCTCTAGAACGTAAGAGAGAATGGCAAAAGTTTGAAGCCCTAACCCTTAAAAGGGTATTTATAAGTTTCCCATAAGGCTTAAATAACTTAAGCTCACCTTAGGCTTAATCAGTTCACTTAAATCTAGTCCAAAAAGGGTTATAATTGATTAATTAATCCAATAGGGATCTAATTAATCAATTAGTCCACTCCAGTGATATCATTCACTAACCCCTATACAACCTAGCATATTTACAAAAATACCCTTATTCACAAAAGTGAGCCAAGAACTAATCTAACCCTTATAAATCGTGTTATCAAGCTATATGAACTCAAGCAGGGACCACTAAGACCATAGAACAATACTAACTCCCTTATAATCCAATTCTAAAATTGACTCAACATCCTACCACAAAGAGTCGATTGCACTCCAATACCCTATGTTTATTACTACGAGATGTAACAGGTTTATGACCTACTATCCACTATATATGGTCTACCCACGAACTAGTATTTGTAATCTAATAAGGTGAAAGTTATTAACCTCTCAAGATTATCTTTACCTTGAGTTACAGATCCTCCTATTATGTGATCAACTTACATATCATAACTCATAAGAGCACAAGTCAAATTCTACTGAAGGAATTGTTGTGAGCACATATTTCATGATCATATATCCTTAGGATCAACCAAGAGGACATGTTATCTAAAAGTTCATAAGATATAATGGTGCCTCTATTGAGAATATTGATTGTTACTAGCTTCTATCTATAGTAACTTAATTCGTAGAAAATATATGATCACTTTAGAATCTCACTTGTAGGCTAAAGCCATTGCAAACTTTGGCACTACCTAATAGTCTTAAGTCATAACTCACTATAGGTTTTGTATAATGTGTAATAGTACACACTACTCACTCACAATGGGAACCCTATCCCGATGGCCAAGATTAATCATCCCTCTAATTAAAAGACAACACACTATAAACTTAAATGGATTACCTGAATCCATGAACTGATAATGAATAAATTATCTACTTGTAAAGAACTCATTATTTGGATATTCCACGTAATTCCTAATGCACTAGATTTATGTACAATGCAATAAATGCTAAGTGTCATAGGCATAAAAATTCTTACACAAGTTTTCACATCTATGGGATGCTTAGAAGCTCTCTAAGCCCACCTACACCTTCTCCTACAACAAGATAACAACATGCAAGCCACACACGAGGTTTACAAGGCATCAACCCTAACTTGTATTTTGTTAGCTTATATTTTGTTAGCTTATTGAATAAGAATACAAGCCTTTAGCTAGACTCCCACAATAACACTAGTGAGTTCAAGCTTTCCTCATGATCTCTTTCCTTAGATCTTTGTTGGGAATCTCTCTAGTCCTCTCTATTTATAGAGTAGTGCCACCCACCCCTTGCTAGACTAGGAGTATACATCCTAGTTCTACTAAGACTCGTTTTGATAGGTCATGGCACTAGTTACTCCTATTAGGACTCATAGTCTTAGTCCCACTTAGACTATAATTACAATAGGCCGGAATCAAGACTTCTACTCATGTTTGACTTGCAATCCCATTTCGAGTCCAACTCTTCATACTGTATCCACATGCATTTACATATGGCTCATGTGCATGCCAAGCCTTTTCTTGGCATGCAAATCCAGATTTTGTTTGTGCTAAGGCAACATACTCATGCATCTGCGCACCTTGTTGTTGTTGCAGCTTCATGCCTTGCCTAAACATTCTTTCTGGTACAACAACATACCATGGTATTGCTCCTATAACTCCCCACACATAAGGTATTGTGCCTTTGAAATTAACATACATATATAGTTAAAAGATACATTGAGTTTTAGACATTTCACCTTTTAAAACTTTTTGTAAAAAAATCTTGGTAAAATACTAAACATTGAATATATATATATATATAGAAAATACTAAAGATTAAAAAGAATATATATGGGAATATACATGCCCTTTATAAATTTAATTCTTTAATTCTATTTAAAAATCTTTAATTTCCTCCAATATTTTAAAAACACGTGTAAACTCCATAATAAAAACCAAATCTACATTTGAGATTAGTGTCTCCATGTATAAGATCAGGTTATATATAGTGAAGTATAAATTAGGATTGCATGAAAATAAATCACATTATTTTTCCATATAACACATGGTTATTGGGACTCTCATCATTTTTGCATTGAAGTTGATATATTTTGAGGCAAGATTACTCATATAAACTAGTCATAGTTACAATTTCGGCTCAAATCCAATTAGCATGACTTTGTCTCAAAATTTATTTAAAGTAAAATCTCATATAAAATTTACTGAAAATCTAATTAATAGAAAATTTTAAAAATAAATAAAAATAAAAATAAAACCTTCAAACGGATAAAATAGAAATATGGCAGTTTTCAATTCTTTGTTGTTGATCAATCCCATACTATTGTCTCAAATATTCTATATAAATTCACTGTTATAATTAATGGAAAGCAAAATTTTCACTGAAGTAAGCATGGTTTCAGTTTATTTTCAATTTTTATTTTTTTATTTTTATGTTTTTACTACTTTTCTTCCTTAATTATATATATATATATATATATGAGCCAACTTCAAGATGTAATAATTAATTTCTTAAATTTTTATTTAATTTGATTTTGTTTTATTTTCATAGTTCCCTCTAAATCCCAATGCAGTAAATAAGTGAATTTAAAGATTTTAATATAAGGATTAAAATTTTATTATCTAATTAATCATTTGAGAATGAATATAATTATTTTTATAATAATTAATCTCTATAAAACAAATTAGGAATGATCCAAAACACAAAAGAGACAACAGATTTTTGATGGACATAAAAAACTACGGAACATAAAAATAAAAATAACTTTTAAATAAATGAAAATAGTAATTACTCTTATAGAATTCAAGAATATTGATATAAATAGTAGGTTTTATATTATATTTTTTAAACCAGTTATCAAAATTTTTAAAATTTGAAGTGGTACCCAAGATGAAAATATCGATAATCACGGATATATCGGTACTTCGATTTTACGGATATATCAATGGATATTTTGAAAAAAAATATCGATAAGCCAAAAATTGATCAAAATTTATAAAAATATAAGAAAAACTTCATAAAATGTAATTAGAAGTATAATAATATTTTTAAATTATTTTATTAAATAATTTGATATCTGTATAATATGATTTATCATATTTGATATATGTATAATATTATTTATCATATTTGATAATAATATTGTATGTGCTAATAAAAAAAACTATAAATTTCATAAGTATATATTTATTATTAAATTATATCAAATATTATTCATAATAATATTTGTGATATTTGATTATAATATGTCTAATTTTAAAATATATTTAATATTAAAATTATAACTCATTTACTTTAATTGTATTAAATGATATAAAATAAATGATAATATATCTATAATTTTTAATACTTAATTAATGTATTAATGATATTAAAAACATTATGAAGAAAATTATCACGATAATTTTATATTTTTGGTATTCAAATAGATGAACAAAATTTATTTAATTATAATTAATTTGTTCTTTAAAACATTTTTTTAAAATTATGTTTATATGATGAATTTGACTTTATATATATTTGGTGCACGTTATACATCAAGGGGCAAACTTGCCCTAGAGGTTGGCTCATTGCCAGCCAAACCTTTTGGCTAGGGATTATCGCGATATATTGAAGATAAAATGATAAAATACTAACAAGTCCCAAGAAATAGGTAAAATTCACAATAAATTGATAAAATATCGTGTAACGGATATTTCTCTTCCATATATCGTGTCGAGATGCTCCCGAAATATCTCAATATTTTCTTACCTAGTGGTACCAGACAATGACTTTGTAAAAACAGAAACACAATACTGAACCAACTATATACTATACAAATAAAATTGTAAAAATAATTGGATCAAATAATTATTTATACAAGTTCTCATTCAAAAACCAAAAGTTAGTAATTTTTCTAGTGAAAGAAGGTAATAATGGTTTTAGCGGACTTATTAAATCTGTCAAAGAAAAAAAAAAGCATCACATCATTGAATTTTTTTCTCGACATTTTGATATGAGACGAAAAAAAAAAAGCATGACAAAAAACCGAAACCCAAATTCAAGGAAATCAAGACGAATGTTTTAAAAGTGATATCACCCTTAACCAATCTCCCATTTAATCCTATTAACTAATTTGAAAAATTCAATAAAATTGCAATAAGCAATGTCATGTTATATTTATTCTTAAACATTTTTTACCTAATGATCAAAGGATTATCTATCATAATTTTGCTATGGTCGAATTTTTATGAAAATATTGAATGCTCACGAACCTACAACCGGTAGGTTAACAGCTGACCGCTCTACCATTGAGCTACTAAGGAACAACCGGAAATTATCAAAACTAATTTATTTATTAAATGTAAGATAAAGTTTGTACTAGAAATAAAGTTAAAGATTTAAAGAGTTCTTGACACCTTCCCTATCAACTCCCTAATATCCAATTAAACATTGAAAAAACTATAAATGGGAATATCACCTTCCAAAATTTCCACTGTGAATCTTATATCCACCAGGCCTCTTTGCTATATTTTAATCAAAATGTTAGGAAATTCTCAAAATTCTCTCATATATGTTTATAAATTTAATTCTTTGATACCATTTAAAAATCTTTAATTTCCTCCAATATTTTAAAAACACGTGTAAACCATACTATTTAAAAATCTTTATTCTCCTCCAACATTTTAAAAACACGTGTAAACCATACTATTTAAAAATCTTTATTCTCCTCCAACATTTTAAAAATACGTGTAAACTCCCTATGAAAAACCAAATCCAAATTGTGTTTAGTTTTTCCATGTATAAGATCATGTCATATATAGTCAGTATGGATTAGGATTGCATGAAAAAAGTCACATTATTTTTACATTTAACCCATGGTTATTAGTACTCCCACCATTTTTTACCTTGAAGTTGATTTATTTTGAAAAGGCAAGATTACTCATGTAAATTAGTCATACTTATAATGTGGGCTCAAATCCGATTAGCATGACTTCTCTCAAGATTTATTTAAAATATAAACTCATCAAATTTACTAGACGTCTTAGAAAACCTAATTAATAAAATATTTCAAAAAAAAATAAAAATAAAAATAAAAATAAAATTCAAGTAGATAAAATAAAAATTGTTGCTGTGGTTGTTGATTAATCCCTATTGTCTCACAAATTCTACATAAATTGTGTAATCATTAATTTCTTTTTAATCAATTTCTTAAATTTTTGTTTAATTTAATTTTGTTTTATTTTCATATTTCCATCTAAAACCTAAAATCAACTATAATGTTTCTTAGTATATTGAATAAAATGAGAAGTAATTAATTTGTACAATTTTAAAAATAAGTTTTTTTTTAAGAAACAATCATTTGCTTTGTCATCATCCTCCCTTCGTACATATAGCATAACGGGATTGTTTTTGCTTCACTTTTTTTGTTCTTAAACTTTTTCTCTTTATTTTCTTTTTCTTACATTTTCCTTTAAAAATCTCCAAATATCAAATATAGCATAAATTATCTTCTTTTCCAATTCTTATATTTCAAAGTTGTTTCGTACCCTTTTTGGTAGTACAAAGAATATATATGATAACTAACAACACTTTTAAATTCAATCATTATAATGCACAAAGTAGAGGTTGAAGTACAACACATGGGCTTGGATTACTTAATCTAACCCAAAATGAGTCCTAATTGATTAATTAGCCACATAAGGTCATCTAATTAATTAATTAGCCCAATCTAAAGACCTTTTTTACTATCCCTTATGCAACTATGCATAATTACCAAAACACCTTTATACACAAAAGTGAACCTAGAATCCATCCAACACTCATAACTCATGTCAACATTGTATATGAGATCAAAATAGAGACCATTTGGACCCATAGGATACTGGTTCCCTTAAAATCCATTTCTAAAGTTGATTCAACATCCCACTATAGAGAATCAACTACAGTTCAATACCCTTTGTAAATAACAATAAGACAAAGTTCGGGTTCATTACCTACTATCCATTGTATGCAAACTCCTCATAAACTGGTGTCATAATCTAACAACGTAGTGCTATCACCTATCAAGATTACCTCTCCAATTCTTCAGTTACAGATCTCACTTATTATGTGATCAATTAATATACTCTAACTCCAAGGAGTATATGTCAAATTTCTATTAAAGGAAATGTTATAACCATAGTCTTCTAAATCACATGTCCTTTGAATAACCCAATAGGATATTGTCTCAATTTATGAGATATCATGGTGCATCTATTGAGAATATCTATTGTCACCAGCCTCCATCAATAATGACCCAATTCATAGGGATATGCAACCATCTTAGGGGTTTTACTTATAAGTCAAAGCTTCCTATTGACTTTGATATAGACTCCATATCCTCTCAAGGATGAGAGTCCGTACAATATAGTAGCTTTGTGAATCATGAAAAATGATAACCTTACGCCATGATTCATCGTAGGTCCTATTTATCGTGCATCACATACACTAGTGCACTCACTATGAGAAAATCATCCTAATAACCAAGACAAGTTCTCCCTCCAATTAGGAGGTACTACACTACAATCTCAAATGGATTACCCAAATCTATAAATCAACTATGGACTACTAATCACTTTACAAGGAACCCATAACTTGGATTTTCTGTGCAACTCTTAAGGCACCTAAGTCATGTACAATGCAAGTAATGTGGGTATATATGCTCAAATAACCAATTAAAGCATATGAGATAATAAAAATAAACTAAGAAACATAAATAAATAAATTCATAAATGAATCTTTATCTATTACATCATGTCATGATTTCCAAGGACCCGATCCCAACGGTCATGAATGCTTGTTACATCAATTTCAGAAACTATGTGAGGAGAAAGGAATATGTAGGCAGTTAACAATTTCAACCACTTTGCAACAAAAATAGTGTAGTGAAAAAAAAAAAAAAAGAATCGTACTTTACTAGACATGCTTAGATCAATGGTAGTGTAAGCTAACCTTTCAATATATTTTTGAGGGAATGCTCTTCATAAGGTCCTAATTTACATAGAAGTAAACGTGGCAAAATTCCCCATCATCGTTTTAAAATTAAATGCTAGGTAGATGGTTCAATCGACAAATAAAAGGCTTTTCAATGGTGAAAGGATATACCCAAATACAATGAATAGATTATGACGAGACATTCTTCTTAGTGGTAAGATTTTCCTTTACTCACCTTATTCTTGCTATAGCCACATATGTAGGCTTGGAGCTCTTCCAAATGACTATGAAGACTTCGTTTCTCAATAGAGAACTAGATGAAGAGATCTATATGGATCAACTTATTCATTTTGAGGCCGAGAAACAAGAGTGCATAGTATGTCATCTCAAGCATTCTATTTATATACTTAGACAGTGATACTTTAGATTTCATAAGACCATTATTTCTATTGGTTTTGAAATGTTGGAAGATGACTATTATGTGTATGTCAAACAATGAAGAAGAGACTTTCTCATTCTATTTTTATATGTTGATGACATTCTAATAGTTGGAAATGACATGGACATGATCGTTACTACCATAGAGTTATCCTCCACTTTTGATATGAAGATCACGGGAAAGTGAATTGTGTGCTTGGAATTAAGATCCTAAGGGATTGTTCAGAAGGTTTCTTGTTTTGTCTCAAGAGACTTACATTAAAAAGGTTTTAGAGTAGTTTATGATACAAAATTACAAACCTATTGAAACCCTAATTGAGAAAGGACACCCTAAGCCTTTATCAATGTCATAATAATCATGGAGAAAAGAAACAAATGACAAGAGTTCCTTATGTTAGCGCCATTGGTATTCTTATGTATGTTATGTTGTGTACTCAGCCTAACATATGTTTTCTAGTTGGATTGGTTGATCATTACTAGAGTAACTCAAGCCTTATTCATGGGACAGTAGTTAAAAGGATTTTTTTTATTACATCCAAAGGGCCAGAGATTTCATTCTCTACTATCTAGGTGGGGACTTGAGATTAAGAGGATGTTGTGGTACGAATTGGGTTAGTGACAAGATGAGTGCAAATCCACTACAGGATATGCTTTCTTACTTAATGGTACCACTATTACTTGGTGCTAATAAAATGATAATCAAATATCAATGTTTCTGGCTTGACCTTGATATTTTGAGTCCTTTGCATATGCTAAAGGTGCCATATTGTCGTAGGAGATAATAACAAGATCAAAAGCGCTTGTGACAAGCTCATAAAGGAACCTTCTCAACCAAACACCTCTTAAACTATAATTGAACAAGCAATGTACTCCAACTTTATGTTAAACAATGCTATAACAATGGTAGATGACAAAGTTGGATGTTCATTTATGCTCATCTAACTCATTATCCCATCAACATCACTATAACCAAATGAGTACAAATTAGATCCTTGATTGCAACGTAATTATTTGTTGTTATGATCTACCAAAGTATCTATTTCATTATTTTCTAGTGAACAAGGCTAGGATTTGACTAGAACCCATTATCCAACCTAACTATATAACAAATATTAGGATATGTACACAACATCATATATATCAAGCTACAATTAATGTTAACATATATAAAGAACATGTATCATCTATTCATTTTCTTCTAAAGTCTTAGGAGACATATTGAAGCTTAAGGTCTTCCCTTTCTTAACAAGACTATCAATGGATTTGCAACTTCACATTTAAAACTATTCAAGAATCTTCTTAATGTAAATCTCTTAAGACAAACCAATAAGTCTTCTTAAATGATCCCTTATGATATTAATTCATGGGAATAGTTTGTTTTAGGATAGAGCCCTTAAAAACATGACATGATGTAACAATAAATGAATTTCATTAATATTTATATTATGATTTTGGTTTCACTTTCACTTTCACAATCGCATTTATGCATTATTTGTCTTGAGCATTCAGGCCTATATCACTTGTATTGTACATGACTTAGGTATATTTGGAGTTCCACGTAAGATCCAAACCATGGTTTCTTTGCTAGCTAATGAGTGTTTTCATAGTCAATTCATGGAATTAGATAATCCATTTAAGCAATAATGCACTATTTCCTTATTAGAGGGATGACTTGTCTTTGTCATGAGACAATTTTCCCATGGTAAGTGCTTGTGTGTATGTTTACATATTAAGAAGGACCTACAATAAGTCATGACATTAGCTATCAGGTATTCATGACTTCAACAAACTACTATATTATATGAGCTCTCAACCTTGAGAGGCTATTGAACTAGTTTTGAAATCTTTAGTGGCTTTAACCTATAGATGAGACCCTAAGGTTGTCATATATGTTTTATAGATTGGGTCATTGTTGATTAAAGTAGATGGAAACATGTATTCTCAAGATAGGAAGTATGATAACTCATGGGTTTGAGATAATGTGTCTCCTTAGTTAATTGTAAAGATTTATGATCATAAAATTTGTGGTTGCAGTAAATCCTTAGTGGAATTTGACACATGCTCTTATTGAGCTAAAGTGTGTGAGTTGATAAGATAATAAGAGGACCTGAGACTCAAGGATGGTAGAGGTACTCTTGAGAGGTTGACAGCATTCACCTTGTTAAATTATAAGCGCTAGTTCATAGAGAGTTACATGTAGTCATTAGTAGGTCATGAACTTGAGTTTTCTATCTAGATCTAATATCATAAAATATTAAAGTATAGTTGTCTCTCTATAGTGGGATGTTGAGTCAACTTCACAATTAGATTTTGATGGAATTGATACTATAAGTCCTAATGGTCCTCGCTTGAGATCATATTCCTAAATAGCAAATTTATTGAGGGATATTAGGGTTCTATATCCATATTCATGCATAAGGGAGTCTTAATAAATACGTAATGTTACATAAGAGCTTATGCATGGTCTTTTTGGATTGAGTTAATTAATTAATTAAAGTCAAATAAGGTTAATTAATAATTAGGTTCTAGGTAGGTTGGATTAAGTAACTAAAGCCCAAGATAAGCTCAAGTTACTTAGCTTATAACCTATATAAACCTCCTTAGGGGTTTAAAGCTTAAGTTTTAGTAGTCTTGCTATTCAATTTTCTACACAGAGTGAGACTTAGCCTCCATCCTTATAGAGAGGATTCCACCATCCTCATATGCCAAGGTCTAAGAGAGGACCATCAAATAGAAGATCTCAAGGTACTCAAGATCTACGTAGAACTCTTCACTCACATGACTTGATCTAGGAACATTAAGATCATAGGTATATTTTTCTAAGCACCTATATCTAAGCTTTAAATTTTGAATGCTTTTGTTGCTTAGATCTAGTATCCCTAGGATAGTTTTGGACAATGTCTTAACTAACGCTACTACTTTATAAAGTATTGTCGGATCTCTCCAAGACTTAACTTTCACACTGCTAAATATTATTCATGCAGTCAATCAGGTATGTCAATATTTCAATAACCCTTACTATGGTTACTTGAAGACTATAAAGTGCATCTTAAGATTCCTTAAGGGAACCCAACACTCTAGTTTACGTTATCTTTCTAATAGTCTAATATCTCTTTGGTTTAGCGATGTCGATTGGGCAGGTTGTCCCACTTTAAGAAGAATCACCATTATTGTATCTTTTGGTGTTCAAAGAAACAACCAGTAGTTTCTTGCTCTAGCATTGGGGCAAAGTATCACTCTTTGGCCTTCTTTGCAATTGAATTGACTTGGATTACTTATCTCCTACAAGATATTGATGTGTCCCTTTATAAACCACCACAATTATTTTGTGACAATGTTAGTGCTATTTACATGTTCGTTAATCTTATGTTTCATGCTCGTTTCAAATATATTGAGCTTGTTTATCATTCTGTGTGAGATAAGGTAAGGCACTTTTGTTACTCGCTATGTTTCCATACCTTCTCAATTTGTTGATATTTTTTTTTACCAAATCTTTAACAAAGGATGTCTTCACCATGTTTTGGACATGGTAGGAGTCCATATTAACTCTCATTCTAGCTTGAGGGGGTATGTTAAAGGAAGAATTAAAGGAGATACATAGAACTAAACACATAAATGGTAGGAAGACAATGTCATCAATATTTCCATAAATATAGAGATATACAAAAAATCAAATATTAACAATATTTGACTCTCACAATGTTTTATTCGATCTCTTAATTTCATGATGTTTTCCTACACATATTTTTTGTTAAAAATATTGTTTATTTCTTTCCTTATATAGCTCACTAATATTTTTGTATAAAGTTTCATAAATAAAAAATAGAAATCACAACTTTCATCATCAAAATACACCAAGTTTTCCCATTTGGATATATTCAATATATATAAAAAAAATAATGATAGACATATAATTATTTTTATTTAAAAAATGTTTATAATTCTATTTTTAGATTTTTATTTTTAACCTTTAATTATTATTATGTAAGATATAAAATAAAAAATAAAAACTCAAAATTATCATAGATTTTTTCATTTTTAACCATAAACTAAATGAAATTTAAAAATTAAATAATCAAAATTAATTTATTTATTAAAGTTTAGATAAATTATATATAGATATATAAACAAGCATTAGGTAGATTACTTTTATGCATTCCATATTTTAGAAGGTCATTTTTAATGGGTTTATCCGTGGCAATAAATTAGGAGCCACGTGGGCCAAAGGCAAAATTGACAGAAAATACCAAAAATTGGCAACGAACAAAATAGAAGCATAATATTTGTAGCTCGAAGTTTCCGTCCCAATTTATATTTTGGATCAAAATTATGAGTAATATCTCAAAATTCTTTTCCTTGCATAATATTAATTCTCTCATACTATATAGAAATCTTTAATTTCCCCCAATATTTAAAAAATATGTGCAAAACTCCATATTAAAAACAAAATCGATCCAAAATCAAGTTTAGTTTCTCCATCTACAAGATGAGTTTATATATTTATACATACCAAATATAAATTAGGATTGCATGAAAAAGGTCACATTATATATACCAAATATCATTTTTGCATTTAAGTTGATTTATTTTGAGGCAAGATTACTTATGTACATTAGTCATGGTGATAATGTGGGCTCAAGTCCAATATGCATGGACTTGTCTTAAAATTCATTTAAAATATAAACTCAGATCAACTTTACTAGACATCGTGGAAAAGCTAATTATTAATCGAAAATTTTGAAAAATAAAAATAAAAAACAAAACCTTCAAAAGGATAAAATAGAAAGTGTGGAAGTTATCAACTTTAGGTTGTTGATTAACCCCATGGTGCTGCCTCACATATCCCATATAAATTCACTATTTTAATTAATGGAACTGCAGTAAGTAGCATGGTCTCCTTTTTATTTTTTATTTTCTTACTATTACTTTAAATTTTTGTTTTAAAACTTTGGATTTGGCTAAGGTATCCAAATCTTGAACAAGCAAACACCCGTAACTGGTTAGGATTAAAGAATGAGAATGTTTGAAGTAATTTTTAAGAATTTTACCTTTTTCTACTCACAATCACAAAGGGATTTAAAAAATAAAATAAAAAAATCATTACAAAGCAAATTTTCTCATCCACCAAACGCTATAAAATCATTAAACCATGAGAACACAAAAATAGATGGGGGAGATCTAAGGTCTGTAATTGTGGATTATTGCAACATGGTTCTGGTGACACTGGTTGGAGAAACGATCGAGGATGAATGATGAAGTGGCGGCAGCATTGGCGACTGCCCTTGGTGGCTGAAACGGAGTAGACAGACAGTGGCTTCATGGCAGAGAAATGGTTGTCTACCATTATTCATTCCTTATACCAACCAAGCATAAGCATAATACAATATAATTCATTGGATAAATTATCCTAAGATACTATATTCTAATGAAAATGAAATCTTAGACCAACAAGATATATTGTTAGTGTAGTAGTTGTTGATACATTAGTTGCTTAATTTAAATTGGAAATTTTGTTCCATTCATCCTAACTTAGAAATTTTTATATAATTGTGCTTTACAGTCCATTAAAGACCTAGGGTTGTTGTATGATCAACAAAGGATGGCAGAATATAAGACTCAAGGTTGTTGTATGATCAACTAAGGATGGCATAGTATAAGAAGGTTCTAAAGGGCAGGTAATTCTAACTTGTGGCATAATGTCGATTTTCAGGTATTTTAATTAAGCATAAGGTTTTATTTTTGGAAAAGAAAATCTAATCAAGCACTCAAACCTGACACTTAAGTGCTCCTTAAGAGTGCTCAAGGGCTTTGCTTGAGTGTTAGCAATTAGCGCTCAAGTGTTCTAGTCAGAATTTCTAAAAGATAAATATTATTTTAAAATTATTTCTATATAATTTAAACCAGTTTTTGGAAATTTTGGGATTTTAATCCATTAAGGTTTCATCCCTATAAATATTATGTGTGAAAAATCTTTTTCTTTTGTGCAAATAAGTATAAAATGTTGAAGCATAATATAGTATTTATTCCTTTTTTTATGTACCAAGCATAAATATAATATTATATACCTCATTAGATATAATGTCCTAGGATATTTTATCCCAATGAAAATAAAATCCTAGACTTATATGATATACATATCAAACTCGAATTATTAACAAACATGGCCTTTAAAAATATAAAGATAAATTTCATTGTAAAGGGTACTACAATGTGACCTATGCTACAATTAAGTTGGATTTGAAGCTTGCCCATTGATCAGTGGCAAAAAAGTTTTGAGATTCAATGAATTCATCATATTGTGAGTTTGTTTTATGATCTTCTTTCTTTCAAGACTACAAGAAAAATCAACGATGGAGATTGTTTTTGTTTTATAATTTCTTTCATTCTACCATTGGTGAAATTCTTTACCCTCGCAGACTAAGACTTGTAGTCTTCTCTCTTTCCACTAATACATTTTCACCATTGTTTACTTTGACACATGACAACTCATTCCATAATTTAATGATGACTTGTAGACTTCCTCTTTCCACTAATACATCTTTACCATCATTTACTTTGACATATAGCAATTCATCCCATAATTTAATGATCTTACCTACCACATTAAAATTCATCATCTTCTACTTTCAAACTCTACATTTTAAAGTGACTTTAGTATATGTGGGACATGAGTGCAATGGACAAGAATTTTCACAAAAACAAAGTCCTCATGAGAAGAAGAATTCCACATGGTGAGACCTTTTTATTAAAAAAAAAAAATCCATTGAATCTATTTATTTGGAATATTTTAAAAACTGTTCTCAAAACATAATTTAAGAATTATTAAAAATAGCCATACATACAATGTAAAACATTCTAAAATGTTCATCTTGTCAAGTGCCACTCAGAACACTTCACAAAAAAGAATTGGGATGAAGACTAATGAGTATAATAAATGCCTTTTAATAATTGTGAAGGTTGAATGGATGTCTAAAAAGTTTATTATAAGGAATATTGGTGACATCCACAAATTCTTGTTCCTATTTATAACATAGTTTCCCTTTTAGAATAAAAAATTTCAATATGATTTTGTTATGATTTAATTAATGAAAAAAAAGTCATTGTGTATTTAATACTTAAACAATGTCTACTCTAACTAGAAAATGTAACATTATAGGTAATTTTCCTAGTAGAATACCATAATTTTTATTTCCTTAAAATTGTTTAAAATTTTTTAATTTCCTATGGAAAAATATGTAAGCTCACCAATGGACGTATCTTGTGTCTTAAAAATTTTTAAACATCAAGTTAGCAATTAAAAAAAAAAAAAAAATCGTTAGTTTTAAATAGTTTTAAAATTTGGTGGATATTATAGGTAAAACGATTGTCAAAACACTCCCACGAGAGAGTCATTCTCATCATGACACATTCAATGTGAAATGACCCTTCTCATAATTATGGTGGCTACGAAATTTCCACCACATGATTCACATAGAAGTTTAACTATTGTGTAATGGACGTCCCAACACCCATACATTAATTCTTTAATGGATAGCCCGGCACATTAATATTGTAGTTGATGCCCCAAAATAGATATCCCTTAGGCTAAGGTCATAATGATCATCTTATACATTAATATTATGAGAGATGACCTTCACATTAGCTGCTTAATGGTGGATCATTTATATCACCAATATTAGTAGACAACAATTCAAGTGTCATGATTCCATATAATAAAGAACTATATGTTAAATAAGGGATGTATTCAATGAAGTTTCGTAGTCACGGTGGTCAAGTGTATTTATCTCAAACCTTAATAGAGATGAATAAACTTACCCATAATTCTATTTATTTTACTTTATCTTTTTAGGTTTGTGTGGCTGATTGAATATAAAATGGGATGGAATAAGAGATGAAATATTATATCTTATCCCATATTCAACCAAATATGGGATAAGATATGATATATTATTCACCTTATTTTTTATGTCCCTTTACATGGGATACAATAATTTGAAGTTGAATTATTATATATATATATATATATATATATATAATACTTTTATATATTTTAAAATATAATACAATTATTTTTATTCATAGATTTTAAATATTATATTCATGAATATTATTAACAAGGAATAAAAAATTACTCACTAAATATAAATTATAAAACAAAAAAAAAAATTCCAATTAATATGAGAGAAATTTCATACATTTTTAATATATATATATGAAGATATAATATAAATTTTATTTTAAACAAATATCAAATCTTGAAGTATAATATAGTTTTTATTACATATTTAATTCGTTACACAAATCAATCATGAGTATAGTATAATATATCTCTCATTAGATATAATAGTCTAAATATTATATCCCAATGAAAATAAAATCCTAGAGTTATATTATATCCCAAGTTGTGAGTTTGTTTTGATGATTGTTTATATGCTAAATGTACTTATTTTACCTTTTATTTAGATTTGCAGACATATCATCTCTATTATTCCTAATATATAGTGTTTTTTCATATTATGTGACTCATTCATTAATTTTCTTTACTAGAAAAATATTATAGATATCCTAAACCAATTACTTTTATTCATCAAAATTAAAAAATAAAAATAAAAGACATGATATTTTGTTATATATGTCTACACATTTTCATTAACTTGTTGATGATAAAATCATAATTTCAACACTAGAAAATAATTTTTTTCATAAGAAAATATTTATAATCACTTTTCTCTTTTCCTTATGCCCCTACAAAATAAAGAATTTTTATAAATGTGAAACTCTTTTTTTGTTTTTGGTTTTTTTTTTTTTCAAAGCCTTTTCACATGAAATTGTTTCTTGGATGTCAAGATGAATCCTAGAGCTTGTTTGGCTATATTTTCTAAAAAAAAAAAAAAACTTTTCTTAAAAACTGTTTTTAAGTTAAAAGAACAAAAAAAAAAAAAAAAAAAAAGTTTTTTTTAGTGTTTTTATAAAAATAAGGGTGCTTGACAAGTTGCTTTTAAAAATAACAAACAAAAAACTTGTTTGGATATGTTGTTTTTTAAAATAATTTATTTTGTTTTGATTTTGTAAAAACATTGCAAATTCAATTAATATAAAATAAAATAAATTCAATATAAGTCTTTTTTAAAATAAAAAAAGTTTTGTAATCACAAATAAACTAAAAAATGAATAGCTCTTAATAAAACATGAATAATAATATTATAATAAAATCATAAATTATATTTTTTATAAATAAAATATACTATTTTAGTATATGTTAGAAATATAAGAATATTAACATCTTTGTAATTTTTTTTAAAAAATGAATAATAATAATTTTAACAATATTTTATTTAAAATAAATAATGAATAAAGTTTTAATTATTTAACATGTAAATAAGTCAAGTTTTCCATTTTATGTACACATTTAGCATTGAATTATGAGTATAATATTTTAAAATGTTTTGATTTAATCTACAATTAATTAAATTGATTTTTTAAAATTCAAAATTATTCTTAAAAATTCCAAAAAAAAAAAAAAACCATTAAAGAATTTCAATTATTAATTATATCTTATTTAATTTATAATTTATTTACCTAAATTGATGGTTCCAAAGTTTAAGACGTTCAATGACACTAGTGATCCCATTTGATGTATGTAAGAAAAATGGTGATACTTGCTCAAAATAATAACTTGTTGCTATGTAAAGTCTTTCCATTCTACCTCCAAGGATTGGCATTGATGCAATTCTATTAGCTTCCACCTAATTCAATTTCAAATATTGAAGAATTGGGGTAGACACTTACAATGCCATATATACATTGCATTCAATAGTAGAAGGGACTAGAAGTGTTGTTTCAAGTCCAAAATGTTGGAGGAGAATTGATATGCATGTTCCAACAATTCAACATTAAGAGTGCATTAGACAATAATTCTAAGAAGTATTTCTAGCTTTTCTACTCCTTGAAATATAAAAAATTTTAAATATTAGAAATATTAAAAACACTTTTTAGAATCACTATCAAACACATTTTAAATATCTTAGGTCTAAGGATGTATGATGCAAACAATAATGATGGCCTTTAAAGAAGGCTTATTGAAAGGATCTAAACTTTTCAAATCACCTCTAACAACTATCAACCATTCATTTTTTGTTGGATGAAAATATACCAAGCTCAAAGAAGATCTCAAATAGAGAAGATCATGAAAGTTGAACCCTATAGTAGCCCCCTTGGCCAAAAAAAAGTCTTCAAATCTAACTATGAACGTAGACTAGAGATTGAAGGAAGGACGTCATTGTAGAAAGGCACAAGGAAAATTAAAATAAGGAAGGCATTCCCATTAGAAAAGTCACCTTTGACCTATTTACACACCATTAAAAGGTGTCTTACTAGTGAATTTTGTGGGAGATATAAACCCTCCATGGTTTGTGGCCAGCCAATGTTGTTAAACCCATGTTTAAGGATTCTCATGTTTTAATGATAACAAAACAAAGTTTAGATTTAACGTTTAACATTAAGTATGATAGTTAAGAAGATTTCCTTAGAGCAACCAAGAAGAAGTTACATTGAAACCAAAGAAGAAATTAAGGAGAAAGTTTACCAAGATTATCTTGAGGTTGATTTTATGTGCGGTTGGAGTGTTCTAAGTTAGGAATACGTACCATTTTATTTAAAAGACGAAAACTCATCCAATTGAATCAGACTTGTTTTAATTAAATCTTTTCAAAATTGAATGAAAAATCATTCTATATGAAAACCACCCTTAAATTAGTGCTATTCTTAATTACAAGGTTTTCTAAGATTAAATAGATAAATATGTCTTAATATTGATCTTTAAAATCTAAGGCTCTTTGAGCTAAAAAGAATAAGCTCTTTCAAATGCTTTTATAAAGAACTCATTAGTAGCTTTTGCCTGATTTTTAAAGTTTTCAAATGTCACTTAGAATCATTTTTAAAGTTTTTCGAATCAAACCAAACCGAACCATTAAATATCACTTATGTATCGATTCTCTCTCTCTCTCTCTCACACACACACACACACGTGTGTAGATATATATATTCAAAAATTAAAAAGTTAGTCATGTTTTTCAAAATATTTTAATTTTATTACACCTTATCTCAATTTTCCCTTTTTTTTTTTTCAATTAACTTCTCTCCTAATGACCCAAAAAAAATAAGGGAATATTAGTTCTAAAGGCAATATAACTCCATTTTGAAAAAAATCAATCCCACTTTTTCTAAAAATGGTAAATATAAAGTTAAACACAAAACATGTTTTTAGTAGGCAGAGCTAGAACTCAATATGAACATTCTTTTATTTATTCATACAATGGATGCTTCATAGTGACACATAACTGGATTCTGAGATCTTATTAAGCTGAATACTGTCTCTTTCATCGAATGACAGTGAGTCACCGTAGAAGGATTCCGGTCATTGATCAGTGGCTGGCATGCATTGGCAACAAGGGTTCTCTCGTCTTTACTCTGGGCTGGCTAGGAGTCATGTCTGCAGTTAGCATGAGATCCCCCCAAGTACCAATCACCACCACAGCCACCAACACTGCCATCGTCCTCGTACTTGCTCATTTTTTCAGTCACAAGCGCTTAACTCTGCCGAGCACCAGCCCAAGTAGCTCGTGTAGAAAGACTGCAGCCAGACCTGGGTAGTATTCAAATCGGAGCTTGTTAATCTTAAAATGCTTATTGGCTCAGTTATATCCAGTCACAGAATATCTCACAAAACAGTTTTGGATTATGATTTATTGTGATTGCAGGGGCCGTTTTATTTATATATTTATGTATCATAGCTCAAATATCAATGATTTTAATGAATTTATACATAATTATGTTAAATAGGTTCTGGTGTGGGGGTGGGTAGGTAGGTAGGTAGGTATTTGAGGACTAGAAGAATGTCATCACAATGTAAAAAAGCAGTCAATCTGTACCGCTCCTTGTGGAATTTGAACATCCAAAATCAAGTTCTTTTGGAATTCCTCTTTGTATTGCGGGCCATAGTTGATGATAGTAGATTTCAATGAGGTTACCAAGAAAAGAAAAAAATGGTTTGTCTCTCTGGTCTATTTTTTTCCTCCTGATTCTATCCTCATGATGGACATAGGGATTTAAGGATTTTTTTTTTTTTTTGATATATATATATATATATATATATATATCCTTTGTTGATTCTGAGAAGCACTGCTTAATTTTCCATACGATTTTCCAGACAATCTAGCTTAAGGGCTCTAGCAGTTCATGGTTGATTTCCACCAGTCCACCCATAAAGGATGGTTATTAAGCCAACAGTTTTCATTAGCAAAGGCACAACCGAAAAAAAAATTAAGTTTGGAAACATTTAAAACTGACCCAAGTAATTGTAATCAACGAGGTTTCTGATCAATCGTCTTTTACTTCATTGCTCATTTATACCGCCTATTTGTTTATGACTTCCTAAATTCTCATTTAGTTCTTATGGTATTATCATCAACGACCATATTCATGATCACTGTTTGGTGAATTTATTCAATATAAATCGAAAAAAAAAAAAAAGGAAATTCATCTATAACCAGCCAACATTACATAACCTACAGATCTAACATGCAATTAAAAAAGAATTACCTTGAGAAAAAAAGGATGACCTTTGTAGACTTTATATTCCATGCAGCTATTGAGCTTTTTGCTTGAAGTTGGACTTCAAAAGGACCTTCTTCATTCAATAATGGAACTGCTGCTGGACAAATAAACATCATAATTATGAGATGAAATGCAGGCTATTAACAATCATATAAATCACCCAATTAGAAGTCTAGTAGGAGTGTATTATTGCCACTACCTATGTGTAAAACCCTTGCAATCTTCTAGATGGCAAAAGCACTAAAATTTCGTTCCTACCAATTGTCCAATACATGATTTTGTTGATCAGCACAAGTCATTTAGTACAATTTTTAATAATACTAAAAATGTTATTATTAAAAAAAAACATTGTTTTCTTATAAATTGGTATTAATTAATATTATATGAAATTGAAAAAAAAAATCATTGTTGTATTGTCTCATCACTTGCTAGATCATATTTATTATATAACAATTATAAAAAGAATTCATATTCATCACACCAATGTTTTTTCAAGACAAATTATGCATACTAGTATTTGCATCGATTGGTATCCATTATAATAATACCATTTTGTTGAATAGTAATTTCATTAAGAAAATTGTTTTCAAAAGGTCATTTATTATTTTATTTTTTTATGGATGAATTATTTTTATAACAAAGTATATTGGTCAATTTGCAATGGTTTAACTCCGTCACAATAATACACTTTTGTCGATGGATATTTAGTATTGCAATTAATATTAATAAAAAAATTACATATAAGCAACAGGTTATTCAATTTGCAATATAGTAGGTATGTTAGAAATTTGTGACCGCTTAAATCCATCATAAAAGTTAACTTAATTAGGTTAACAAAACTCAATTTTTTTTTTAGTAATTGATTATTTATATTTTATTTAGAAGAGTGTCAACCAAATCAATTATTTTAGTAGTGGGATTTTAACTTCATGCATTTACCTTGATCGAACATCAATGTGATTGTGGAACTTTAAAGGCCTTAGTAATCATTTATATGATAATATAACACTTATTATACATAGCTAGTCCTTAATTCTTTGTGATCTTCAAGTACAATTTATTTGTTTTTTCTTTGGAAAAAAATAAATCAGTGAGAAAATTCACGAGCTCCAACATTTTAATTCTAGCCAAATGACTCAAGTGGTCATTCAAAAACAACTTTTTAGCTTCTACAATATATTTTTTTAGTTCAAGATCCCTCTTACTAACTTGAATCAAAGAATTACTAGTTCAATTCTGCCCAAAATTGAAATGGACTAAGGTTATGAACTTTTAATCTATAATTTGATGCTTGAGTCAATTTCATAAGTTCATTCGTTATTAAATAAAGGGATTACTACCTCTTGTAAGGTGCTCACAGTTCTTTCTCAATCTTCTCTTTGTCCCTCCACTCAAATTGTTTACTAAATTATCGATTCAAGTGTTCTCTTTATTACAATTAATATAACTTGCCTTGCAAAGTATTCTCTTTAATCCGGTTAATATAGCTTGCCTTGCAAGTTTTATTTATGTTCAATTACCATCTAGAATATAACACTTGATGAATGACAATTTGGTGACTAATTTCCAACTCATTTTTTGGAGCTCACATTTTTGCACCTTCACTACAAATTTTGTAAACTAGTTAGTATCTAATTTGTAAATAGCTTAGCTAATAAATTTAGAAGTAAATAATAATAATGAAATAGCATGATGCTAAGCCTATGATTATGTAATTTTGAAATATATTTATGATTTTCAAAGACTATAGTACCATTTAGGTAATATCCTGCAAAGAGGCTTAATATGTAGAAACATCAACACAAATGAAGGTAGTGTATAAAAGACATAAAATAAATCATTAAAGCATCAAGAGTCATTTCAATTAGACAATCAAAATTCATTACTTCGAATGGAATCCTTGAGGAAATGGCTTCAAAAAACACCTTCTAATTAATCAAAAAATAAAAATAAAAAAATTAATTTGCAAGAGTGTTAAATATATCAAATTAAAGAATGATATTTTATATATCAAAAGTTTTTGCTTGAACTTAATTACAATTTCTTTATGTTTTGAGTAATTAGAAAAGCCCAATTATGGCTTTAATCAAAAGAAAGAGTTTAACATAAAGTATCAATAGTTTTTCTTGTTCTGAACTCTTTTCTAACTTATACACTACGTTTTCTAATGCTCAATAAAACATTCATAATACCTAGATTAGCTTTTAAAATCATAAAGGATGTGATCAATATGAGAGGGAAAGGTAGGTTACTGATCAATTTGAAATGAATGTTCAAATCACAAATTAATTAGTTTGATCAATTTATGTAGCACAATATTAAAGACAAAGAAACTCACTCCATTTATTAGCTTTCAATTTAATTTATTACAAGGGAATGAAAGCAGCAAATAAAACTGAAACTTATTCCACCACCTCTCCCACCACACGTGTATATATGTAACCTTTTCATCATATCTAACTCCATCAAAAAGAATATTTGCTAATAATCGTAGGCAGATTCTATCATTTGGCATCGATCATGGCAAGTTTCTGCAATGTCTCTATCATGGCATTCCTTCTCCTCTTAGCTACCGGGGCTTTCCTAGCATCACCAGGATTAGCATTCGAAGCCAATGAACGAGACCCTGCTGCTCTCGCACCAGAATCACCTTCTGGTGATGATAAAGACATTCTTTCATCACCGGACGTCCATAGTTATTTGGTGCATTGCAGAGACAAAGTGGGTCCAAAATGTGGGACATTGTTCGTTGAAAAGATATTCCTAGGTAAGAGTGAGGAAATACCTACTAGTTGTTGCACACGTTTGGTGAACATAGTAGGACTGAGTTGCCACAATGCTTTGACCAATGCCCTTATCTCAAGACCTGAGTTCAGTGACAAAGCACGCATATATCATAAAAACCGTATCCATGTTTGGAAATATTGTGAACTACAAGCATAGGATATCTCTCCAACTTCATCTCCTCAATAATATATTTGAATATTTTTGTTTACTTGTAATGCAAGCAAAATAAGAATAATGTCTTCGCAGTGTTGTGTCAAAGCTCCCTCAAAGCTTAAGCCACGTTATGATGTTTTTAAATTTGTTATTTTTAATGGAATGTTCTCTTATCGTTGATTTCCATTTTTCAAAATTTTCATAATTAGTGGTTTTGTTTTTATCATACCTTAATCCCTATTTTAGATAGAATGGTAAAAAGTAATGACAAGTTTGCCCGGCAATTGTAATGACAACCCTTAAAGTCATGCGATTCAAGATTTCATTAACATCCATCCCTTTATAGACTAACAAGTAAAAAAGAAAACATAAGTCTTGGACGGAGAACATGATTATGGTGAGCTTTGGGCACCAATGAGATGATGCAACCTTTCTTAGTTTTATATTGAACTTGTGAAATGATTAATTCTTGTGTTAGTGAGATAAGAGTGGATTTGGGTTTGGTTTTTGTTTCGAGTTTTCTATCTTATTTCAGTTACATTTTTCAAATATTGGCTGATACTATTAGTAAACAAATGCAAATTTCAAGACGAATGCCATAGATATCTATCCATATCGACAATAAGGACACCATGAAAAAAAAAAAGAAATGAAAAACTATAAAATGAAATTAAATTATTGGAGAAACTCTTATACAAAAACAAGAAATAGTTACAACATTTATATAGCAATAACATTATATAAATGTAGAAACTCTTATAGAAAAGGTATGTGCTATAAATAAAAATAAAAATAAAAAGTGAATCTCTAAAAATTTTTAAATTTGAGTCAATAAAAAAATTTTAATACCTCAATTTTTTTAAATAGTTATTTTAAAATAAGTATTTAAGAGTTCCTTCATTTTATATAGGAGTCAATATTACTATTTAAAAAAAAAAAATAAAAGACAAGAAGTGTGTCCAAATAACACCCTTATTAACCTATTTAAGAAATCTCGTATTATTTCATCTTCCTAAACATCACTTACATATTTGTTTCTTTAGATTGTTGAAAAATTTTATAATCCTTTAGTTTTTTAATATTATGTTTGGTTTAAGGATAGTGTCAAGGATGAAAATTATTTTCTCATATTTGGTTTTTCTATTAAAAAAAACCACAAAAGAAACTCAGATATAATTAAAATTACTTAGAAACATATAAAATTTTTCAATTTATTTAGTAGATATGTAGAGTGGTAAAATGGGTAAAATGAGTTTAAAAAAATATATAAAAATAATTTATTAATTTTAAATCTTTCTTTTATTTTCCTTCACCTTTTCCTTTCTATTTATCCTCTATATTCTCTTTTCCTTGTACTTTCCTTCAAAATTTCTACCTACCAAATATAACCTAAAAAAAATTGTTACATCTATTTAATTTGATGAATTCGTACTACTTGATTATTTATATTCGATTTAGAAGAGTGTCAAACAACTCATGTCATTTTGGTCATACAATATTAACTACATGTCATTTACCTTGATTTGGTATCAATATGATCATAGGATTTTAAGTGCCTTAGTAGTTATTTTTATGATAATGTCATACTTATTATACATAGTTAATCCTTAATTCTTTGTGATCTTCAACATATATTTTTTTTTAAAGAAAAAATAAATCATTAAGAAAAATCACGAGTTCCAAGAATTAAGGAAAACAGAAGTGGCACTAAATTTAGGGAAGATTTTGAAAATTTAATGCATTACAAAATGATTATCTTTTATTCCAGCCAAATGACTCAAGCGATCCTTTAGAAATAACTTTTTTAGCTTCTAGGATCTATTTCTTGGTCCAACATCCCTCTTACTAATTGGAATCACAAAATTACTAGCTCTATTCTACCGAAAGAAAAAATATGGGCTAAGGTTATGAACTTTGAATCTATAATTTGATGATCCAATCAAATCCATAATCTTAAGTTCATTCCATATTAAATACACAAAGGAGTTAGCATCCCTTTTAAGTGTAAGGAATCCCAAATTACTTCCTTTCTTGCCTTGGATCTTATTAGATGCATGTTACTATCTTTAGGACTACTATATCCTAGCAACGAAAGCAAAACATATATTAAAAACTTTATAGGATCTAGCAAACAAGGTTAGGTGTGCTTATTGAAGATCTAGATATTCCAGGATCTATTCATTGCAGTAAAGAACTGTTTAGAAACCTTGAACTACTTCGTTCCTATGCTCTAGATCATTAGGGAGCATATAATCCTATCTCAGGTTTCTCTAAATTTAGGCACTACGTAAAACTTGACATTAAAAAAAAAAAAAACATACCAAAGATTCAAAGAAAAGTATCATCCTTGTGATCCAGATGTTCCTGGATCAATTCTTATCGATGTAGAAAGCTTCAAATTTAACGATCTCGTAAACCAGTAATCATTCACCCGATGACTCCTCCTTAAGTCTAGGCATTAAGATTGTAGAGATATCAGGGTTAGAGGTTAGGTTTCTCTCTTTTGACTATAGAAAGAGAATGGCAAGACTTAAGCCCTAACCTCTAAAAGGGGTATTTATAGGCTTCCTATTAGGCTTAAGTAACTTGAGTCCTCTATGGGGTTGTGTCACTTAATCTTAGCCTAAAAAGTTGTTAATTGATTAATTAACCCAATAGGGCTCCAATTAATCAATTAGTCTAGTTTAAGGATATACCGTTCACTTAACCTTGTGCAATTTTTCATAATTACCAAAACACCCTTGTGGATATAAGTGAACCAAAAATCCATCCAACTCTCATAAATTGTGTCATCAAGGAATATAAGTTCAAGCGAGGACTACTAGGACCCATATGATAGTAATGACTTTCTTAGAATCCAATTCTAAAGTTGACTCAACATCCCACTACGGAAAGTTAACTACACTCCAATACACCATTTATATTATAATAAGACACTAAGTGCTCAGGTTCATGACTTGCTATCCATTATATATAGTCTTCCCATGAATTGGTTATTTATAGTCTAACAAGGTGAAAGCTATTAGTCTTTCAAGACTACTTCTACAATCCTTGAGTTATAGATCTTCCTATTATGTGATCAAATGACATATTCTAACTTACAAAGAACATATGTCAAATTCTACTAAAGGAATTACTACAAACCCACAAATTTCATGATCACACGTCCTTAGGATCACCCAAGGGGACACATTATCTCAAAGTTCATGAGATATCATAGTGCCTTTATTGAGAATACCTATTGCTACCGACTTTCATCAACAGTGACCCAATCTATAAGGAATATAAGATCACTTTAGGATCTCACCTATAGGTTAAAACCACTACTAACTTTGGCACAAACTCAATATTCTCTCAAGGTTGAAAGACAATATAGTGTAGCAACTTGGTGAAGTCATGACTACCTAATAGTCTTATGTCATGACTTACCATATGTCCTATCTAACATGTAGTCATACACACTAGTGCACTCACCATGATAACCCCATCTCAACGAATCCCTTTGTTAGAAAAATTAGGCTAATCTAATCTAAGGTAATCACCCTAGAGGGGGGGGTGAATAGAGTGATGGTCTTTTTTTTCAAATTTAAATAGTATGAATGCAAGAGATAATTATATGCAAATATATAATAGAATAATATAAAAACAATTGCATATAAAGTAATAGAGTATGGAAGAGATAATGCAAACACAATATTTTTATAGTGGTTCTACGGGACCCGGCCTACATCCACTCTCCTCTAGCTTCCATCCCAAGCTTGAGGTTCCAGTAATTTAAGGCTTCCAAACCAAGCCTTCAAGTAATACAATTGGATTATGGTTCCAATCCACCCTCTTAGACTTTTGGCTCTAAGCACCCTTTACAAACCACAAGAGATACCTCACTCTTGAATAACCCCTCAAGTGATACCCCACACTTGAGAATCCTTAAGTGATATCTCATACTTAGATTGTTCCTCTCAAAGATTTATAAATAAAGATAATAAAGGATCTCACAAAATCCTAGTACAAAACTTTAAGGCTCAAATGATACAAGAAAACTAGGATTGAATGATGCACTAATGATATGCAAGTTTTAGAACAATGGTGCACTCAAAAATATTCTCTCAAGGCTCAAATATATTCAAGAAAGGTTTAGGAAGGTTAAGCACATGAAATAATGAAGATTGGAGTCTTTTTATAGAGGAAAAATGCCAAACTAGTCATTGAGGGTTTGACCAGTCGAGCTGAGGGTGGACCAGTTGACTAGCCGTTAGCATTTAATGCTTGACCGGTGACCATTGGATCCTGACCGTCCCTTAACCGGACCTTGACTGGTGGGGGTCGATCGGTTGAGGTTCAACCTTTACCAGTTGAACAACTATTCTGGAAGAGAAAGAAGGTTTTTTTTTTTTTTTTTTTTTTTTTTTACACCCCTCGACTGGCTGAGTTGAGGGTCGACCGATTCCTCGTCCGATTCAATCGGTTGAGTTGTTTTTGGCTCAACAACCAACTTTTTTAACTTAAAACCTTTTAAACAAGTTTGGAAAACATTTGACACAAGGTTTTAGTTGAAAACATGAAATCATCCGATTTTAAAGGATTTAAAATGAAAAAACTCTTGGATGATTTTGGTACATAAGTAAAGAATATAATGCATGAAAATCCTAGTGCACCAACAACCTCACAAAGAGATCTTATGAAGCTTAGGTCTTGAAAAATACTTCTCTTTAAAGTCTTCTTCTTCTTAATGATTTCTCTTTGGCTTGATTTGTCTTTGTGATTGCCACTTTGGAAATCGCCTTGCCTAAACACACTTGAAAGATGATCATTAGTTCTAAACCTTATTTTGTTTTCATCAAAACCAAGATTAACCAAACCTTGATTTCACACCCTTCAATTAGGGGGTGGTGCACTACAACCTCAAATAGATTGCCTAAATCCATAAACTTATTGTGAACAAATTATCTACTTGCAAGGAACTCATGACTTGGATCTTCTGTGCAGCTCCTAATACACCCAAGTCATGTACAATGCAAAAGATGTTATGTCAGAATGCTCATTGAGTATAATGCATGGAATAAGGATAAATAAATTAAAACTGGAATATTATTAAATAAATAATGAATTTTAAATGTGTTACATCATGTCATACTTCTAGGGATTTTTATCCTAACAAGAACGTTGTTGAATATTACAGTAATCGTTAGAGATCTCATAAAACCACTAATCTTCCATCTAATGTCTACTCATCAAAACTATATACCTAGATGGTGGAGATTCGAAGGGTTTAGGCTAGGGTTCTCTCTCTAGAACATAAGGGAGAATGATAAAAGTTTGAAGCCCTAACCCTTAAAAGGGTATTTATAGGTTTCCTATAAGGCTTAAATAACTTAAGCTCACCTTAGGCTTAATTAGGTCACTTAAATCTAGCCCAAAAAGGGTTATAATTGATTAATTAATCCAATAGGGATCTAATTAATCATTTAGTCCACTCCAGTGATATCATTCACTAACCCCCAATGCAACCTAGCATATTTATAAAAATGCCCTTATTCACATAAGTGAGCCAAGAACCAATCCAACCCTTATAAATCGTGTCATCAAGTTATATGAGCTTAAGTAGGGACCACTGGGACCATAGGACAATACTAACTCCCTTATAATCCAATTCTTAAATTGACTCAATATCCTACTACAAAGAGTCGATTGCATTCCAATACCCTATGTCTATTACCATGAGATGTAACAGGTTTATGACCTTCTATCCACTATATATGGTCTACCCATGAACTAGTGTTTGTAATCTAATAAGATGAAAGTTATTAACATCTTAAAATTATCTTTACCTTGAGTTATAGATCCTCCTATTATGTGATCAACTTACATATCATAGCTCATAAGAGCACAAGTCAAATTCCATTAAAGGAATTATTATGAGCACATATTCCATGATCATATATCCTTATGATCAACCAAGAGGAAATGTTATCTAAAATTTCATAAGATATTATGGTGTCTCTATTAAGAATACTTATTTCTACTAGCTTCTATCTATAGTAACTCAATTCGTAGAAAATATATGATCACTTTAGAATCTCACTTGTAGGTTGAAGCCATTGCAAACTTTGGCACTACCTAATAGTATTAAGTCATAACTTACTATAGGTTCTATCTAATGTGTAACACCCTATCCCGATGGCCAAGACTAATCATCTCTCTAATTAGAAGGCAATGCACTATAAACTTAAATGGATTACCTCAATCCATGAACCAATAATGAATAAATCATCTAGTTGTAAAGAACTCATTATTTAGATATTTCAAGTAATTCCTAATGCACCAGATTTATGTACAATGCAATAGGTGCTAGGTGTCATAGGCATAAAATTCTTACACAAGTTTTCACATCTATGGGATGCTTAGAAGCTCTCTAAGCTAACCTACACCTTTCCCCACGAGATGATAACAAGACATAAGCCACACACGAGGTTTACAAGGCATCAACCCTAACTTGTATTTTGTTAGCTTATTGAATAAGAATACAAAACTTTAGCTAGACTTCTACAATAGCACTGGTGAGTTCAGGCTTTCCTCATGATCTCTTTCTTTAGATCTTTGTTTGGAAGCTCTCTAGTCCTCTCTATTTATAGAGTAGTTCCACCCACCCTTTTTTAGATTAGGAGTATACGTCCTAGTTCTACTAGGACTCATTTTGATAGGTCGTGGCACTAGTTACTCCTACTAGGACTCAAAGTCTTAGTCCCGCTCAGAATATAATTACAATAGGAATCAAGACTTCTACTCATGTTTAACTTGCAATCCCATTTCGAGTCCAATTTTTCACATTACATCCGCATGCATTTACATATGGCTCATGTGCATGCCAAGCCTTCTCTTGGCATGCACATCCAAATTTTGTCTGTGTCAAGGCAACATACTCATGCATCTGCCTTGTTGTTTTAGTTTCATGCCTTGCCCAGACCTTTTTTTTGGTATAACAATATGCCATGGTATTGCTCCTATAACTTCCCACACATAAGGTATTATGCCTTTGTGTATTACTGCTCTACATCGATATGCCTCATCCATATTAGAGATATTGGATCTAGCATCTTGCATGTTATCTATTATAATAATTTTCATATGATTTCTCTCTTGTTAAGGTCAACTAGGTCATTGATCTAGACAATGCTCAAAACTGGGATATTAAGTTTTTTGGCACAATGTTCTTTCTTTTTATAACATAAATCAAAAGAAAAATATTTTTCTTACAACTTTAGACTTAAGAATATTCTTCCTAGGTTAAAGTTAAGCTGACTATGCCATTAAGTGGTGATTAATAGAGCTGAAAAAAGGCCTCACAATCTTGCATCCTTATGCTTTCAAGGCAGTGAACATCTGAATTTTCATCTTCATAGGTGAAATGCCTTCATAGATTACTAATAGAATATCCAATCTTTCTTAGCACACTAGCATATGGATATCCTACAAAATTCATCAAGACTAATCTTATTGAAAATACTGAAAATTCCCGTACCATCAAATTTCAATGGCAACCTTCATTTAAATTCCACTGAATTCCAAACTCATTCTCTTTTCATTTTGAAGAAAAACTTCATACGAACCTTCTAGTGAGAATAGTTGCCATCAAAAGAGGGTGAATTATTAATGAAAGATCTTACCCTATGTGGTTCCATAACTTAGATCTAGTGTGATCATAAATAAATTTGATATTTTAAAAAAGTTTTCCTACTCAAATATCAATTGAAAGTTTGAAGATGTAGATTTGGGAACACTTGGATTAGGTTGAATAGGTGATAGGAAATTTTTAGCCCAAAATTAATTATCTTTAATTCTTTAACTTTATTCTCTAATGGAATAAAATAAACAAAATCAATGCAAAAAAAATAAAGATTTTTTACATGGAAAAACCACACACAATGTCCCAAAAGCAATGCAATTATAACAGCCACGGGTTCTAAGACTTATAATCACAAATCTATTATTTGAAAGAACAATACACAATTTTACCTAGCAGATGTAATCTCTAAATCTTATTCCTCAGTACCTATACTGACCTTCACATCTACAACACAACACCATGAGTGCTCCTGGTGGATTCTTCATCAATGCTTGAAGGGATGCAAATTTCTCTCAACCCAATGAATGCAAAGACAAATGTCTTGAGAGTTTCAGGACATAGGGAAGACTAATTAGGTTTTTCAATATTCATATAAAAATGTCAAAACCCTTTTTAGCATGGTATTTATAGGAAAGAATACATAGTGGGCTCAAACTCGAATTTTCAAAATAAAATCAATTAAAATATGAAAATAAATATAACTACGAAAATTGGAATCTCTAGTTTGAGTGCTCAAGTGCCTTTATAGTGCTTTTCAAACCCAATTTAAAACCTTTTTCTCTCAAATTAAAGACCTATAGTCCACTCCATGCCTAAACTAAATCCAATTAGTCTTTCTTGGACTTTTCTATACTTGTTCGATTGAATCATGCAACACCCTTGTATCATTTTTACGTTTAGCTCATGGTTATCGGCAGTCCCATCCTTTTTGCATTGAATTTCATTTATTTTGTGGCAAGAATGCCCATGTAAATTAGTCATACTTACAATGTGGTCTCAAATTCAATTAGCATGACTAATCTCAAAATTTATTTAAAATATAAGCTATCAAACTTACTACACGTCTTAGAAATCCTAATTAATAAAATATTTCAAAAAAATAAAAATAAAAATAAAAACAACTTTTGAGTCTGTGTGGCCAGTTGTACTGATTTTCTGGTATTCATGGTGATGTGTTCCTGACTTCCTGGCATGGAGCTAGGGCAGTTGACCCATTTAGAAACTGTTCCAAATGCTAACCTTTATCTTATGGTGCTTTGATTTTTTTTTTTTTTCCCTCTTTTTGGTAGCTGGGCAGGCAGAAAATTTGATCAATGTTCCATGTCTGAATGAATTTTATCTGGTTTCCATGATATTTGATAGATGAATTTTCTTTTAACTTGTTTTTTCATAAACAAAAAATAAAAATAAAAATAAAAAGAAAAATAACTTTTGAATAAATGAAAATAGTAATGACTTATAAAATTATGAATTTTTGTATGAACGGTAGGTTTTATATTATATTCTTAAAACTCTTTATCAAAATTTTTAAAATTTGAAGTGCTAGCATACAATGACTTTGTAAAAACAAAAATATTAAACCTAACCAATTTTATATTACTGAAGTAAAATTAATTATTAAATCTTTTGTAAAATTTATTGGATCAAATAATTATTTATAGAAGTTGTTATTGAAAAAATAAAAAGTTAGTAGTTTTTCTAGTGAAATAAGATGAATTTATTTGGTAACTGTTTTTGAAAAATATTCTAAAAAATCATTTTTGAGAACAATTTTTTAAAATTGTTTTATAATTTTTGTAAAATAAAAGTCTATTTGAAAATTTAAAATATTTTTAATATATTTTAAATATGTTTTAAAAATAAATTTTATATCTTGTATTTTATTTTTAATCATTCTACATATTTGTATAATTATTTTTTTAAATAATTCTTAGAAAATAAGTGAAAACAATAAAAAATAACTAAAAAATATTTTTTAAAAACATACTATTTTCTATTCTTAAAAGCAAAAAATATAAAACAGTTTTTGGTTGTTAAACATGCTTTCTACATTTTTTTTTTAATTCTGGAGCACATAAAATTGTTTAAAAAAATAGTTACTAAACAAAACCTAATTTTTTATCAAATGTTATTATTTAACAAAAAAACATATGTAGCTTATCATCCAATTAGCCAATAAAGAAATTATAAGGGTTGTCACTTTTACAAATTCATACTAATGTGTATCAATTAAGTAGGGTTTTCATAAAATGGTTTGACGTTACATAGAATTACTGAACAAAATTTGGATCATCACATCCTTGAGTTTTTCTCTATATTTTGATATGAGAAAAAAAAGGCATGACAACAAAGCCAACACCAAATTCAAGGAAATCCAGATAAATGTCTCCAAACTGATATCATCCCTAACCAATCTCCCAATTAATCCTACTATTTAACTAATTTAGCAATAAGCCACAAGTTATATAATGATTAAATCTATCATAATTTTGCATAACTTGTCATTTCTTTTTATCTTTTATACCTCCAATGATAGGAAATTTATCTATCATAATTCTGCAGTATCCTTATTTTCATTCCTCCAATAAGAAATTATAAAAATATTGGTACAATTAATCAAAATAAAAAATATTGAAAAATTCTATAAAAGATAATATATATGTATAAATTAACATACATATATAGTTAAAAGATACAATGAGTTTTAGACATTTCACCTTTTAAATCTTTTTGTAAAAAATTCTTAGTAAAATACTAAACATTGAATATATATATATAGAAAATACGAAAGATTGAAAAGAATATATATGGGAATTTCAACTTCAGAAATTTCCACTTTCAACCTTATATCCACCAGATGTAATTTTTTATGGGAATATTAAGAAGTTTTCAAAGTTATCTTCTTTACATGCCCCTATATAAATTTAATTCTTTGATTCTATTTAAAAATCTTTAATTTCCTCCAATATTTTAAAAACATGTGTAAACTCCATAATAAAAACCAAATATACATTTGAGATTAGTTTCTCCATGTATAAGATCAGGTCATATATAATGAAGTATAAATTAGGATTGCATGAAAATAAATCACATTATTTTTACATATAACACCTGGTTATTGGCACTCTCATCATTTTTGCATTGAAGTTGATATATTTTGAGGCAAGATTACTCATATAAACTAGTCATAGTTACAATTTCGGCTCAAATTCAATTAGCATGACTGTCTCAAAATTTATTTAAAGTATAATCTCATATAAAATTTACTGAAAATCTAATTAATAGAAAATTTCAAAAATAAATAAAAATAAAAATAAAACCTTCAAACGGATAAAATAGAAAATATGGCAGTTTTCAAGTCTTTGTTGTTGATTAATTCCATACTGTTGTCTCAAATATTCTTTATAAATTCACTGTTATAATTAATGGAAAGCAAAAGTTTCACTGAAGTAAGCATGGTTTCAGTTTATTTTCAATTTTTATTTTTTTATTTTTATGTTTTTACTACTTTTATTCCTTATATATATATATATGAGCCAACTTGAAGATGTAACAATTAATTTCTTAAATTTTTATTTAATTTGATTCTGTTTTTTTTTCATAGTTCCGTCTAAATCCCAATGCAGTAAATAAGTGAATTTTAAAGATTTTAATATAAGGATTAAAATTTTATTATCTAATTAATCATTTGAGAATGAATATAATTATTTTTATAATAATTAATCTCTATAAAACAAATTAGGAATGATCCAAAACACAAAAGAGACAACAGCTTTTTGATGGACATAAAAATAAAAATAACTTTTAAATAAATGAAAATAGTAATTACTCTTATAGAATTTAGGAATATTGATATAAATAGTAGGTTTTATATTATATTTTTTTAAACAAGTTATCAAAATTTTTAAATTTGAAGTGGTACCCAAGATGAAAATATCGGTAATAACGGATATATCGGTACTTTGATTTTACGGATATATCGGATATATCGGAGATATATTTGTGGATATTTTGAAAAAAAAAATATCGATAAGCCTAAAATTGATAAAAATTTATAAAAATATAAGGAAAAACTTCATAAAAATGTAATTAGAAGTATAATGATATTTTTAAATTATTTTATTAAATAATTTGATATATGTACTATATGATTTATCATATTTGATAATAATATTGTATGTGCTAATAAAAAAAATTATAAATTTCATAAGTATATATTTATTATTAAATTATATCAAATATTATTCATAATAATATTTGTGATATTTGATTGTAATATGTCTAATTTTAAAATATATTTAATATTAAAATTATAATTCATTTACTTTAATTGTATTAAATGATATAAAATAAATGATGATATATGTACAATTTTTAATACTTAATTAATATATTAATGATATTAAAAACACTATGAAGAAAATTATCACGATAATTTTTATATTTTTGGTATTCAAATAGATGAACAAAATTTATTTAATTATAAAATAATTATAATTAATTTGTCCGTTAAAACATTTTTTTTTTAAATTATGTTTATACGATGAATTTAATTTTATATATATTTGGTGCACGTTATACATCAAGGGGTAAACTTGCCCCAATGGTTGGCTCATTACTAGCCAAACCTTTTGACTCGGGATTATTGTGATATATTGAAGATAAAATGATAAAATGCTAACAAATCCCGAGAAATAGGTGAAATTCACAATAAATTGATAAAATATCGTGGAATCGATATTTCTCTTCCATATATCGTGTCAAGATGCTCCGATATCGCCGAAATATCTCGATATTTTCCTCCCTAGTGGTACCATACAATGACTTTGTAAAAACAGAAACATAATACCGAACCAACTATATACTATACAAATAAAATTAATTATTAAATCTTTTGTAAAAATAATTGGATCAAATAATTATTTATATAAGTTCTCATTCAAAAACCAAAAGTTAGTAATTTTTCTAGTGGAAGAAGGTAATAATGGTTTTAGCGGACTTATTAAATCTGACAAAAAAAAAAACATCACATCATTGAATTTTTTCTCGACATTTTGATATCAGACAAAAAAAAAAAAAAAAAAAAGCATGACAAAAAACTGAAACCCAAATTCAAGGAAATCAAGACAAATGTTTTAAAAGTGATATCGCCCCTAACCAATCTCTCATTTAATCCTATTAACTAATTTGAAAAATACAATACAAATTGCAATAAGCAATGTCATGTTATATTTATTCTTAAACATATATAAGGATTAAATCTATCATAATTTTACATGACTTTTTTTTTTTCATTTTTACCTAATGATCAAAGGATTATCTATCATAATTTTGCATGACCCTTATTTTCATTCCTCAAATGATAAGAAATTATAAAAATATTATGGTCGAATTTTTATGAAAATATTGAATGAAAATTTGAGCAAAAATTTTAGGTAGGACGAAAATTAATTAATATAAGAAATATTGAAAAACTATATATATATATAGTTAACAGTTAAAGCAAACCCTTTCATTCTGAATTAAACAATTCAGAATGAATCAAACCTCCTCAAGTAGGATTCGAACATACAACCGGTAGGTTAACAACTGACCGCTCTACCACTGAGCTACTAAGGAACAATTGGAGATTAGATTTCATAGAGTTCAATTCCCGTTCTCAACCCATGATCAATATGAGCTCGAAGCTTCCTTCATAACTCCCGGAAACCTCCCTTTTTCTTTTCTTTTCTTTTCTATTGCAATTTTTGGATTATTATATGATGATTTTTTAACTTTCCATATATAGAAATAGATAGACTAGAAACGACATCTCTTATGTCAATGACACCAAAAGGATGTTAAATGAATGGAATTGGGATATGGATGGAATATAATGAAATAGAGCCACTATATATAAGGCCAAAAAATATTTGGAATAGTTTTTACTTTCATATCTATAAATAAATAAAACTTGATGATGAGATAATCAAAATTAATTTATTTATTAAATGTAAGATAAAGTTTGTACTAGAAATAAAGTTAAAGTCTTGACACCTTCCCCTTTAATGGGTTATCAACTCCCTAATATCCAATTAAACATTGAAAAAACTATATATGGGAATATCACCTTCCAAAATTTCCACTGTGAATCTTATATCCACCAGGCTTTTTGCTATATTTTAATCAAAATGTTAGGAAATTCTCAAAATTCTCTCATATATGTTTATAAATTTAAATCTTTGATACCATTTAAAAATCTTTAATTTCCTCCAATATTTTAAAAACATGTGTAAACCATACTATTTAAAAATCTTTATTCTCCTCCAACATTTTAAAAATACGTGTAAACTCCCTATGAAAAACCAAATCCAAATTGTGTTTAGTTTTTCTATGTATAAGATCATGTCATATATAGTCAGTATGGATTATGATTGCATGAAAAAAGTCACATTATTTTTACATTTAACTCATGGTTATTGGTACTCCCACCATTTTTTTACCTTGAAGTTGATTTATTTTGAAAAGGCAAGATTACTCATGTAAATTAGTCATACTTATAATGTGGGCTCAAATCGAATTAGCATGACTTCTCTCAAGATTTAATTTACTAGACGTCTTAGAAAACCTAATTAATAAAATATTTCAAAAAAATAAAAATAAAAATAAAAATAAAAATCAAACAGATAAAATAAAAATTGTTGTCGTGGTTGTTGATTAATCCATATTGTCTCACAAATTCTACATAAATTATGTAATCATTAATTTCTTTTTAATCAATTTCTTAAATTTTTGTTTAATTTAATTTTGTTTTATATTCATATTTCCATCTAAAACCTAAAATCAACTATAATGTTTCTTAGTATATTGAATAAAATGCAAAGTAATTAATTTGTACAATTTTAAAAATAAGTTTTTTTGAAGAAACAATCATTTGCTTTGTCATCATCCTCCCTTCGTACATATAGCATAACGGGATTGTTTTTGCCTCACTTTTTTTGTTCTTAAACTTTTTCTCTTTATTTTCTTTTTCTTACATTTTCCTTTAAAAATTTCCAAATATCAAATATAGCATAAATTGTCTTCTTGTACAATTCTTATATTTCAAAGTTGTTTCGTACCCTTTTTGGTAGTACAAAGAATATATATGATAACTAATAACACTTTTAAATTCAATCATTATAATGCACAAAGTAGAGGTTGAAGTACAACACATGGGCTTGGATTACTTAATCTAAACCAAAATAAGTCCTAATTTATTAATTAACCACATAAGGTCATCTAATTAATTAATTAGCCCAATCTAAAGACCTTTTTTACTATCCCTTATGCAACCATGCATAATTACCAAAACACCTTTATACACAAAAGTGAACCTAGAATCCATCCAACACTCATAACTCATGTCAACATTGTATATGAGATCAAAATAGAGACCATTTGGACCCATAGGAGTACTGGTTCCCCTAAAATCCATTTCTAAAGTTGATTCAACATCCCACTATAGAGAATCAACTACATTTCAGTACCCTTTGTAAATAACAATAAGACAAAGTTCGGGTCCATTACCTACTATCCATTGTATGCAAACTCCTCATAAACTGGTGTCATAATCTAACAACGCAGTGCTATCACCTATCAAGATTACCTCTCCAATTCTTCAGTTACAGATCTCACTTATTATGTGATCAATTAATATACTCTAACTCCAAGGAGTATATGTCAAATTTCTATTAAAGGAAATGTTATAACCATAGTCTTCTAAATCACATGTCCTTTGAATAACCCAATAGGACACTGTCTCAATTTATGAGATATCATAGTGCATCTATTGAGAATATCTATTGTCACCCGCCTCCATCAATAATGACCCAATTCATAGGGATATGCAACCATCTTAGGGGTTTTACTTATAAGTCAAAGCTTCCTATTGACTTTGATATAGACTCAATATCCTCTCAAGGTTGAGAGTCCGTACAATATAGTAGCTTTGTGAATCATGAAAAATGGTAACCTTACGCCATGATTCATCGTAGGTCCTATCTATTGTGCATCACATACACTCGTGCACTCACTATGAGAAAATCATCCTAATAACCAAGAAAAGTTCTCCCTCCAATTAGGAGGTACTGCACTACAATCTCAAATGGATTACTTAAATATATAAATCAACTATGGACTATTAATAAACTTTACAAGGAACCCATAACTTGGATCTTTTGTGCAACTGTTAAGGCACTTAAGTCATGTACAATGCAAGTAATGTGGGTATGTATGTTCAAATATCCAATTAAAGCATATGAGATAATAAAAAAAACTAAGAAACATAAATAAATAAATTTATAAATGAATCTTTATCTATTACATCATGTCATGATTTCCAAGGACTCAATCCCAACGGTCATGAATGCTTGTTACATCAATTTCAGAAACTATGTGAGGAGAAAGGAATATGTGGGCAGTTAACAATTCCAACCACTTTGCAACAAAAATAGTGTAGCGAAAAAAAAAAAAAGAATCATACTTTACTAGACATGCTTAGATCAATGGTAGTGTAAGCTAACCTTTCAATATATTTTCGAGGGAATGCTCTTCATAAGGTCCTAATTTACATAGAAGTAAACATGGCAAAATTCCCCATCATCGTTTTAAAATTAAATGCTAGGTAGATGGTTCAATCAAAAAATAAAAGGCTTTTCAATGGTGAAAGGATATACCCAAATACAAGGAATAGATTATGACGAGACATTCTCCTTAGTGGTAAGATTTTCCTTACTCACCTTATTCTTGCTATAGCCACATATGTAGGCTTGGAGCTCTTCCAAATGAATATGAAGACTTCATTTCTCAATAGAGAACTAGATGAAGAAATCTATATGGATCAACTTATTAGAGGGATGACTTGTCTTTGTCACGAGACAATTTTCCCATGGTAAGTTCACTTGTGTGTATGTTTACATATTAAGGAGGACCTACAATAAGTCATGACATTAGCTATTAGGTATTCATGACTTCAACAAACTACTATATTATATGAGTTCTCAACCTTGAGAGGCTATTGAACTAGTTTTGAAATCTTTAGTGGCTTTAACCTATAGATAAGACCCTAAGGTTATCATATATGTTCTATAGATTGGGTCATTGTTGATTAAAGTAGATGGAAACATGTATTCTCAAGATAGGAAGTATGATAACTCATGGGTTTGAGATAATGTGTTTCCTTAGTTAATTGTAAATATTTGTGATCATAAAATTTGTGGCTGCAGTAAATCCTTTAGTGGAATTTGACACATGCTCTTGTTGAGCTAAAGTGTGTGAGTTGATAAGATAATAAGAGAACCTGAGACTCAAGGATGGTAGAGGTACTCTTGAGAGGTTGACAACATTCACCTTGTTAAATTATAGGCACTAGTTCATAGAGAGTTACATGTAGTCATTAGTAAGTCATGAACGTGAGTTTTCTATCTAGATCTAATATCATAAAATATTAAAGTATAGTTGTCTCTTTGTAGTGGGATGTTGAGTCAACTTCACAATTAGATTTTGATGGAATTGATACTATAACTCCTAATGGTCCTCGCTTGAGATCATATTCCTAAATAGCAAATTTATTAAGGGATATTAGGGTTCTATATCCATATTCATGCATAAGGGAGTCTTAATAAATACGTAATGTTACATAAGAGCTTATGCATGGTCTTTTTGGATTGAGTTAATTAATTAATTAAAGCCAAACAAGGTTAATTAATAATTAGGTTCTAGGTAGGTTGGATTAAGTAACTAAAGCCCAAGATAAGCTCAAGTTACTTAGCTTATAACCTATATAAACCTCCATAGGGGTTTAGAGCTTAAGTTTTAGTAGTCTTGCTATTCGATTTTCTACACAAAGTGAGACTTAGCCTCCATCCTTACAGAGAGGATTCCACCATCCTCATATGCCAAGGTCTAAGAGAGGACCATCAAATAGAAGATCTCAAGGTACTCAAGATCTACGTAGAACTCTTCACTCACATGACTTGATCTAGGAACATTAAGATCATAGGTATGTTTTTCTAAGCACCTATATCTAAGCTTTAAATTTTGAATGCTTTTGTTGCTTAGATCTAGTATCCCTAGGATAGTTTTGGACAATGTCTTAACTAACGCTACTACTTTATAAAGTATTGTCGGATCTCTCCAAGACTTAACTTCCACACTGCTAAATATTATTCGTGCAGTTAATCAGGTATGTCAATATTTCAATAACCCTTACTATGGTTCACTTGAAGACTATAAAGTGCATCTTAAGATTCCTTAAGAGAACCCAACACTCTAGTTTACGTTATCTTTCTAATAGTCTAATATCTTTTTGGTTTAGAGATGTCGATTGGGCAAGTTGTCCCACTTCAAGAAGAATCACCATTATTGTATCTTTATTAGAACAAATTGTATCTTTTGGTGTTCAAAGAAACAACCAGTAGTTTCTTGCTCTAGCATTGGGGCAAAGTATCACTCTTTGGCCTTCTTTGCAATTGAATTGACTTGGATTACTTATCTCCTACAAGATATTGATGTGTCCCTTTATAAACCACCACAATTATTTTGTGACAATGTTAGTGCTATTTACATGTTCGTTAATCTTATGTTTCATGCTCGTTTCAAATATATTGAGTTGTTTATCATTCCGTGTGAGAGAAGGTAAGGCACTTTTGTTAATCTCTATGTTTCCATACCTTTTCAATTTGTTGATTTTTTTTTTACCAAATCTTTAACAAAGGATGTCTTCACCATGTTTTGGACATGGTAGGAGTCCACATTCACTCTCATTCTAGCTTGAGGGGGTATGTTAAAGGAAGTATTAAAGGAGATACATAGAACCAAACACATAAATGGTAGGAAGACAATGTCATCAATATTTCCATAAATATAGAGATATACAAAAAATCAAATATTAACAATATTTGACTCTCACAATGTTTTATTCTCTTAATTTCATGATGTTTTCCTATGCATATTTTTTGCTAAAAATATTGTTTATTTCTTTCCTTATATAGCTCACCTATGTTTTTGTATAAAGTTTCGAAAAAAAAAAATAGAAATCACAACTTTCATTATCAAAATACACCAAGTTTTCCCATTTGCATATATTCAATATATAAAAAAATAATGATAGACATATAATTATTTTTATTTAAAAAATGTTTATAATTCTATTTTTAGATTTTTATTTTTAACCTTTAATTATTATTATGTAATTTATAAAAAAAAATTAAAAATAAAAACTCAAAATTATCATAGATTTTTTCATTTTTAACCATAAACTAAATGAAATTTAAAAATTAAATAATCAAAATTAATTTATTTATTAAAGTTTAGATAAATTATATATAGATATATAAACAAGCATTCGGTAGATTACTTTTATGCATTCCATATTTTAGAAGGTCATTTTTAATGGGTTTATCCGTGGCAATAAATTAGGAGCCACGTGGGCCAAAGGCAAAATTGTCAGAAAATACCAAAAGTTGGCAACGAACAAAATAGAAGCATAATATTTGTAGCTCGAAATTTCCGTCCCAATTTATATTTTGGATCAAAATTATGAGTAATATCTCAAAATTCTTTTCCTTGCATAATATTAATTCTCTCATACTATATAGAAATCTTTAATTTCCCCCAATATTTAAAAATATGTGCAAAACTCCATATTAAAAACAAAATCGATCCAAAATCAAGTTTAGTTTCTCCATCTACAAGATGAGTTTATATATTTATATATATCAAATATAAAATTAGGATTGCATGAAAAAAGTCACATTATATATACCAAATACCATTTTTGCATTTAAGTTGAGGCAAGATTACTAATGTACATTTGTCATGGTGATAATGTGGGCTCAAGTCCAACATGCATAGACTTGTCTTAAAATTCATTTAAAATATAAACTCAGATCAACTTTACTAGACATCGTGGAAAAGCTAATTATTAATCGAAAATTTTGAAAAATAAAAATAAAAAACAAAACCTTCAAAAGGATAAAATAGAAAGTGTGGAAGTTATCAACTTTAGGTTGTTGATTAATCCCATGGTGTTGCCTCACATATCCCATATAAATTCACTATTTTAATTAATGGAAAGCAGAAGTTACACTACAGTAAGTAGCATGGTCTCCTTATTATTTTTTTATTTTCTTACTATTATACCTTTAAATTTTTGTTTTAAAACTTTGGATTTGGCTAAGGTATCCAAATCTTGAACAAGCAAACACCCGTAACCGGTTAGGATTAAAGAATGAGAATGTTTTAAGTAATTTTTAAGAATTTTACCTTTTCTACTCACCATCACAAAGGGATTTTCAACAAAAATAAATAAATAAATAAAAATCATTACAAAGCAAATTTTCTCATCTACCAAACACTATAAAATCATAAAACCATGAGAACACAAAAATAGATCGAGGAGATCTAAGGTCTGTAATTGTGGATCATTGCAACATGGTTCTGATGACACTGGTTGGAGAAACGATCTAGGATGAATGATGAAGTGGCGGCAGCATTGGCGACTGCCCTTGGTGGCTGAAACGGAGTAGACAGACAGTGGCTTCATGGCAGAGAAATGGTTGTCTACCATGATATACGAACGAAGCATGAGCATAATATAATATATTTCATTAGACAAATTATCCTAAGAAACTATATTCCAATGAAAATGAAATCTTAGACCAACAGGATATATTGTTAGTGTATTAGTTGTTGGTACATTAGTTGCTTAATTTAAATTGGTAATTTTGTTTAATTCATCCTAGCTTAGAAATTTTTATATAACTCTACCTTACAGTCCATTAAAGACCTAAGGTTGTTGTATGATCAACAAGGGATAGCAGAATATAAGACTAAGGGTTGTTGTATGATCAACCAAGGATGGCATTGTATAATTCTAACTTGTGGCATTATGTCAATTTTCAAGTATTTTAATTGAGCATAAGGTTTTATTTTTGGAAAAGAAAATCCAATCAAGCACTCAAACCCAACACTTAAGTGCTCCTTAAGAGTGCTCAAGGGCTTTGCCTGAGTGTTAGCAAGAAATATTCAAGCGCCCTTAATTAGCGCTCAAGCGTTCTAGTCAGAATTTCTAAAAAATAAATATTATTTTAAAATTATTTCTATATATTTTAAACCAGTTTTTGGAAATTTTGGGATTTTGATCCATTAAGGTTTCATCCCTATAAATATTATGTGTGAAAAATCTTTTTCTTTTGATGCAAATATTTGAAAAAGAGTTTTTACCCTTTCCCATATCTCCTTACCCTAAAAAAGTTTGTGATTATTTCTCTTGGGCTTGTTGGAGAGATCTGCATCCCCCTCAGGGTGTTGAAGAGTCCACTAGAAGCAAGCATGGTGTTGTGTTAAGGACATGAAGACCGGTATAGGTATTGGTAGGGTATAAGAATTAGGGATAGCATTCATCAGGCAAATCTATATACTTTTCATTCAATAGTGGATTTGTGCATTACGATCTCTAGACCCCATGGTTTTTATATCCACAAAGTCTCTAGGAGACTTTATAGGTAGTTTTCCATGTAAATCGTTGTCTTTTATATAATTGAATTTCTTTAATCCATCTTAATTCTTAAAGAGAAATTTAAAAATAAAAATTTAGGCAAAAAAGAAAAGAACTACCAATTCATTCCCTTATTACAAAACTTCCCTGATCCATGGTCTTCCCGAGTGCATGTAAAGGGTACCATAACATGACATATACCACAAGCTAGATTTTTCCTATTACTTTTACAAAACTTCCCTCATACATAGTCTTCCCAAGTGCAGGTATTAAGGTTCAATGAACTCATCATATTAGAAGTTGGTTCTATCATCTTTCTTTAAAGACTATAAGAAAAAACAGGGTGGAATTAATTTTATTCTCTAAATTTTTTGTTCCATCATTGATGAAATTGTTCACCTACATTGATCAAGACTTGTGGACTTCTCTCTTTCAACTAATACATCTTCAATGATGCAATTAATTATTTAATGGTAAATTGTAAAATAATTTCCAAATAATAGTAGCTATGAGAGAGATTTCATACCTTTATAATAACAAATATTGAGATGCAATATGATTTTTATTTTAAATAAGTATAAAATATTGAAGTATAATATAGTATTTATTCCATTTTTTATGTCTTATACAAACCAAGCATAAATATAATATTATATACCTCATTAGATATAATGTCCTAGGATATTTTATCCCAATGAAAATAAAATCCTAGACTTATATGATATACATATCAAACTCGAACTATTAACAAACATGGCTTTTAAAAATATAAAGATAAATTTCATTGTAAAGGGTACTACAATGTGACCTATGCTACAATTAAGTTGGATTTGAAGCTTGCCTATTAATCAGTGGCAAAAAAGTTTTGAGATTCAATGAATTCATCATATTGTGAGTTCGTTTTATGATCTTCTTTCTTTCAAGACTACGAGAAAAATCAACGATAGAAATTTTTTTTTGTTTTATAATTTCTTTCATTCTACCATTGGTGAAATTCTTTACCCTCGCAGACTAAGACTTGTAGTCTTCTCTCTTTCCACTAATACATTTTCACCATTGTTTACTTTGACACATGGCAACTCATTCCATAATTTAATGATGACTTGTAGACTTCCTCTTTCCACGAATACATCTTTACCATCGTTTACTTTGACATATAGCAATTCATCCCATAATTTAATGATCTTACCTATCACATTAAAATTTATGATCTTCTACTTTCAAACTCTACATTTTAAAGTGACTTTAGTATATATGGGACATGAGTGCAATGGACAAAAATTTTCACAAACACAAAGTCCTCATGGGAAGAAGAATTCCACATGGTGAGACCTTTTTATTAAAAAAAAAAAAAAAAATCCATTGAATCTATTTATTTGGAATATTTTTAAAAACTGTTCTCAAAACATAATTTAAGAATTATTAAAAATAGCCATACATACAATGTAAAAAATTCTAAAATGTTCTCCATCTTGTCAAGTGCCACTCAGAACACTTCACAAAAAAGAATTGGGATGAAGACTAATGAGTATAATAAATGCCTTTTAATAATTGTGAAGGTTGAATGGATATCTAAAAAGTTTATTATAAGGAATATTGGTGACATCCACAAATTCTTGTTCCTATTTATAACATAGTTTCCCTTTTAGAATAAAAAATTTTAATATGATTTTGTTATGATTTAATTAACGAAAAAAAAGTCGTTGTGTATTTAATACTTAAACAATGTCTACTCTAACTAGAAAATGTAACATTATAGGTAATTTTCCTGGTAGAATACCATAATTTTTATTTCCTTAAAACTGTTTAAAATTTTTTAATTTCCTGTAGAAAAATATGTAAGCTCACCAATGGACGTATCTTGTGTCTTAAAAATTTTTAAACATCAAGTTAGCAATTTAAAAAAAAAAAAAAATCCTTAGTTTTAAATAGTTTTAAAATTTGGTGGATATTATAGGTAAAACGATTGTCAAAACACTCCCACGAGAGAGTCATTCTCATCATGACACATTCAATGTGAAATGACCCTTCTCATAATTATGGTGGCTACAAAATTTCCACCACATGATTCACATAGAAGTTTAACTATTGTGTAATGGACGTCCCAACACCCATACATTAATTTTTTAATGGATAGCCCGGCACATTAATATTGTAGTTGATGCCCCAAAATAGGCATCCCTTAGGCTAAGGTCATAATGATTATACATTAATATTATGAGAGATGACCTTCACATTAGTTGCTTAATGGTGAATCATTTATATCACCAATATTAGTAGACAACAATTCAAGTGTCATGATTTTATATAATAAAGAACTATATGTTAAATAAGGGATGTATTCAATGAAGTTTCGTAGTCATTGTGGTCAAGTGTATTTATCTCAAACCTTAATAGAGATGAATAAACTTACCCATAATTCTATTTATTTTACTTTATCTTTTTAGGTTTGTGTGACTGATTGAATATAAAATTGGATGGAATAAGAGGTGAAATATTATATCTTATCCCATATTCAACCAAATATGGGATAAGATATGTGATATGATATATTATTCACCTTATTTTTTATGTCCCTTTACATGGGATATAATAATTTGAAGTTGAATTATTATATATATATATATATATATATATATATATATATATATATATATATATATATATATATATATATATATATATACCTTATTTTTTATGTCCCTTTACATGGGATATAATAATTTGAAGTTGAATTATTATATATATATATATATATATATATATATATATATATATATATATATATATATATAATACTTTTATATATTTTAAAATATAATACAATTATTTTTATTCATAGATTTTAAATATTATATTCATGAATATTATTAACAAGGAATAAAAAAGTACTCACTAAATGATAAATTATAAAACAAAAAAAAAACTTCCAATTAATATGAGAGAAATTTCATACATTTTTAATATATATGAAGATATAATATAAATTTTATTTTAAACAAATATCAAATCTTGAAGTATAATATAGTTTTTATTACATATTTAATTCGTTGCACAAATCAATCATGAGTATAGTATAATATATCTCTCATTAGATATAATAATCTAAATATTATATCCCAATGAAAATAAAATCCTAGAGTTATATTATATCCCAAGTTGTGAGTTTGTTTTGATGATTGTTTATATGCTAAATGTACTTATTTTACCTTTTATTTAGATTTGCAGACATATCATCTCTATTATTCCTAATATATAGTGTTTTTTCATATTATGTGACTCATTCATTAATTTTCTTTACTAGAAAAATATTATAGATATCCTAAACCAATTACTTTTATTCATCAAAATTAAAAAATAAAAATAAAAGACATGATATTTTTCTATATATGTCTACACATTTTCATTAACTTCTTGATGATAAAATCATAATTTCAACACTAGAAAATAATTTTTTTCATAAGAAAATATTTATAATCACTTTTCTCTTTTCCTTATGCCCCTACAAAATAAAGAATTTTTATAAATGTGAAACTCTTTTTTTGTTTTTGGTTTTTTTTTTCAAAGCCTTTTCACATGAAATTGTTTCTTGGATGTCAAGATGAATCCTAGAGCTTGTTTGGCTATATTTTCTAAAAAAAACTTTTCTTAAAAACTGTTTTTAAGTTAAAAGAACAAAAAAAAAAAGTTTTTTTTTAGTGTTTTTATAAAAATAAGGGTGCTTGACAAGTTGCTTTTAAAAATAACAAACAAAAAAACTTGTTTGGATACGTTGTTTTTTAAAATAATTTATTTTGTTTTGATTTTGTAAAAACATTGCAAATTCAATTAATATAATATAAAATAAATTCAATATAAGTCTTTTTTAAAATAAAAATAGTTTTGTAATCACAAATAAACTAAAAAATGAATAGCTCTTAATAAAACATGAATAATAATATTATAATAAAATCATAAATTATATTTTATATAAATAAAATATACTATTTTAGTATATGTTAGAAATATAAAAATATTAACATCTTTGTAATTTTTTTTAAAAAATGAATAATAATAATTTTTAACAATATTTTATTTAAAATAAATAATGAATAAAGTTTTAATTTTTTAACATGTAAATAAGTCAAGTTTTTCATTTTATGTACACATTTAGCACTGAATTATGAATATAATATTTTAAAATGTTTTGATTTAATCTACAATTAATTAAATTGATTTTTTTAAATTCAAAATTATTCTTAAAAATTCAAAAAAAAAAACCATTAAAGAATTTCAATTATTAATTATATCTTATTTAATTTATAATTTATTTACCTAAATTGATGGTTCCAAAGTTTAAGACGTTCAATGATACTAATGACCCCATTTGATGTATGTAAGAAAAATGGTGATACTTGCTCAAAATAATAACTTGTTGGTATTGGCTCAAGATAATAACTTGTTGCTATGTAAAGTCTTTCCATCCTACCTCCAAGGATTGGCATTGATGCAATTCTATTAGCTTCCATCTAATTCAATTTCAAATATTGAAGAATTGGGGTAGACACTTACAATGCCATATATACATTGCATTCAATAGTACAAGGGACTAGAAGTGTTGTTTCAAGTCCAAAATGTTGGAGGAGAATTGATATGCATGTTCCAACAATTCAACATTAAGAGTGCATTAGACAATGATTCTAAGAAGTATTTCTAGCTTTTCTACCCCTTGAAATATAAAAAATTTTAAATGTTAGAAATATTAAAAACACTTTTTAGAATCACTATCAAACACATTTTAAATATCTCAGGTCGAAGGATGTATGATGCAAACAACAATGACGGCCTTTAATGAAGGCTTATTGAAAGGATCTAACCTCTTTAGGTCCCTTTTCAAATCACCTCTAACAACTATCAACCATTCATTTTTTGTGGGAAGAAAATATACCAAGCTCAAAGAAGATCTCAAATATAGAAGATCATGAAAGTTGAACCCTATAGTAGCCCCCTTGGCCAAAAAAAAAGTCTTCAAATCTAACTATGAATGTAGACTAGAGATTGAAGGAAGGACGTCATTGTAGAAAGGCACAAGGAAAATTAAAATAAGGAAGGCATTCCCATTAGAAAAGTCACCTTTGACCTATTTACACACCATTAAAAGGTGTCTTACTAGTGCATTTTGTGGGAGATATAAACCCTCCATGGTTTGTGGCCAGCCAATGTTGTTAAACCCATGTTTAAGGATTCTCATGTTTTAATGATAACAAAACAAAGTTTAGATTTAACGTTTAACATTAAGTATGATAGTTAAAAAGATTTCCTTAGAGCAACCAAGAAGAAGTTACATTGAAACCAAAGAAGAAATCAAGGAGAAAGTCTATCAAGATTATCTTGAGGTTAATTTTATGTGCAGTTGGAGTGTTCTAAGTTAGGAATACGTACCATTTTATTTAAAACAGGAAAACTCATCCAATTGAATCAAGACTTGTTTTAATTAAATCTTTTTAAAATTGAATGAAAAATCATTCTAAATGAAAACCACCCTTTTATTAGTGTTATTCTTAATTACAAGGTTTTCTAAAATTAAATAGATAAACATGTCTTAATATTGATCTTTAAAATCTAAGGCTCTTTGAACTAAAAAGAATAAACTCTTTCAAATGCTTTTATAAAGAACTCATTAGTAGATTTTGCATGATTTTTAAAGTTTTCAAATGTAACTTAGAATCATTTTTAAAGTTTTCGAATCAAACCAAACCGAACCATTAAATATCATTTATGTATCAATTCTCTCTCTCACACACACACACGGGTGTGTAAATATATATATTCAAAAATTTAAAAGTTAGTCCTGTTTTTCAAAATATTTTAATTTTATTACACCTTATCTGATCAATTTTCCTTTTTTTTTTTTTTCAATTAACTTCTCTCCTAATGAAACCCCCAACCCCCCCCCCCCCCCCCCCCCCAAAAAAAAAAAAAAGAAGGGAATGTTAGGTCCAAAGGCAATATAACTCCATTTTGAAAAAAAATCAATCCCACTTTTTCTAAAAATGGTAAATATAAAGTTAAACACAAAACATGTTTTTAGTAGGCAGAGCTAGAACCCAATATGAACATTCTATTATTTATTCATACAATGGATGCTTCATAGTGACACAAAACTTAACTGGATTTTGAGATCTTATTAAGCTGAATACTGTCTCTTTCATCGAATGACAGTGAGTCACCCTAGAAGGATTCCGGTCATTGATCAGTGGCTGGCATGCATTGGCAACAAGGGTTCTCTCGTCTTTACTCTGGGCTGGCTAGGAGTCATGTCTGCAGTTAGCATGAGATCCCCCCAAGTACCAATCACCACCACAGCCACCAACACTGCCATCGTCCTCGTACTTGCTCATTTTTTCAGTCACAAGCGCTTAACTCTGCCGAGCACCAGCCCAAGTAGCTCGTGTAGAAAGACTGCAGCCAGACCTGGGTAGTATTCAAATCGGAGCTTGTTAATCTTAAAATGCTTATTGGCTCAGTTATATCCAGTCACAGAATATCTCACAAAACAGTTTTGGATTATGATTTATTGTGATTGCAGGGGCCGTTTTATTTATATATTTATCTATCATAGCTCAAATATCAATGATTTTAATGAATTTATACATAATTATGTTAAATAGGTTCTGGTGTGGGGGTGGGTAGGTAGGTAGGTAGGTATTTGAGGACTAGAAGAATGTCATCACAATGTAAAAAAGCAGTCAATCTGTACCGCTCCTTGTGAAATTTGAACATCCAAAATCAAGTTCTTTTGGAATTCCTCTTTGTATTGCGGGCCATAGTTGATGATAGTAGATTTCAATGAGGTTACCAAGAAAAGAAAAAAATGGTTTGTCTCTCTGGTCTATTTTTTTCCTCCTGATTCTATCCTCATGATGGAAATAGGGATTTAAGGATATCTTTTTTTTTTTTTTTTGATATATATATATATCCTTCGTTGATTCTGAGAAGCACTGCTTAATTTTCCATACGATTTTCCAGACAATCTAGCTTAAGGGCTCTAGCAGTTCATGGTTGATTTCCACCAGTCCACCCATAAAGGATGGTTATTAAGCCAACAGTTTTCATTAGCAAAGGCACAACCGAAAAAAAAATTAAGTTTGGAAACATTTAAAACTGACCCAAGTAATTGTAATCAACGAGGTTTCTGATCAATCGTCTTTTACTTCATTGCTCCTATTAGTTTCTTTATTATTTATACCGCCTATTTGTTTATGACTTCCTAAATTCTCATTTAGTTCTTATGGTATTATCATCAACGACCATATTCATGATCACTGTTTGGTGAATTTATTCAATATAAATCGAAAAAAAAAAAAAGGAAATTCATCTATAACCAGCCAACATTACATAACCTACAGATCTAACATGCAATTAAAAAAGAATTACCTTGAGAAAAAAAGGATGACCTTTGTAGACTTTATATTCCATGCACCTATTGAGCTTTTTGCTTGAAGTTGGACTTCAAAAGGACCTTCTTCATTCAATAATGGAACTGCTGCTGGACAAATAAACATCATAATTATGAGATGAAATGCAGGCTATTAGCAATCATATAAATCAACCAATTAGAAGTCTAGTAGGAGTGTATTATTGCCACTACCTATGTGTAAAACCCTTGCAATCTTCTAGATGGCAAAAGCACTAAAATTTCGTTCCTACCAATTGTCCAATACATGATTTTGTTGATCAGCACAAGTCATTTAGTACAATTTTTAATAATACTAAAAATGTTATTATTAAAAAAAAACATTGTTTTCTTATAAATTGGTATTAATTAATATTATATGAAATTGAAAAAAAAATCATTGTTGTATTGTCTCATCACTTGCTAGATCATATTTATTATATAACAATTATAAAAAGAATTCATATTCATCACACCAATGTTTTTTCAAGACAAATTATGCATACTAGTATTTGCATCGATTGGTATCCATTATAATAATACCATTTTGTTGAATAGTAATTTCATTAAGAAAATTGTTTTCAAAAGGTCATTTATTATTTTATTTTTTTATTGATGAATTATTTTTATAACAAAGTATATTGGTCAATTTGCAATGGTTTAACTCCGTCACAATAATACACTTTTGTCGATAGATATTTAGTATTGCAATTAATATTAATAAAAAAATTACATATAAGCAACGGGTTATTCAATTTGCAATATAGTAGGTATGTTAGAAATTTGTGACCGCTTAAATCCATCATAAAAGTTAACTTAATTAGGTTAACAAAACTCAATTTTTTTTTTTAGTAATTGATTATTTATATTTTATTTAGAAGAGTGTCAACCAAATCAATTATTTTAGTCGTGGGATTTTAACTTCATGCATTTACCTTGATCGAACAACAATGTGATTGTGGAACTTTAAAGGCCTTAGTAATCATTTATATGATAATATAACACTTATTATACATAGCTAGTCCTTAATTCTTTGTGATCTTCAAGTACAATTTATTTGTTTTTTCTTTGGAAAATAATAAATCAGTGAGAAAATTCACGAGCTCCAACATTTTAATTCTAGCCAAATGACTCAAGTGGTCATTCAAAAACAACTTTTTAGCTTCTACAATATATTTTTTTAGTTCAAGATCCCTCTTACTAACTTGAATCAAAGAATTACTAGTTCAATTCTGCCCAAAATTGAAATGGACTAAGGTTATGAACTTTTAATCTATAATTTGATGCTTGAGTCAATTTCATAAGTTCATTCGTTATTAAATAAAGGGATTGCTACCTCTTGTAAGGTGCTCACAGTTCTTTCTCAATCTTCTCTTTGTCCCTCCACTCAAATTGTTTACTAAATTATCGATTCAAGTGTTCTCTTTATTACAATTAATATAACTTGCCTTGCAAAGTATTCTCTTTAATCCGGTTAATATAGCTTGCCTTGCAAGTTTTATTTATGTTCAATTACCATCTAGAATATAACACTTGATGAATGACAATTTGGTGACTAATTTCCAACTCATTTTTTGGAGCTCACATTTTTGCACCTTCACTACAAATTTTGTAAACTAGTTAGTATCTAATTTGTAAATAGCTTAGCTAATAAATTTAGAAGTAAATAATAATAATGAAATAGCATGATGCTAAGCCTATGATTATGTAATTTTGAAATATATTTATGATTTTCAAAGACTATAGTACCATTTAGGTAATATCCTGCAAAGAGGCTTAATATGTAGAAACATCAACACAAATGAAGGTAGTGTATAAAAGACATAAAATAAATCATTAAAGCATCAAGAGTCATTTCAACTAGACAATCAAAATTCATTACTTCGAATGGAATCCTTGAGGAAAGGGCTTCAAAAAACACCTTCTAATTAATCAAAAAATAAAAATAAAAAAATTAATTTGCAAGAGTGTTAAATATATCAAATTAAAGAATGATATTTTATATATCAAAAGTTTTTGCTTGAACTTAATTACAATTTCTTTATGTTTTGAGTAATTAGAAAAGCCCAATTATGGCTTTAATCAAAAGAAAGAGTTTAACATAAAGTATCAATAGTTTTTCTTGTTCTGAACTCTTTTCTAACTTATACACTACGTTTTCTAATGCTCAATAAAACATTCATAATACCTAGATTAGCTTTTAAAATCATAAAGGATGTGATCAATATGAGAGGGAAAGGTAGGTTACTCATCAATTTGAAATGAATGTTCAAATCACAAATTAATTAGTTTGATCAATTTATGTAGCACGATATTAAAGACAAAGAAACTCACTCCATTTATTAGCTTTCAATTTAATTTATTACAAGGGAATGAAAGCAGCAAATAAAACTGAAACTTATTCCACCACCTCTCCCACCACACGTGTATATATGTAACCTTTTCATCATATCTAACTCCATCAAAAAGAATATTTGCTAATAATCGTAGGCAGATTCTATCATTTGGCATCGATCATGGCAAGTTTCTGCAATGTCTCTATCATGGCATTCCTTCTCCTCTTAGCTACCGGGGCTTTCCTAGCATCACCAGGATTAGCATTCGAAGCCAATGAACGAGACCCTGCTGCTCTCGCACCAGAATCACCTTCTAGTGATGATAAAGACATTCTTTCATCACCGGACGTCCATAGTTATTTGGTGCATTGCAGAGACAAAGTGGGTCCAAAATGTGGGACATTGTTCGTTGAAAAGATATTCCTAGGTAAGAGTGAGGAAATACCTACTAGTTGTTGCACACGTTTGGTGAAAGTAGTAGGACTGAGTTGCCACAATGCTTTGACCAATGCCCTTATCTTAAGACCTGAGTTCAGTGACAAAGCACACATATATCGTAAAAACCGTATCCATGTTTGGAAATATTGTGAACTACAAGCATAGGATATCTCTCCAACTTCATCTCCTCAATAATATATTTGAATATTTTTGTTTACTTGTAATGCAAGCAAAATAAGAATAATGTCTTCGCAGTGTTGTGTCAAAGCTCTCTCAAAGCTTAAGCCACGTTAGGATGTTTTTAAATTTGTTATTTTTAATGGAATGTTCTCTCATCGTTGATTTCCATTTTTCAAAATTTTCATAATTAGTGGTTTTGTTTTTATCATACCTTAATCCCTATTTTAGATAGAATGGTAAAAAGTAATGACAAGTTTGCCCGGCAATTGTAATGACAACCCTTAAAGTCATGCGATTCAAGATTTCATTAACATCCATCCCTTGATAGACTAACAAGAAAAAAAGAAAACATAAGTCTTGGACGGAGAACATGATTATGGTGAGCTTTGGGCACCAATGAGATGATGCAACCTTTCTTAGTTTTATATTGAACTTGTGAAATTATTAATTCTTGTATTAGTGGGATAAGAGTAGATTTGGGTTTGGTTTTTGTTTCGAGTTTTCTATCTTATTTCATTTGCATTTTTCAAATATTGGCTGATACTATTAGTAAACAAATGCAAATTTCAAGACAAATGCCATAGATATTTATCCATATCGACTATAAGGACACCATGAAAAGAAAGAAATGAAAGACTATAAAATGAAATTAAATTATTCGAGAAACTCTTACACAAAAACAAGAAATAGTTACAACATTTATAAGCAATAACATTATATAAATGTAGAAACTCTTATAGAAAAGGTATGTGCTATAAAAAAAAAATGAATCTTAAAAATTTTTTAAATTTGAATCAATAAAAAAATTTTAATTCCTCAATTTTTTTAAATAGTTGTTTTAAAATAAGTATTTAAGAGTTCTTTCATTTTATATAGGAGTCAATATTATTATTTTAAAAAAAAAAAAAAATAGAAGACAAGAAGTGTGTCCAAATAACACCCTTATTAACCTATTTAAGAAATTTTGTATTATTTCATCTTCCCAAACATCACTTACATATTTGTTTCTTTAGATTGTTGAAAAATTTTCTAATCTTTTAGTTTTTTAATATTATGTTTGGTTTAAGGATGGTATCAAAGAAGAAAATGATTTTCTCATATTTGGTTTTTCTATAGAAAAAAAAAAACCACAAAAGAAACTCCGATATAATTAAAATTACTTAGAAGAATAAAAAAAATTCAATTTATTTAGTAGCTATGTAGAAGTGGTAAAATGAGTTTAAAGAAATATATAAAAATAATTTATTAATTTGAAATCTTTCTTTTATTTTCCTGCGCCTTTTCCTTTTATTTATCCTCTATATTCTCTTTTCCTTGTACTTTCCTTCAAAATTTCTACCTACCAAACATAGCCTAAAAAAAATTGTTACATCTATTTAATTTGAGGAATTCGTACTATTTGATTATTTATATTTGATTTAGAAGAGTGTCAAAAAACTCATGTCATTTTGGTCATACAATTTTAACTACATGTCATTTACCTTGATCTAGTATTAATATGATCAAAGGATTTTAAGTGCCTTAGTAGTTATTTTTATGATAATGTCATACTTATTATACATAGTTAATCCTTAATTCTTTGTGATCTTCAACATATATTTTTTTTTTTTGATAGAAAAAATAAATCATTAAGAAAATTCATGAGTTCCAAGAACTCTTAAGGAAAACAGAAGTGGCACTAAATTTAGGGAAGATTTTGAAAATTTAATGCATTACAAAATGATTATCTTTTATTTCGGCCAAATGACTCAAGCAATCCTTTCGAAACAACATTTTTAGCTTCTAGGATCTTTTTCTTGGTCCAACATCCCTCTTACTAATTGGAATCACAAAATTACTAGATCTATTCTACCAAAAGAAAAAATACGGGCTAAGGTCATGAACTTTGAATCTATAATATGATGATCCAATCAATTCCATAATCTTAAGTTCATTCCATATTAAATACACAAAGGAGTTAGCATCCCTTGTAAGTGTAAGGAATCCCAAATTAGTTCATTTCTTGCCTTGGATCTCATTAGATGCATGTTACTATCTTTAGGACTACTATATCCTAGCAACGAAAGCAAAACATATATTAAAAACCTTATAGGATCTAGAAAACAAGGTTAGGTGTGCTTACTAAAGATCTAGATATTCCAAGATCTATTCATTGCAGTAAAGAACTGTTTGGAAACCTTGAATTACTTTGTTCCTAGGCCTTAGATCATTAGGGAGCATGTAATCCTATCTCAGGTTTCTCTAAATTTAGGCACAACGTAAAACTTGACATTTAAAAAAAAAAAAATACCAAAAATTCAAAGAAAAGTATCATACTTGTGATCCAAATGTTCCTAGATCAATTCTTATCGATATAGAAAGCTTCAAATTTAAAGATCTCGTAAACCAGTAACCATCCGCCCAATGACTCCTCTTTTAAGTCTAGGCATTAAGATTGTAGAGATATCGGGGTTAGAGGCTAGGGTTCTCTCTTTGGACTATAGAAAGAGAATGGCAAGACTTAAGCCCTAACCTCTAAGAGGGGTATTTGTAGGCTTCCTATTAGGCTTAAGTAAATTGAGCCCTCCATGGACTTGTATCACTTAATCTTAGCCTAAAAAAGTTGTTAATTGATTAATTAACCCAATAGGGCTCCAATCTATCAATTAGCCTAGTCTAAGGATACCGTTCACTTAACCTTGTGCAACTTTGCATGTTACCAAAATTCCCTTGTGCATATAAGTAAACCAAAAATTCATCCAACTCTCATAAATTGTGTCATCAAGGAATATAAGTTCAAGCGAGGACTACTAGGACTCATAGGATAGTAATGACTTTCTTAGAATCCAATTCTAAAGTTGACTCAACATCCCACTACGGAGAGTTAACTACACTCCAATACACCATTTATATTACAATAAGACTCTAAGTGTTCAGGTTCATGACTTGCTATCTATTATATATAGTATTCCCATGAACTGGTTGTTTATAATCTAACAAGGTGAAAGCTATCAGTCTTTCAAGACTACTTCTACAATCCTTGAGTTACAGATCTTCCTATTATGTGATCAAATGACATATTCTAACTTACAAAGAGCATATGTCAAATTCCACTAAAGGAATGACAACAAGCCCATAAATTTCATGATCACACGTCCTTAGGATCACCCAAGGAGACACATTATCTCAAAGTTCATGAGATATCATAGTGCCTTTATTAAGAATACCTGTTGCTACTGACTTTCATCAATAGTGACCCAATCTATAAGGAATATAAGATCACTTTAGGATCTCACCTATAAGTTAAAGCCACTACTAACTTTGGCATAAACTCAATATTCTCTCAAAGTTGAAAGACAATATAGTGTAGCAACTTGGTGAAGTCATGACTACCTAATAGTTTTATGTCATGACTCCCCATATGTCCTATCTAATGTGTAGATCATACACACTAGTGCACTCACCAACGAATCCCTTCAATTAGGAGGTGTTGCACTACAACCTCAAATGGATTACCTAAATCCATAAACCTGTTGTGAACAAATCATCTACTTGCAAGGAACTCATGACTTGGATCTTCGATTTGTGCAATTCCTAATACACCCAAGTCATGTACAATGCAAAAGATGTTATGTCAGAATGCTCATTGAGTATAATGCATGGAATAAGGATAAATGAAAGTGCAACTGGAATATTATTAAATAAATAATGAATTTTAAATGTGTTACATCATGTCATACTTTTAAGGACTCTATCCTAACAAGAAGGCTGTTGAATATTACAGTAATCATTAGAGATCTCATGAAACCACTAATCTTCCATCTAATGTCTACTCATCAAAACTATATACCTAGATGGTGGAGATTTGGAGGGTCTAGACTAAGGTTCTCTCTCTAGAACGTAAGAGAGAATGGCAAAAGTTTGAAGCCCTAACCCTCAAAAGGGTATTTATAAGTTTCCCATAAGGCTTAAATAACTTAAGCTCACCTTAGGCTTAATCAGTTCACTTAAATCTAACCCAAAAAGGGTTATAATTGATTAATTAATCCAATAGGGATCTAATTAATCAATTAGTCCACTCCAGTGATATCATTCACTAACCCCTATACAACCTAGCATATTTACAAAAATACCCTTATTAACAAAAGTGAGCCAAGAACCAATCTAACCCTTATAAATCGTGTCATCAAGTTATATGAACTCAAGCAGGGACCACTAAGACCATAGAACAATACTAACTTCCTTATAATCCAATTCTAAAATTGACTCAACATCCTACCACAATGAGTCGATTGCACTCCAATACCCTATGTTTATTACTACGAGATGTAACAGGTTTATGACCTACTATCCACTATATATGGTCTACCCACGAACTAGTATTTGTAATCTAATAAGGTGAAAGTTATTAACCTCTCAAGATTTTTATTACCTTGAGTTACAAATCCTCCTATTATGTGATCAACTTACATATCATATCTCATAAGAGCACAAGTCAAATTCCACTAAAGGAATTGTTGTGAGCACATATTTCATGATCATATATCCTTAGGATCAACCAAGAGGACATGTTATCTAAAAGTTCATAAGATATTATGGTGTCTCTATTAAGAATATTGATTGTTACTAGCTTCTATCTATAGTAACTTAATTCGTAGAAAATATATGATCACTTTAGAATCTCACTTGTAGGCTAAAGCCATTGCAAACTTTGGCACTACCTAATAGTCTTAAGTCATAACTCACTATAGGTTTTGTATAATGTGTAATAGTACACACTACTCACTCACAATGGGAACCCTATCCCGATGGCCAAGATTAATCATCCCTCTAATTAAAAGACAACACACTATAAACTTAAATGGATTACCTGAATCCATGAACTGATAATGAATAAATTATCTACTTGTAAAGAACTCATTATTTGGATATTCCACGTAATTCCTAATGCACCAGATTTATGTACAATGCAATAAATGCTAAGTGTCATAGGCATAAAATTCTTACACAAATTTTCACATCTATGGGATGCTTAGAAGCTCTCTAAGCCCACCTACACCTTTTCCTACAAGATGATAACAACATGCAAGCCACACACGAGGTTTACAAGGCATCAACCCTAACTTGTATTTTGTTAGCTTATATTTTGTTAGCTTATTGAATAAGAATACAAGCCTTTAGCTAGACTCCCACAATAACACTAGTGAGTTCAAGCTTTCCTCATGATCTCTTTCCTTAGATCTTTGTTGGGAATCTCTCTAGTCCTCTCTATTTATAGAGTAGTGCCACCCACCCCTTGCTAGACTAGGAGTATACATCCTAGTTCTACTAAGACTCGTTTTGATAGGTCATGGCACTAGTTACTACTATTAGGACTCATAGTCTTAGTCCCACTTAGACTATAATTACAATAGGCTGGAATCAAGACTTCTACTCATGTTTGACTTGCAATCCCATTTCGAGTCCAACTCTTCATACTGCATCCACATGCATTTACATATGGCTCATGTGCATGCCAAGCCTTTTCTTGGCATGCAAATCCAGATTTTGTTTGTGCTAAGGCAACATACTCATGCATCTGCGCACCTTGTTGTTGTTGCAGCTTCATGCCTTGCCTAAACATTCTTTCTGGTACAACAACATACCATGGTATTGCTCCTATAACTCCCCACACATAAGGTATTGTGCCTTTGAAATTAACCTACATATATAGTTAAAAGATACATTGAGTTTTAGACATTGCACCTTTTAAAACTTTTCGTAAAAAAATCTTGGTAAAATACTAAACATTGAATATATATATATAGAAAATACTAAAGATTAAAAAGAACATATATGGGAATATACATGCCCTTTATAAATTTAATTCTTTAATTCTATTTAAAAATCTTTAATTTCCTCCAATATTTTAAAAACACGTGTAAACTCCATAATAAAAACCAAATCTACATTTGAGATTAGTGTCTCCATGTACAAGATCAGGTTATATATAGTGAAGTATAAATTAGGATTGCATGAAAATAAATCACATTATTTTTACATATAACACATGGTTATTGGGACTCTCATCATTTTTGCATTGAAGTTGATATATTTTGAGGCAAGATTACTCATATAAACTAGTCATAGTTACAATTTCGGCTCAAATCCAATTAGCATGACTTTGTCTCAAAATTTATTTAAAGTAAAATCTCATATAAAATTTACTGAAAATCTAATTAATAGAAAATTTTAAAAATAAATAAAAATAAAAATAAAACCTTCAAACGGATAAAATAGAAAATATGGCAGTTTTCAATTCTTTGTTGTTGATCAATCCCATACTGTTGTCTCAAATATTCTATATAAATTCACTGTTATAATTAATGGAAAGCAAAAGTTTCACTGAAGTAAGCACGGTTTCAGTTTATTTTCAATTTTTATTTTTTTATTTTTATGTTTTTACTACTTTTCTTCCTTAATTATATATATATATATATATATATATATATATGAGCCAACTTCAAGATGTAATAATTAATTTCTTAAATTTTTATTTAATTTGATTTTGTTTTATTTTCATAGTTCCGTCTAAATCCCAATGCAGTAAATAAGTGAATTTTAAAGATTTTAATATAAGGATTAAAATTTTATTATCTAATTAATCATTTGAGAATGAATATAATTATTTTTATAATAATTAATCTCTATAAAACAAATTAGGAATGATTCAAAACACAAAAGAGACAACAGCTTTTTGATGGACATAAAAAACTACGGAACATAAAAATAAAAAAAACTTTTAAATAAATGAAAATAGTAATTACTCTTATAGAATTCAAGAATATTGATATAAATAGTAGGTTTTATATTATATTTTTTAAACCAGTTATCAAAATTTTTAAAATTTGAAATGGTACCTAAGATGAAAATATCGATAATCACGGATATATCGGTACTTCGATTTTACGGATATATCAACGGATATTTTGGAAAAAAATATCGATAAGCCTAAAATTGATCAAAATTTATAAAAAATATAAGAAAAACTTCATAAAATGTAATTAGAAGTATAATGAAAATTTTAAATTATTTTATTAAATAATTTGATATCTGTATAATATGATTTATCATATTTGATATATGTATAATATGATTTATTATATTTGATAATAATATTGTATGTGCTAATAAAAAAAACTATAAATTTCATAAGTATATATTTATTATTAAATTATATCAAATACTATTCATAATAACATTTTTTATATTTGATTATAATATGTCTAATTTTAAAATATATTTAATATTAAAATTATAACTCATTTACTTTAATTGTATTAAATGATATAAAATAAATGATAATATATCTATAATTTTTAATACTTAATTAATGTATTAATGATATTAAAAACATTATGAAGAAAATTATCATGATAATTTTTATATTTTTGGTATTCAAATAGATGAACAAAATTTATTTAATTATAATTAATTTGTTCTTTAAAACATTTTTTTAAAATTATGTTTATATGATGAATTTGACTTTATATATATTTGGTGCACGTTATACATCAAGGGGCAAACTTGCCCTAGTGGTTGGCTCATTGCCAGCCAAACCTTTTGGCTAGGGATTATCACGATATATTGAAGATAAAATGATAAAATACTAACAAATCCCAAGAAATAGGTAAAATTCACAATAAATTGATAAAATATCGTGTAACCGATATTTCTCTTCCATATATCGTGTCAAGATGCTCCCGAAATATCTCAATATTTTCCTCCCTAGTGGTACCATACAATGACTTTGTAAAAATAGAAACATAATACCGAACCAACCATATACTATACAAATAAAATTGTAAAAATAATTAGATCAAATAATTATTTATATAAGTTCTCATTCAAAAACCAAAAGTTAGTAATTTTTTTAGTGAAAGAAGGTAATAATGGTTTTAGTGGACTTATTAAATCTGTCAAAGAAAAAAAAAAGCATCACATCATTGAATTTTTTTCTCGACATTTTGATATGAGACGGAAAAAAAAAAAGCATGACAAAAAACCGAAACCCAAATTCAAGGAAATCAAGACGAATGTTTTAAAGTGATATCACCCTTAACCAATCTCCCATTTAATCCTATTAACTAATTTGAAAATTTCAATAAAATTGCAATAAGCAATGTCATGTTATATTTATTCTTAAACATTTTTTACCTAATGATCAAAGGATTATCTATCATAATTTTGCTATGGTCGAATTTTTATGAAAATATTGAACGGTCAAAACAAACCCTTTCATTCTGAATTCTTAAATTCGGAATGAATTAAACCTCCCCAAGTAGGATTCAAACCTACAACCGGTAGGTTAACAGCTGACCGCTCTACCACTGAGCTACTAAGGAACAACTGGAAATTATCAAAACTAATTTATTTATTAAATGTAAGATAAAGTTTGTACTAGAAATAAAGTTAAAGATTTAAAGAGTTCTTGACACCTTCCCTATCAACTCCCTAATATCCAATTAAACATTGAAAAAACTATAAATGGGAATATCACCTTCCAAAATTTCCACTGTGAATCTTATATCCACCAGGCCTCTTTGCTATATTTTAATCAAAATGTTAGGAAATTCTCAAAATTCTCTCATATATGTTTATAAATTTAATTCTTTGATACCATTTAAAAATCTTTAATTTCCTCCAATATTTTAAAAACACGTGTAAACCATACTATTTAAAAATCTTTATTCTCCTCCAACATTTTAAAAACACGTGTAAACCATACTATTTAAAAATCTTTATTCTCCTCCAACATTTTAAAAATACGTGTAAACTCCCTATGAAAAACCAAATCCAAATTGTGTTTAGTTTTTCCATGTATAAGATCATGTCATGTATAGTCAGTATGGATTAGGATTGCATGAAAAAAGTCACATTATTTTTACATTTAACTCATGGTTATTGGTACTCCCACCATTTTTTACCTTGAAGTTGATTTATTTTGAAAAGGCAAGATTACTCATGTAAATTAGTCATACTTATAATGTGGGCTCAAATCCGATTAGCATGACTTCTCTCAAGATTTATTTAAAATATAAACTCATCAAATTTACTAGACTTCTTAGAAAACCTAATTAATAAAATATTTCAAAAAAATAAAAATAAAAATAAAATTCAAACAGATAAAATAAAAATTGTTGCCGTGGTTGTTGATTAATCCCTATTGTCTCACAAATTCTACATAAATTGTGTAATCATTAATTTCTTTTTAATCAATTTCTTAAATTTTTGTTTAATTTAATTTTGTTTTATTTTCATATTTCCATCTAAAACCTAAAATCAACTATAATGTTTCTTAGTACATTGAATAAAATGAGAAGTAATTAATTTGTACAATTTTAAAAATAAGTTTTTTTTGAAGAAACAATCATTTGCTTTGTCATCATCCTCCCTTCGTACATATAGCATAACGGGATTGTTTTTGCCTCACTTTTTTTGTTCTTAAACTTTTTCTCTTTATTTTCTTTTTCTTACATTTTCCTTTAAAAATCTCCAAATATCAAATATAGCATAAATTATCTTCTTTTCCAATTCTTATATTTCAAAGTTGTTTCGTACCCTTTTTGGTAGTACAAAGAATATATATGATAACTAACAACACTTTTAAATTCAATCATTATAATGCACAAAGTAGAGATTGAAGTACAACACATGGGCTTGGATTACTTAATCTAACCCAAAATGAATCCTAATTGATTAATTAGCCACATAAGGTCATCTAATTAATTAATTAGCCCAATCTAAAGACCTTTTTTACTATCCCTTATGCAACTATGCATAATTACCAAAACACCTTTATACACAAAAGTGAACCTAGAATCCATCCAACACTCATAACTCATGTCAACATTGTATATGAGATCAAAATAGAGACCATTTGGACCCATAGGAGTACTGGTTCCCTTAAAATCCATTTCTAAAGTTGATTCAACATCCCACTATAGAAAATCAACTACAGTTCAGTACCCTTTGTAAATAACAATAAGACAAAGTTCGGGTCCATTACCTACTATCCATTGTATGCAAACTCCTCATAAACTGGTGTCATAATCTAACAACGTAGTGCTATCACCTATCAAGATTACCTCTCCAATTCTTCAGTTACAGATCTCACTTATTATGTGATCAATTAATATACTCTAACTCCAAGGAGTATATGTCAAATTTCTATTAAAGGAAATGTTATAACCATAGTCTTCTAAATCACATGTCCTTTGAATAACCCAATAGGATACTGTCTCAATTTATGAGATATCATGGTGCATCTATTGAGAATATCTATTGTCACCAGCCTCCATCAATAATGACCCAATTCATAGGGAAATGCGACCATCTTAGGGGTTTTACTTATAAGTCAAAGCTTCCTATTGACTTTGATATAGACTCCATATCCTCTCAAGGATGAGAGTCCGTACAATATAGTAGCTTTGTGAATCATGAAAAATGATAACCTTACGCCATGATTCATCGTAGGTCCTATCTATCGTGCATCACATACACTAGTGCACTCACTATGAGAAAATCATCCTAATAACCAAGACAAGTTCTCCCTCCAATTAGGAGGTACTGCACTACAATCTCAAATGGATTACCCAAATCTATAAATCAACTATGGACTACTAATCACTTTACAAGGAACCCATAACTTGGATCTTCTGTGCAACTCTTAAGGCACCTAAGTCATGTACAATGCAAGTAATGTGGGTATATATGCTCAAATAACCAATTAAAGCATATGAGATAATAAAAATAAACTAAGAAACATAAATAAATAAATTTATAAATGAATCTTTATCTATTACATCATGTCATGATTTCCAAGGACCCGATCCCAACAGTCATGAATGCTTGTTACATCATTTTCAGAAACTATGTGAGGAGAAAGGAAGATGTAGGCAGTTAACAATTCCAACCACTTTGTAACAAAAATAGTGTAGTAAAAAAAAAAAAAAAAAGAATCGTACTTTACTAGACATGCTTAGATCAATGGTAGTGTAAGCTAACCTTTCAATATATTTTTGAGGGAATGCTCTTCATAAGGTCCTAATTTACATAGAAGTAAATGTGCAAAATTCCCCATCATCGTTTTAAAATTAAATGCTAGGTAGATGGTTCAATCGACAAATAAAAGGCTTTTCAATGGTGAAAGGATATACCCAAATACAATGAATAGATTATGACGAGACATTCTCCTTAGTGGTAAGATTTTCCTTTACTCACCTTATTCTTGCTATAGCCACATATGTAGGCTTGGAGCTCTTCCAAATGAATATGAAGACTTCATTTCTCAATAGAGAACTAGATGAAGATATCTATATGGATCAACTTATTCATTTTGAGGCCGAGAAACAAGAGTGCATAGTATGTCATCTCAAGCATTCTATTTATATCCTTAGACAATGATACTTTAGATTTCATAAGACCATTATTTCTATTGGTTTTGAAATGTTGGAAGATGACTATTGTGTGTATGTCAAACAATGAAGAAGAGACTTTCTCATTCTATTTTTATATGTTGATGACATTCTAATAGTTGGAAATGACATGGACATGATCGTTACCGCCATAGAGTTATCCTCCACTTTTGATATGAAGATCACGGGAAAGTGAATTGTGTGCTTGGAATTAAGATCCTAAGGGATTGTTTAGAAGGTTTCTTGTTTTTTCTCAAGAGACTTACATTAAAAAGGTTTTAGAGTAGTTTATGATACAAAATTACAAACCTATTGAAACCCTAATTGAGAAAGGACACCCTAAGCCTTTATCAATGTCATAATAATCATGGAGAAAAGAAACAAATGACAAGAGTTCCTTATGTTAGCGCCATTGGTATTCTTATGTATGTTATGTTGTGTACTCAACCTAATATATGTTTTCTAGTTGGATTGGTCGATCATTACTAGAGTAACTCAAGCCTTATTCATTGGAAAGTAGTTAAAAGGATTTTTTTTTATTACATCCAGAGGGCCAGAGATTTCATCCTCTACTATCTAGGTGGGGACTTGAGATTAAGAGGATGTTGTGGTACGAATTGGGTTAGTGACAAGATGAGTGCAAAGCCACTACAGGATATGCTTTCTTACTTAATGGTACCACTATTACTTGGTGCTAATAAAATGATAATCAAATATCAATGTTTCTGGCTTGACCTTGATATTTTGAGTCCTTTGCATATGCTAAAGGTGCCATATTGTCGTAGAAGATAATAACAAGATCAAAAGTGCTTGTGACAAGCTCATAAAGGAACCTTCTCAGCCAAACACCTCTTAAACTATAATTGAACAATCAATGTACTCCAACTTTATGTTAAACAATGCTATAATAATGGTAGATGACAAAGTTGGATGTTCATTTATGCTCATCTAACTCATTATCCCATCAACATCACTATAACCAAATGAGTACAAATTAGATCCTTGATTGCAATGTAATTATTTGTTGTTATGATCTACCAAAGTATCTATTTCATTATTTTCTAGTGAACAAGGCTAGGATTTGACTAGAACCCATTATCCAACCTAACTATGTAACAAATATTAGGATATGTACACATCATCATATATATCAAGCTACAATTAATGTTAACATATATAGAGAACATGTATCATCTATTCATTTTCTTCTAAAGTCTTAGAGACATATTGAAGCTTAAGGTCTTCCCTTTCTTAACAAGATTATCAATGGATTTGCAACTTCACATTTAAAACTATTCAAGAATCTTCTTAATGTAAATCTCTTAAGACAAACCAATAAGTCTTCTTAAATGATCCCTTATGATATTAATTCATGGGAATAGTTTGTTTTAGGATAGAGCCCTTAAAAACATGACATGATGTAACAATAAATGAATTTCATTAATATTTATATTATGATTTTGGTTTCACTTTCACAATCGCATTTATGCATTATTTGTGTTGAGCATTCAGGCCTATATCACTTGTATTGTACATGACTTAGGTGCATTTGGAGTTCCACGTAAGATCCAAACCATGGTTTCTTTGCTAGCTAATGAGTGTTTTCATAGTCAATTCATGGAATTAGATAATCCATTTAAGCAATAATGCACTATTTCCTTATTAGAGGGATGACTTGTCTTTGTCACGAGACAATTTTCCCATGGTAAGTGCTTGTGTGTATGTTTACATATTAAGAAGGACCTACAATAAGTCATGACATTAGCTATCAGGTATTCATGACTTCAACAAACTACTATATTATATGAGCTCTCAACCTTGAGAGGCTATTGAACTAGTTTTGAAATCTTTAGTGGCTTTAACCTATAGATGAGACCCTAAGGTTATCATATATGTTTTATAGATTGGGTCATTGTTGATTAAAGTAGATGGAAACATGTATTCTCAAGATAGGAAGTATGATAACTCATGGGTTTGAGATAATGTGTCTCCTTAGTTAATTGTAAAGATTTGTGATCATAAAATTTGTGGTTGCAGTAAATCCTTAGTGGAATTTGACACATGCTCTTATTGAGCTAAAGTGTGTGAGTTGATAAGATAATAAGAGGACCTGAGACTCAAGGATGGTAGAGGTACTCTTGAGAGGTTGACAGCATTCACCTTGTTAAATTATAAGCGGTAGTTCATAGAGAGTTACATGTAGTCATTAGTAGGTCATGAACTTGAGTTTTCTATCTAGATCTAATATCATAAAATATTAAAGAATAGTTGTCTCTCTATAGTGGGATGTTGAGTCAACTTCACAATTAGATTTTGATGGAATTGATACTATAAGTCCTAATGGTCCTCGCTTGAGATCATATACCTAAATAGCAAATTTATTGAGGGATATTAGGGTTCTATATCCATATTCATGCATAAGGGAGTCTTAATAAATACGTAATGTTACATAAGAGCTTATGCATGGTCTTTTTGGATTGAGTTAATTAATTAATTAAAGCCAAATAAGGTTAATTAATAATTAGGTTCTAGGTAGGTTGGATTAAGTAACTAAAGCCCAAGATAAGCTCAAGTTACTTAGCTTATAACCTATATAAACCTCCTTAGGGGTTTAAAGCTTAAGTTTTAGTAGTCTTGCTATTCAATTTTCTACACAGAGTGAGACTTAGCCTCCATCCTTATAGAGAGGATTCCACCATCCTCATATGCCAAGGTCTAAGAGAGGACCATCAAATAGAAGATCTCAAGGTACTCAAGATCTACGTAGAACTCTTCACTCACATGACTTGATCTAGGAGCATTAAGATCATAGGTATATTTTTCTAAGCACCTATATCTAAGCTTTAAATTTTGAATGCTTTTGTTGCTTAGATCTAGTATCCCTATGATAGTTTTGGACAATGTCTTAACTAACGCTACTACTTTATAAAGTATTGTCGGATCTCTCCAAGACTTAACTTTCACACTGCTAAATATTATTCATGCAGTTAATCAAGTATGTCAATATTTCAATAACCCTTACTATGGTTACTTGAAGACTATAAAGTGCATCTTAAGATTCCTTAAGGGAACCCAACACTCTAGTTTACGTTATCTTTCTAATAGTCTAATATCTCTTTGGTTTAGCGATGTCGATTAGGCAGGTTGTCCCACTTTAAGAAGAATCACCATTATTGTATCTTTTGGTGTTCAAAGAAAAAACCAGTAGTTTCTAACTCTAGCATTGGGGCAAAGTATCACTCTTTGGCCTTCTTTGCAATTGAATTGACTTGGATTACTTATCTCCTACAAGATATTGATGTGTCCCTTTATAAACCACCACAATTATTTTGTGACAATGTTAGTGCTATTTACATGTTCGTTAATCTTATGTTTCATGCTCGTTTCAAATATATTGAGCTTGTTTATCATTCTGTGTGAGATAAGGTAAGGCACTTTTGTTACTCGCTATGTTTCCATACCTTCTTAATTTGTTGATATTTTTTTTTACCAAATCTTTAACAAAGGATGTCTTCACCATGTTTAGGACATGGTAGGAGTCCATATTCACTCTCATTCTAGCTTGAGGGGGTATGTTAAAGGAAGAATTAAAGGAGATACATAGAACTAAACACATAAATGGTAGGAAGACAATGTCATCAATATTTCCATAAATATAGAGATATACAAAAAATCAAATATTAACAATATTTGACTCTCACAATGTTTTATTCTCTTAATTTCATGATGTTTTCCTACACATATTTTTTGTTAAAAATATTGTTTATTTCTTTCCTTATATAGCTCACTAATATTTTTGTATAAAGTTTCAAAAAAAAAATAGAAATCACAACTTTCATCATCAAAATACACCAAGTTTCCCCGTTTGGATATATTCAATATATAAAAAAATAATGATAGACATATAATTATTTTTATTTAAAAAAACGTTTATAATTCTATTTTTAGATTTTTATTTTTAACCTTTAATTATTATTATGTAAGATATAAAAATAATAAAAATAAAAACTCAAAATTATCATAGATTTTTTCATTTTTAACCATAAACTAAATGAAATTTAAAAATTAAATAATCAAAATTAATTTATTTATTAAAGTTTAGATAAATTATATATAGATATATAAACAAGCATTAGGTAGATTACTTTTATGCATTCCATATTTTAGAAGGTCATTTTTAATGGGTTTATCCATGGCAATAAATTAGGAGCCACGTGGGCCAAAGGCAAAATTGTCAGAAAATACCAAAAGTTGGCAAGGAACAAAATAGAAGCATAATATTTGTAGCTTGAAATTTCCATCCCAATTTATATTTTGGATCAAAATTATGAGTAATGTCTCAAAATTCTTTTCCTTGCATAATATTAATTCTCTCATACTATATAGAAATCTTTAATTTCCCCCAATATTTAAAAATATGTGCAAAACTCCATATTAAAAACAAAATCGATCCAAAATCAAGTTTAGTTTCTCCATCTACAAGATGAGTTTATATATTTATATATACCAAATATAAATTAGGATTGCATGAAAAAAGTCACATTATATTTTTTACGTTTATCTCATGGCTATTCGCACTCCCATCATTTTTGCATTTAAGTTGATTTATTTTGAGGCAAGATTACTTATGTACATTAGTCATGATTATAATGTGGGCTCAAGTCCAATATGCATGGACTTGTCTTAAAATTCATTTAAAATATAAACTCAGATCAACTTTACTAGACATCGTGGAAAAGCTAATTATTAATCGAAAATTTTGAAAAAATAAAATAAAAAACAAAACCTTCAAAAGGATAAAATAAAAAGTGTGGAAGTTATCAACTTTAGGTTGTTGATTAATCCCATGGTGTTGCCTCACATATCCCATATAAATTCACTATTTTAATTAATGGAAAGCAGAAGTTACACTGCAGTAAGTAGCATTAGGGATGGCAACGGGGCGGGTTTTTTCGGGTACCCGCCCCGCCCCTAATGGGACGGGGTTTAAATTTAATAAACGGATTTGGGACGGGTATGAGATTTTTTTTTTTAACCCGTGGCGGGTTCGGGTATTGCCCCATCCCTCCCCGCTCCAATTATATATAAAATTTAATTTTAAAATTTAATTTAATTTAAATTTTAAAATTAATTTATTTTACTATTTTTAATATATAGATAATAATAAAAAATTTTAATAAAATAAGTTATAAAAAATATAATAATTTTATTATTTATAAAATATATTTATTTTAATGTAATTAAAAATTTTAAAGTTAATTTTAAAAAATTAAAAAAAAAAAAAAAAACTAAACGGGGCGGGGTGGGGTGGGACGAGTATGGGAAATTCCCATACCTGCCTCGTCTCGCCCCGCCCCATTTTATTTTTTATTCATTCGTTATACCAACCAAGCATAAGCATAATACAATATAATTCATTGGATAAATTATCCTAAGATACTATATTCTAATGAAAATGAAATCTTAGACCAACAAGATATATTGTTAGTGTATTAGTTGTTGATACATTAGTTGCTTAATTAAAATTGGAAATTTTGTTCTATTCATCCTAACTTATAAATTTTTATATAATTATGCCTTATAGTCCATTAAAGACCTAGGGTTGTTGTATGATCAACAAAGGATGGCAGAATATAAGACTCAAGGTTGTTGTATGATCAACTAAGGATGGCATAGTATAAGAAGGTTCTAAAGGGCAGGTAATTCTAACTTGTGGCATAATGTCGACTTTCAGGTATTTTAATTGAGCATAAGGTTTTATTTTTGGAAAAGAAAATCCAATCAAGCACTCAAACCCGACACTTAAGTGCTCCTTAAGAATGCTCAAGGGCTTTGCTTGAGTGTTAGCAAGAAATATTCAAGCGCCCTTAATTAGCGTTCAAGCGTTCTAGTCCGAATTTCTAAAAAATAAATATTATTTTAAAATTATTTCTATATATTTTAAACCAGTTTTTGGAAATTTTGGGATTTTGATCCATTAAGGTTTCATCCCTACAAATATTATGTGTGAAAAATCTTTTTCTTTTGATGCAAATATTTGGAAAAGAGTTTTTACCTTTTCCCATATCTCCTTACCCTAAAAGAGTTTGTGATTATTTCTCTTGGGCTTGTTAAAGAGATCTACATCCCCCTCAAGGTGTTGAAGAGTCCACTAGAAGCAAACATGGTGTTGTGTCAAGGACATGAAGACTAGTAGAGGTATTGGTAGGGTATAAGAATTAGGGATAGCATTCATCAAGTAAATCTATATACTTTTCATTCAATAGTGGATTTGTGCATTACAGGTAGTTTATATCCACAAAGTCTCTAGGAGACTTTATAGGTAGTTTTCCATGTAAATCATTGTCTTTTATATAATTGAATTTCTTTAATTCATCTTAATTCTTAAAGAGAAGTTTAAAAATAAAAATTTAGGCAAAAAAGAAAAGAACTACCAATTCATTCCCTTGTTACAAAACTTCCCTGATCCATGGTCTTCCCGAGTGCATGTAAAGGGTACCATAACATGACATATACCACAAGCTAGATTATTCCTATTACTTTTACAAAACTTCCCTCATACATAGTCTTCCCAAGTGCAGGTATTAAGGTTCAATGAACTCATCATATTAGAAGTTGGCTCTATCATCTTTCTTTCAAATTGATAAATGGTAGTTTTTTCATTCATTCATGTACAGAGTATATATAGAGGGTAATCACCATTCTAAGAATGGGAAAGAATGATACAAGGAAAGAATGATATAAGGAAAGAACAACTAATATCCGAATATCTCAACTTTCCTAATACCTCAACTTTCCTAATATCTAAACATTCTTAATATCTCAACACTGAATGATATAAGGAAAGAATGATATAAGGAAAGCATTCCTAATATCTCAACACTCCCCCTCAAGTTGGTGCATAGATGTCACACATGCCCAACTTGTCTAAAAATTTTGAGAACACTTGACTTGAGACAGCTTTAGTGAGGATATCGGCCAATTGATCTTCTGATCAAATCTTAGGCAATTCCACAATCTTATCATCCAACTTTTCCTTAATGAAGAATCTATCCACCTCAACATGCTTTGTACGATCATGTTGTACTGGATTATGAGCAATGTCACATGCGGCTTTATTGTGACAAAACAATCGGATCAGTTGCCTAGATAGGTAACCTAAATCCTGTAAGAGGAGTCTTAGCCATAATGCCTCACAAAGTCCTAGAGCCATACCTCTAAATTCCGCTTCTGCACTTGAACGAGCGACGACATTCTGCTTCTTACTTTTCCATGTCACAAGATTACCACCTACAAAAGTAAAGTAACCAGATGTAGATCGTCTATCATCCATTGCACCGGCCTAATTAGCATCAGTATATACTTCTATACTCTGATGATCAACATTTTTAGCGAAAAAAATTCTCTTCCCAGGAGCATTCTTCAAATACCTCAAAATACGCATGACTGCATTCATATGTTGCTCTCCAGGATTATGCATGTATTGACTCACTACACTCAATGCATAAGCAAGATCTAGTCTTATATGAGCTAAGTACATTAATCTCCCCACAAGTCTCTGGTATCTTCCCTTATCGGTTGATACTTGATTAGGCTCAACACACAATTTCAGACCCTCTTCTATTGGCGTATTAACAGGTTGACATCCCGACATTCCAGTCTCCTGTAAAAGATCTAAGGCATACTTTCTTTGAGACAGAAAAATTCCTTCACTTAATTGAGAAACTTCAATCCCAAGAAAGTATTTCAGATTACCAAGATCTTTCATTTCGAATTCTCTCAATAGATAATTCTATAGAGTTTTTCTTTCTTCAGGATAATTTCCTGTAACTACCATGTCATCCACATATACGATGAGTGTCGTAATCTTACCATGTTGTTTTTTCAAGAACAAAGTGTGATCTGAGTTACTTTGATGATAACCAAAAGCTCTCATTGACTTTGTGAACCTTCCAAACCATGCCCTCGGGGATTGCTTCAACCCATACAATGACTTCTTCAATTTGCACACCTTTTGACATTGCTTTTCTGACACCATACATCTTGGTGGAAGATCCATATATACTTCTTCAGATAACTTGCCATGCAAAAAGACATTTTTCATATCGAACTGTTGTAATGACCAATCCAAGTTTATAGCTAAAGACAATAATACTCGAACTGTGTTGATCTTAGCTACCAGTGCAAATGTCTCTGTGTAGTCAATTCCATAAGTTTGGGTGTACCCTTTTGCTACCAGTCTTGCTTTAAATCGTTCAATACTACCATCTGCCTTGTACTTCATAGTATAGATCCAACGACACCCAACTGGCTTCTTTCCTGGTGGACATTCTACGAGTTCCCATGTTTCATTCTTCTGCAATGATTTCATCTCTTCATTCATGGTTGCTTTCTACCTTGGATCAACTAAGGCTTCCTGCACACTGTTAGGAATAGCTATAGTAGATAATTGATTTACAAATGACTTATTTGATTCAGACAGACGATGGTTAGACACATAGTTGCTCATGGGATATTTGACTTTGGTAGACAATTCAGGTTCATATGGGGGTTTAGGAATACCTCTATTATGACGGTGTGGTAACCATTTCATGAATGGATCAGGTTCCAAATTAAGAACACCCTCAGTAGACGACGATGGGTTTGGTATTTCAATGAAGGCATCTTCGGACCCAAATTGTTCAAATGGTTCAATTGTACTGTCTCTCCCCTCTTCTATCACTTCTTCAGCTTTTGGGTGGTCATTACTACTTAGTTCTAGAGTTGTACCATTCATATCCAATTCACCCGCTTCCTAGTTCACTAGTTCAGATTATCTAGATTCATCATCCTTAGAGATATGATAATCATAATCGAAAGTCTAAATTTCCTTATGGTACTCTCCCTGAAGTTCAGACTCAGATGAAAAATACATCAAATCTTCATGAAACACCGCATCCATTGTAATAAACATTCGTCGAGTTAGAGGATAGTAACATTGATATCCCTTTTGTGCAATGCATATCCAACAAACACACATTGCAATGCACGAGAAGTTAACTTGGTGCGTTGGTGTTTGTGTAGATGCACAAATGTCACGCAACCAAAAACACGAGGAGGTCGATTTGTGATGGTTGGGGCAACTACGGCATTAGTAAGAGCTTGGAGAGGTGTTTGGAAGTCAATTGAGTTGGAAGGTACCCGATTGATCAAGTATGCGGCAGAGGTGATTGCTTCTCCCCAATAAGATATCGATATTTTTGCTGCTATCAAGGAAGCACGAACAACCTCTAACAAGTGCCGATTTTTCCGTTCAGCGACTCCATTTTGTTGGGGTGTATTGGAACAAGTAGTCTGATGAATGATGTCATATCCTTCCAAATACTTTTGAAGATCAGAACTATAATATTCTCCACTATTATCGCTACGCAGAACCCGAACATTTGCATTGTACTGAGTTTCAATCATTTTGTGAAAATTTTGAAACAACAAGTTCACTTCATCTTTGGTCTTCATCAAGCATAACCAAGTCATTCTGGTACAATCATCAATAAAAGTAACAAACCAATGTGAGCCTCTCAAAGTTGGGACTTTGGATGGGTCCCAAACATCAGAATGTATAACCATAAAAGGAAGTGGACTTTTATTCAAAATTAACGGAAACGAAGCACGATGGCTTTTAGCCAATTCACAAATATCACAACGAAAACCAGAAATATCACTCTTTGCAAACAAATTAGGAAACAATTTTTTTAAATAACCAAAGGAAGCATGTCCCAGACGTCGATGCCACAACCAAATTTCAGACTTTTTCTTTTCCTCCTCAGATCCATCTGCCATCAAGACTTGTTGCAACTTATTTGAATCCTTTGACTGCAAGTCCAAGTAATAGAGTTTTCCCCGCTTAATACCACAACCAATCGTCTGTCTTGTTTGGATGTCCTTAATAACACAAAATTCAGGCTAAAAAATGACAATACAAGATAAGGCTGCAGTGATTTGAGAAACTAACAAAAGATTGTAATCTAAAGATGGAACAACTAAAACAGAATCCAAATTCAAAGTATCAGTAAGAGTTAAGGATCCTTCCCCAATGACTAGGGTTGTGTTATCATTGGCTGTGAAAACAATTTTTTATAAGGAAGGTCTAAGGGATGAAACCTGTCTAGAATCAAAATTCATATGATCTGTAGCACTAGAATCAATTATCCATGCACTATTAATAACAGGTGTAGAAGTATTTAAAAACTTACCACCATAATCTGTAGTGGCTACCAATGCAGAGGCTCTCTCAGCAACATTAGCCTCTGTTTTTATTTCGGCAACAGTTGCAGTCGAGGTTTTCTTGGAATCCTTCCTCCGTTGATCATGATTATTATCATTAATAATAAAGTAGTGATAGCCTAAACATGATCTAAAGGTCCATGGTTCAAAGACTCAGTTCCTCATTGTTTTCTTGGTCATACCAAGAGTCTTTGCTTTGAAATTGTGGGATATCTAGACTGGTGGGATCAATCTTATTGCAGTGAGTGCATTTGAACGTTGACTTATCAATATTAGGGCTTGTCTTAGGATGGTTGATCGTTATCGGACTACCATAGCGAAAAAATATCCAGGATTTCAGTTCCATGGCTTTGATACCATCTTCAAATTGATAAATGGTAGTTTTTTCATTCATTCTTTCATGTACAGAGTATTTATAGAGGGTAATCACCATTCTAAGAATGGGAAATAATGATACAAGGAAAGAATGATATAAGAAAAGAACAACTAATATCCTAATATCTCAACTTTCCTAATATCTCAACTTTCCTAATATATAAACATTCCTAATATCTCAACACTTTCTTTAAAGACTATAAGACAAAACAGGGTGGAATTATTTTTATTCTCTAAATTTTTTGTTCCATCATTGATGAAATTGTTGACCTGCGTTGATCAAGACTTGTAGACTTCTCTATTTCAACTAATACATCTTCAATGATGCACTTAATTATTTAATGGTAAATTGTAAAATAATTTCCAAATAATAGTAGCTATGAGAGAGATTTCATACATTTATAATAACAAATATTGAGATGCAATATAATTTTTATTTTAAATAAGTATAAAATATTGAAGCATAATATAGTATTTATTCCATTTTTTATGTCTTGTACAAACCAAGCATAAATATAATATTATATATCTCATTAGATATAATGTCCTAGGATATTTTATCCCAATCAAAATAAAATCCTAGACTTATATGATATATACATATATATATATATATATATATATATATATATATATATATATATATATCAAACTCAAATTATCAACAAACATGGCCTTTAAAAATATAAAGATAAATTTCATTGTAAAGGGTACTACAATGTGACCTATGCTACAATTAAGTTTGATTTGAAGTTTGCTTATTGATCAGTGGCAAAAAAGTTTTGAGATTCAATGAATTCATCCTATGATGAGTTCGTTTTATGATCTTCTTTCTTTCAAGACTACAAGAAAAATCAACAATGGAGATTTTTTTGTTTTATAATTTCTTTCATTCTAACATTGGTGAAATTCTTTACCCTTGCAAACTAAGACTTATAGTCTTCTCTCTTTCCACTACTACATTTTCACCATTGTTTACTTTGACATATGACAACTCATTCCATAATTTAATGATGACTTGTAGACTTCCTCTTTCCACTAATACATCTTTACCATCGTTTACTTTGACATATAACAATTCATCTCATAATTTAATAATCTTACTGTAGACCCCCTTTGAGGTTGGTATACCGGGCAGCACTTGAGAGAAGTGGGGGGCCCTCTTTTCTCTACACCCGGAAAATCAGCTGCATGGGCATGGCGGCAGGCATGCTGATGGTCAGAGACGCCATCCTTGCTGACGAGAGGAGCAGTGGAGCCGGTAATGACTTGCTGAAGAAGACACAAGAACAGGGGGAGCTGGGGTTCAAGGGGGATCCAGAGCAGAAGGGCGAGGAGGAAGGCGCTTGAAGCCTAGCTGGTCTTGCGGGTAGGGAGTCCACTTACAGGTACGAATCTCATGTCTTTCACCTTCCATTATTCTCCTATCCTTCTTGACATTTTCTTAGTTCTAGTCCAAAACGATAATTTACTTTCTTTGGTTAAATTTAGTCCTCTGCAATATGCTCTGTTCTTCATATGCTACTGGAATGAGAGTGATCTAATTCTTCATAGCTTCCCTACGTGTGTCTGAGTCACATTTTCGGACCTCGTTTTCATCTGATTCTTCCCACCCGTTCATTGGATGCTTCATTTTATTTCTCTTTTTTTATGCTTGCTCCCTTCTCGTTTATACTCTGTTCTCGATAGTCATTTGTATCCTCTAGGGGAAGGGTTTTGGCCAGCATGAGCCTTTTGGTCTTCATATTGGGTACAGTACAGGTTCGGTGGCTTCGAGTGAGCGAAAGCGAGATGGGTCTGATCACGTGGAGAACAGAGCCTTTAGCAGCATGTTTGCAATGCTGTAAGCATCAAAATTCGCGTCACTTTGCTGGGTTTTTTTTTTGTGTTTTGTGTGCTATCCAGAAGCATGTCAGTCGTGTTCTTCCGTCAACGAGAGGAATATCATCACCCCAGGATCTCGTCTCTAACTCGCGGTGCATGCCTTGGAATTTCATAAATGTGAGATAGGAGGATGCGCATGAGTATATGACCAGCGACTAGGAATACTCTGGCATGCATGGGCAGCGGCTTGTGAATGTGGTCAGTGGGGTCATGCAAAAGCTGGGCATTTTCGGTCCCTAGCTTCAGCCATCCCAAATCATCTCTCCACTTTTTTTTTATCACTTAACCCACTTAATTGTCAGCACTTTGCTATTATCTCCCATATGCCTGCAATCCATATGAATAACCATTTCGGTGTGCACGTGGCCAGCTTATATTTATTCCCAGCTTGGATACCCTCCACAATTGGCAGCCTCCAAAAGTCATGATGAGAGTTTCGGTTATGTAATTCAAAGACCACTTACCATTTAATCGTTTCATCCTAAGCCTACGTACGCGTGTTCTCCACTTGTATAAATAATTTTTAAAACCATAACTTTTGAATAATCTTCAAAACTTTAATTTAAAATTTTTTTTTTCATATTTTATGTTCATTTATTTAATCATTATTTTCGTTATTGTTATTATTATATTTATTTATCCATTCTTAAAAGATCCATCTTTAAACAATTTTTCAAAATCCCGACTTTCGAATTTAATTTCCCGTTACAAAAAAAATTCTAATATTCACGTTCTTTTATTTAATTACTTATTTTCGTTATTATTATTCTATTTATTTATTCACTTATTTATTTTAAAATTCCATTTTTAAACATTTTTATTTTAAATTCCGACATCCGAATTAAATTTCTATTTCTGAAAATTCCAATATTCACATTAATTTATTTAATTATTATTATTTTATTTATTTATTCTAAAATTCCATTTTAAACTGTTCACTTAAAACTTTCAATTTCTGAATTAAATTTCTATTTTTGAAAATTCCAATATTCACATTAATTTATTTAATTATTATTATTTTATTTATTTATTCTAAAATTCTATTTTTAAACAATTCATTAAAATTTCCACTCCCGATTTAATTCCTAATTCCAAAATTCCAAAATTCACCTTAATCTATTTAATTATTATTATTTTAGTTATTTATTTTGAAATTCCATTTTAAACAATTATTCAAAATTCCAATTTTTGAACTTAATTTCTGATTTCCAAAATTCTAATTTCTTTCAAATTTAATATCCAAAATTTCAGTTCTTAAATTTAATTTTTCAAGACTCCAATCTTCAAATAATTTTCGAGACTCCAATTTTCAAATAAATCTCAAAAATCCAGTTTTCTCTCGAATAGCTTTAATTCCGCTCTGGCTTTCAAACAATCTTCTGCTTCTCTTGACTTTAACAAGCATGAATGAACTTTTCATAATTCTGGAATAATAGGATCAGTGATATTAATTCATGCAAAATAAACGGGCTTTGGTGGGGGGCCCAACATATGTGATTTCCTTATGATTGATTGATTGCTTGTTTGATTTAATTGTCATGCATGATTGATTTTATTCTGCTCTATGACATGCTCGAAATTATTCCTTAATTGTGCACTAACCTCACTTCTTGATAGCGCTTTATGGATCACTGCACAGGTACGCATCCACATCCGCTCGGGTCATTTTCTATATGCATGTTTAGATTTTCACATGTGCATGATCACTCTGAGTATTCATTGATTCCCTCATCAATTGCCATGATTGCTTCATTTTATTAGTAGAGACCCGACTTTAGGGACTTAGAGGGGTGCTACGGTCTTTACCGTACCTTCCCGATAAGTAACCTGACCCCCGAACCCGATCCGGTTTTTCATAGGCCGCCTTTTCCAAAATAAGGAGTCACACTTAGGGTTTTTCTTTCTTATTTTGTTTACCCTTTAAAAATAAAACAAAAATAAGTGGCGACTCCAAGTCATTTTTCAAACAATAAATAAAATCAATTTTTCAAACAAAAAGATCGAGCTCACCATCGAGTGGGAAACGCATGAGCCGAAATGCGGGGTCCACAAAATGGCGACTCCGCTAGGGAATTTTAGAGGGTCAAGCTTGAACTTAAAGTGAAGCAAATGTGGCGTTTGGTAAGTCAATCAATGGGTACTCATCTCTTGATTGCACATTGAGAGTTCCCGAGTTTTCACTTGGGACATTGACACGTTGATCATGTTGGTTGATTATTTTGATTGGGGATTCTGATATACCAAGTTTCTTCATGCTTCATTGATATATTTGTTTGAGGTATTTGACATGCTGATTATGATGATTGATTCATATCGATAGAGGATTCTGAGATAGCTATTTTTCTCTATGCTTCATTGCCATATTCATTTAAGATATCGACATGCTGACTGTATTGATTGTCTATCTTATTTCGCTTAGCATAGTGATTCTGATATTTGCTATGATTGTTTGGATCGTTTGGCACGTATGGATTCATTGTTATACATCGTTTGATTTGACATGTCGTTTCTTTGGATTATATATTCTCTTGATCATCTTTGAGCATGATGTCTGTATCACTATTCATTTTGACTATCATAGTTTGTGTGTGGACATGAGTGATATATCCTGTACTCTGTCTGATTGTATGTTGCATGACTACCCTTCTTCTGCATGATTGCGTGTTGCTTGTCTATGTGGGCTGCACATCTATCCCCTTATCTCCAACTCTCTTGGTTTCGGTCATTCTTTTCATCCCGGTTCTCACTATTGCAAGTGTGAGACCTTCTATGTGCTTGCTCTTTGACCGAGCTAGAGGTTAGGAGTAGGGTCTAGCGACAGGCTATACCGATGTCTGGGAGCGTTTTGGAGGAGACCGACATATTGATGCTGATTGGAGTCCGATCATTAAAGACCTGTATAGCCCCGAGCTAGGTTTCATGGATAGTTGTGCGACCAGTGTGTTTTCTCTTCTGTTCTAGATTCTTAGGGTTTTCGGATGCACCCACACCATTCACTGTGCACTCTAGTTGACCGTTGAGTGTTGAGAGTTTGAGAGGTTTCACCATAGGAACCCCCTGGGATGTCGAGGTAGTGCATGTGTGGAGGTGATGACCACCTTGCATGGAAGCGCCCCGTCTCTTCGGAGGCGTGCAGAGGGTTGCGTACCACTGGAGGGTATGATCGCTTCTGTTAGGGATCTTTAAAATCCACCCATATCCATTTAGAGCCACCTTGACCTCGTAGGTTGAGCCGTAGATCCTTCGATTAAGACTTCCTCCCTACACGTGGGTGCATCTGAGGGCTTTCAGAGCCTTTGGGGTTACACTTCGGATTTGACATTCCCTCTTTTTAGTCTCCAGTTGAGAGTGCTCGGAGATCGGTATGAGTTTGAGTATCGGTTGGATCACCTTTCGTCTTGTTGCCTTAGTTTGTGTTTTTCACTCGATGAGTTTAGCATGTTTTCTCCCTAGGGTTTTCGTTCTCATTTCTTGGCTCGACACACCTCTTCACTTTGTTGTCACTTACTCGATACTTTGGGATATGTTTATCGATCATCTTTTTACACTGTACACCTATCATGGGCTCAGTACCTCATTCTTTGATTGATCCTTGGTTCGATTTTCGACTCGATGCTCATATTTTCATTACGGAAAGGTGAAAGGCACATTTTCATATTCACACATTTTTCGAGAGATTCGCCTTGATCACCTTATCATTTTCTTCCCTTATGGAGCTCGAGTTGAAGGTTGAATCAAGGATATTTTGGTCTAGATTGAGTATCGATCTCATGATAGTGTTGTTCTTCACACCCCATTCACTTTCTTCACACCTCAATCATTTTCTGGATCATCGATAGAAATCCTTTAGTCATATTTGTAGTTGTCTCACACTAGACACTCATGTGACTCTAGGGATTCTATCGTATATCCAAATTTTGATTGTCATTATATGATTGTGTATCACACCCTGTCATGTATTGGGTTGTATTGTATCATGTGTTGGTCATTGTTCGCTACGTCCCGTGTCGTTGCATGAGTCGTGTTTGAGTCGTTTTGTTTGGGTTCTTTTGTAGAGGTCTATTTGTAGTCCCAGTCTTGGTTCAGTGCCCTGGGTCGAGTGGGACAGAGGTTGATGCGTATCGCTGAGCTACTATAGACAGATTCATAGTCAATTTCGATTGGTTAGCTTATCGCTTCTGTGGTTTCGATTCAGAGAGCATTGACCAGTTTGAGTTCGAGGATGGATACTCGGCAGAGTAGGCGTGTAGTGCTCGAGGACACGCCATCTGATATAGTGACACCACCTATTCTACCTGTTCAGATGCCAGCTACACAGACTTTGCATGGTCAGACTACTGTCATTCCACCTATTGTCACACCAGTTACCATTGTTGAGGATCCTCATTATCGTATGGACAGACTTGAGCGGAGGATTGGACAGATGAGAGATCCTGATGAGATGATTTCATGGGATGACCCTGACGACGTGCCAGTGGCCACTTTGCCAGTCGGTTTCAAGATGCCTGATATAGAGAGATATACGGGTGTTGGATGTCCTCGTATTCATCTCAGACTTTATAGCGCAGTTATGAGGGCCCTTGGTCTAGATGAGGCACAGTTGCTCACTTTGTTCCCATTGTCATTGAGTGGCGCGACACAGAGATGGTACGCTTCATTAGAGTCATCTCGTCGGAGAACTTGGGAGGACTTAGCACAGGAGTTTCTGAGACAGTATTCCTCCAGTGGTGATACGAGTGTTACACGTAGAGAGCTTGAGTTTCTTAGACAGGGATTAGATGAGTCTGTTTCTTCTTTTATCTCCCGCTGGAGGGAGAAGGCCGCTGAGATGATTGAGCGACCTACCGAGAGAGATCAGATGAGCATGTTTTTGAGGAGTTTGCATCCTAGGTTTGCTCGGCATCTGACAGGAGTCCCATTCCAGGATTTCAGATCATTGGTTCAGGCTTTGTTCGATGTAGATGATGGCATATTTAGAGGATTATGGTCAGATATTATTCCTTCCCCAGATACTGAGGGGAAGGGAGTTGGTGGATCATCTGAGAGCTATGGAGATGTATGTTCTGTGGACTTTCATCATCGACGACCTGGTTATCATCCCTATGCGAGGTCACTACAGATACCCAGGAGTGATTTCCCGCCTTTACAACATCATCATCCTCATTCAGTTCAGCAGTACCCTTCTGTGCATCCTCATGTTGTCACGGTGCGACCTTCATCTCAGTTTCAGCGTCCACAGACTAGTATCCCACGACATGAGCAGTCTCGTTCCCATCGGCGACATCAGAGGACTTATTCGGATTTGGGGATGCCTTTGGATAGAGCTTTTGAGCGACTCAGAGCTACTGGTTTTTTAGCACCATTGGCCCCTAGGCCACCCCCGAGTACCTTGCCTCGGCGTTTTCGTGCTCACGAGTTCTGTGCATTTCACCAGATGGCAGGCCACCGTACTGACTATTGTGCTTCTCTACGTCATGCCATACAGGATCTTATTGACAGTGGTGTGGTTAGCTTTCCCATATCGACTACAGATGTTGATCTTGGTCCAGATACGACTGTTGATTCCTTTCCAGCCTAGGCCACACATGCAGTTCCTCCTCCTTCAGGCTTATACCATCACATTTTGGACACCCAGGGCACTGATACTCACAGGACACTTTGATATTGCAGACCTTGTTGGTGTATTTTGGGACTACATTGTCAGTTGGTCGTTTGAGTTTTTTTTGTTCTCTTTTCTTTTTATTTGAGTCTTGTTTTATAGTTAGTGATTCGAGTTCATACCCTATGTTTTGAGAGTAGACCTTATTGTCTTATTTGTCGCATGATGTACTCTTCACTTAGTGATATTGTTGTTTTCTTGGGCATGTGTTTCTATCTTCTTTTTATTGTTATCATTGTTTCGTATCATGCATTTTATGTGTTGTTATCTTGAGTAGCATCGTGTGTGGCTTTGTTTTGTCTCTTGCATGTGTTTATTTTGGAGTCTTGGACAGTTTTAGTGTCGTGACTGGTCCCTGAGCAGAGATTGATGGTATGATGGTTATGATACAGAGCACATTGAGATTAGACTTCTTCAGTTGAGGTTCACCATGTCGGACGAGATCGCACCCATTACTCTTACTACTCTTTACGGGATGATGGTGGATTTGACACGGAGAGTTGAGAGGATTGAGCTTATTCTGTCAGAGTATCCATCGTCATCGAGAGGAGTTCCAGGAGCAGCGACGCCTTCATTGCCACACTCGACTTCACCGGCACCTGTTGCTTTGGGTGCCTCACATCCACGACCTCGCCCACATTCAGTGCTCCAGCAGCATTCCTCATCCATTTCATTGGCTACGTCGACACGACCTCCATCCCGGGTTCGTGGCCCTCCGGTCGTTACAGTTCCTCAGGGGCGACCTCATCCTCATCGACGATGTCGGAGACATTTTTCAGATCTGAGTACACCCCTGAGTAGAGCTTTTGAGACGTTCCAGGCCATGGGATTTTTGGCTCCTTTGGCTCCTAGGGCACTTCCGGATCCTGTGCCTTCGCAGTTTCGGCTTGATTTATATTGTATGTACCATCAATCAGTAGGACATCACACTGATCGTTGCACTGCTCTACGACATGCCATACAGGACATTGTTGATTCTGGGATGTTTGGGCATCCTCAGTCTGACATGTTTCCTATTCCTACCTCAGCTCAGGCTATGCATGCAGACACCCCTTCACCAGCAGTCCTTGATCTTATTGACTTGGGCGATTGACTCATGATTAGCTTACCTTGGTACAGTGGTGCTCAGATTTTGTTCTTCTATGGCCAGAGATGTGACGACAGGACCAGTCACTGTTTTTGTTTTTGTTTGTTTAGTCTTGTCTTACTTGTGACTTTTAGAGACTATAACTCGATTTCTTGAGTATTGTCTTTGTTATCTTTCTTTTTGCATGATGTACTCATCGGATTATCCCATTGGATGCATTTTCTTTTATGGACATGTGTTTGTGTTTTGTGATACTATGATTTGTACTTTTGACTCGAGGCATCTCTTCACTTGCACGTTGTGGTATTGAGGCTTGACCTATCATGGAGGATATTGAGCCTATTGGCCTAGGATCAGAGATTTGACCTAGGGAGTTCGAGACTGGGATACATCTTCTAACGATTAGAGCAGTACCTTGCTCACTTCCCACACCTTGACTTTGTTTTGACCTGCGTTCCATCCATTATGAGCTTTGCATAGCATCACCTTTGAGACCATTATATGACATTTCTATCCTCGACCTTTCTAGCTTTGCACATCCCCTATTTGATTCGACCAGGTAGAGTGTGAGGAGTTTGAGCCCAAGGTTGATCTTGCATGACGAATGGATGGCTTATGACCTTTCGGTGGCTTACGATGTGAGGATTGGTCGATCGCTTGATGAGACTGTCACTTATTTCTCCGTGAGTACAGAGGTTGATATTGTATGATGAGAGTTGGCTTATGATGAGCAGTCGTGCCTGATGAGATCACCATTCACTTTGCTTTGAGAGAACCATCTTTGAGGTTATTATGGAGCATTCGGAGTACGGTTGATACATGATCCTAGAGGGAAGTTCAGACCCAACTGAAGCGGACCTTATTTCATCAGGGAGTTGACCCCAGAGGGCGCTGCATGGTTGATGGATCTAGATGGAAACCGATTCTCAGAGCCAACCAATGTGGATCAGCTAAAGAGGTATTATGTTTGAGACCATGGTCGCAGGATGGGTGGCCATCATTTCGGTTAGCCATTACCTTGTTATTCCTTTGTGATACATAGTCCGTTGCTAGCCCATTGAGCCTCGCATGTGTATTATAGCCTTTCTTTCTTATCGCCTTGCTCACATTTTCACACCGGGATAGGGGCCCTTTAATGTATGCATGCATTGTTTGGTATTTTCATGAGCCTTGGACCTAAGGGCATGTTTTTTCTCATTATCTTTTCCTATCGCCGCACCTTTGCATTTTCATCTCATCTTGTTGGTTGTGTTCCTCGTCGCTTCTTCCTTATCATATCCACTACTTGTTTGTTTCATATTTCTCTTCACCCTGAGTAGTGATCCCCTCAGTTCATCACATGGAGGATAGTCACATCATTTCCACCATCTATCTCACGGACACTGGTTTAGAGATCCTTAGTTTGAGAAGGTCATCTCGTTAGAGAGAGTTTTGTTTGTTACCTTATCACTTGGGAGTGTGTCCATTTGCTATTGATATCATCTTTGGGGTTCATTTGTTCATGTTCAGGGTACGCGTGTTTGTATATATGTAAAAAAAAAAAAAAAAAAAAAAAAAAAAAAAAAAAAAAAAATTGAAAAAAAAAATGAATGAAAAAAAAAAAAAAAAAAAAAAAACGTAGGTGTGTATTATTTTTTATCATTGAGTATGTATATTGATGTCTGGGGGTCATTTTTATCGAGTATGTTCGTTATTGGGAGTTCGTATGTGAGCTCTCTGAGATCCCGTGTTGTTTGTATTGTTTCGTCATATCTATTTGTGAGAGAGATGAGTAACCTTCTCCTAAGGACTCCGAGTCATTGTCCTTTCCATCATTACATTCATTATTGATGTGACTTCACTTCATGTTTGATCTGAGTCGATCACCACATTTATTCACATATTCATTGTTTCGTTGTCGTTTTTTGTCGTTGCTTGTGATTCATCTCATTCCCTTCACATCTTATTCCCTCCTTACAGCGACCCATCTCGGGTTCGATACTCATTTCGCATCATCATTACACATACCACTATCAGTTCATGTTGCTTCATTTGTCTCCTTATCGACATCATATTCATGTTAGGCATCCTCAGGTCCATGGCTCATGGGGTTCACTATACATGTTGCATTTCATATATGAGGGCATGAGTTTTGATCATTGGGTATTTGAGCCTAGTTTCCTTTCATTTCTATCACCCCATCACCTTGGCCTACGTTACGTCCCGTGTCTTAAGACCACCCTGAGGCCATGGGATCAGATGTCGTCTTCAGCAGCCTCTACTTGGACAGGTGATTGAGATCTGGTTGATATTTAGATATCGTCATGCTTCTTCTTCTGGGAGTCACCCCTTTGAGGTGTAGGACCGATTCAGTTGTGTTCGAATTACCGGGATCGCGAGTTTGACGATGATTGATTTGGTGTCACCTGATTTTTGACCTATCATACCTCTGGTGCCACACTGAGGCATATCCCATTTCATTTAGAGGTTCATGGATCCTCACGGACTTGCACGATCATCACTTACTGGATGCTCACTGAGACGTGGACATGATCGTTACCTTACGGAGCCCCTGAGATCCACCCAGCTAGGTCCGTACTTCTTGACACTTGGATGCCATCATGCCTCTCCATCCGGGAGGTACATCTTGGATATGTGTGCATGATTCAATTATGGATTTGGACGACCATTGTTATATGTTCGATGATAGATGATTCCATGTCGCTCGATTTCTGACCTGTCGTGCATCCGATGCCCATACTGGGGCATATTTTCCGTTTCGGATGAGATTTATAGACTTTCATGGAGGTCACATGTGCGACGATGGATGATTTCATGACATTTGTTCTTCGGACTTGTCGCGCACTTGATGCCATACTGGGGCATATTCCGTTTCGAAGGATCTTTATGGATCTTCGCAGAGGTCGCATGTTCGAGGATAGATGATTCCATGCTATCTGATCTCTGACCTATCATACATTTCGATGCCATACAGGGGCATATTTCCGTTCGGATGAGATTTCCAGATCATGAGGGAGTTGCATGCTTATCCCCATTTGCGAGACGTGTGCCGAGACGATGATACATTTGCTATCTTTATGATGATTCCGTAGCGGAGCCTCTCGGGAGTTGCCCAGTCATCCCCACTTACGAGATACACATTGACACGATGTTTCCTCCGTGGAGCTTTTCGAGAGTTACCCAGTTAAGCCTGCACCTCGCAACGCTTTGATGTCATCATGCTTTCCTTCCGAGAGACGCTCATTTGATCTATGGGTCTGATTTAGTTGTACACATGGTTGACGTGGATTGCGCATTCGATGACGGGTGATCTGAGCTCATCTGTTTCTTTTGACTCATCATGCATTGTGTTTGATAGCTCTTATGTGAGCGATATCTGGGATTGATTCGGGAGCATTCTGATTGTGATGGACCAGGAGTTATGGTATGGCCTTACACTGGGGCATACCATCTTAGAGAGTTTTATTATCGGATGACCATTATGTCGAGGCATACTCTTCTCAGTCGATGACGGATTTTTGAGCCATGTCCATTCCTCGGGGGATATCAGATGTCCTTTTTCACATTGGAGCATGAGACAGGATTGGCACATTTCATCTGGTGTATTTTGCACAGGGGCATACCCCTTTCGGTCGATGATGGTTTTTAGGCATAGCTGTTCCTTGGAGGCGATTAGATTCATTTCACACTGGAGTACGAGATATGACCGGATGTTTTCTTTGATGCGATCGCGGGAGCGTAGCCTTCTCATCATTGTTGACAGATTTTCCAGATGATTGGATCAGGACATAGACACTTATGAGAGCATGTAGCGGAGTTTAGTCATTTCAGGGTTTGCCCTATACTGGGGCATAACCCTTTCATTGGCGGTTGATCTTAGAGATACCAGTTCACATTGGGACATGCTTTTTTCTTTAGAGGAGGTCAGATACTCTCTTCACATTACCACGATGACTTTGAGGAGCGGAGATTCATTTTGGATCAGATGATGCATGATTGGTTATACTTTTCTCATGGATGTTTGATTTGGAGATGCTTACACTGGGGCATAGCCCTCTCATCGATGTTTGATTTGGGGATGCTTACATTGGGGCATGGCCCACTCATCGATGATGATTTTGTGAGATGATAGTTTATGCCGGACACTTACTTTCCGGAGATCATTCTGCATTGAGATTTTATCCATTCTGAGATGATGCATTCACACTAGGGCATGGCCACCTTGCTGATTTTGACATTGAGACTCCATTTCGTGTTTATGATTGCTGCTTTCGATGGATCATGGAGTCATTGACACCCTGGGCTCAGTCTTCTCAGCGTACCTAGTTTGATTTGGATATTCACTTATCTTTGTTACGCACCCATACATCCTACATTGGACACCGTTATACCTACACCCATCTTATCAGAGCCTTACACCTTTTGAGCTTACATATTTCATCATCTTACCTGACTTTATCCTCTTCTCTTGATCAGAGGAAGATGCAGACTAGTCTCGGGCTTTCTGGTTGAGTTTTCACATGCCTTTGGGCATTAGGTTCAACATCTTCCGTGATGGTAGGACCTGTTAGATTATTGATATATTTATGATGATGTACTCATATTGATAGTTGCCATATTGTGTCTTGATTTGTTTACATTTCAGACTTAGGGTTTTGGTCAGCATTTGTTTGATCCCTTATTTTGGTTTTGCTTTGTCAGCATAGTTTTGGTGATGTTTGGTCTTGTTTTAGCGTTTGTTCATTGAGGCTATGTATATCCTGTTCATTGCATCATCATTGAGCATATCCCAGGGTGTCTTGTTTGGTGACATTCTGTCTTATGTTGGTTACTATCTTACACTGGGGCATACCCCCATCCTTCAGTTCATTAGATATTTTGCGGATTTTCTCACTACTCGATCTATTTCTTGATCTTTGCGAGTCGTCACACTGGGGCATACCCCCTTTAGTGCTTTTCTACTGGGGCATACCCCCTCTCTTTGGGTTTACCGTGTCTCGTTTTGATTTCATGGTTGTCAGACCCATTTGTCGATCTTTACGAGTTATCCCTTATGGCATCCCCCTATTTTCAGTTTGTTTAGGGTATCCCCCTCTTTTCAGTTTTTTAGGGCATCCCCTTATTTTTCAGTTTGTTTAGGGCATCCCCCTACCGTCAGTTTGTTTAGGGCATCCCCTTTGTTTCATATTCACCATCATGGATTTTCATCCTTGGGCTTTTGAGATTATCACCACCATAGATTTTCATCTATGGGTTTTGATCAGTTTTTCACCACCATGGATTTTCATCCTTGGGCCTTCAAGATTATCACCACCATAGATCGGGCATCTATGGGCATTTCAGTTATTTCACCACCATGGATTTTCATCCTTGGGCCTTTGAGATTATCACCACCATAGATTTTCATCTATGGGCTTTGATCAGTTTTTCACCATCATAGATTTTCATCTATGAGCATTTGTTTCAGATTTCACCACCATAGATTTTTATCTATGGGCCTTTCAGTTATTTCACCACCATGGATTTTCATCCTTGGGCTTTTGAGAGTTTCACCACCATGGATCTTCATCCTTGGGCTTTGATCAGTTATATCACCACCATAGATTTACATCTATGGGCTTTGATCCATTATCACCACCATAGACTTTCGTCTGTGAGCTTTGTTTAGTTATATTACCACCATGGATTTTCATCCTTGGGCTTTGATCAGTTTTATCACCACCATAGATCAGCTATCTATGGGCATTTCAGATTCACCATCATAGATTTTCATCTATGAGCATTTGTTTCAGTTATCACCACCATAGACTGGCATCCATGGGCATTTTTATTGTATCACCACCGTAGGTCTTCACTTATGGGCCTTCTAGTTTAGCGTTTAGAGTTAGCTTTTTGGTTTGGCTTCCAGAGCTATTATTTTCTCAGTTTGGTGTTTAGAATCAGTCTCGTCATTCAGAGTCACAGTTCCTAGCATTCATATTCACCGGCATTGCACATCTTATCTTCAGGGTTTTGCGTTTGTTCTCACTCTCCTCACCTTGTTACCCAGTGCTTATTGCTTATTCGTCTCGTAGTCCACATAGGGCAGTCTCCTTTAGACGCATTCTTGTCTGTACTCCAAGATGGTTCGACGATTACTCATCTTTGACATCGATCTTCGGGTCACTTTTGGAGACATCTTAGAGAGAGATTGGGTCCTTAGTGTGGCTTCAGAGGCGCTTTGAGATAGGTTTTCTTTTAGGATTAGAGCCTTTGTGTTCATCTGCTAGCCTGAATGAGTTTGCGTTTCAATAGTGCCCCTATGGGGGTCTCTTTGGTTCTTCGGTAGAGTTCACTTCATTCCACTCATTACTCACACTTGCTTTCACGCTAGTGTTCACATTCTTTACACTCGTGAGCTCTACCGAAGAGGGGCATATTTGTAGACCCCCTTTGAGGTTGGTATACCGGGCAGCACTTGAGAGAAGTGGGGGGCCCTCTTTTCTCTACACCCGGAAAATCAGCTGCATGGGCATGGCGGCAGGCATGCTGATGGTCAGAGACGCCATCCTTGCTGACGAGAGGAGCAGTGGAGCCGGTAGTGACTTGCTGAAGAAGACACAAGAACAGGGGGAGCTGGGGTTCAAGGGGGATCCAGAGCAGAAGGGCGAGGAGGAAGGCGCTTGAAGCCTAGCTGGTCTTGCGGGTAGGGAGTCCACTTACAGGTACGAATCTCATGTCTTTCACCTTCCATTATTCTCCTATCCTTCTTGACATTTTCTTAGTTCTAGTCCAAAACGATAATTTACTTTCTTTGGTTAAATTTAGTCCTCTGCAATATGCTCTGTTCTTCATATGCTACTGGAATGAGAGTGATCTAATTCTTCATAGCTTCCCTACGTGTGTCTGAGTCACATTTTCGGACCTCGTTTTCATCTGATTCTTCCCACCCGTTCATTGGATGCTTCATTGTATTTCTCTTTTTTTTATGCTTGCTCCCTTCTCGTTTATACTCTGTTCTCGATAGTCATTTGTATCCTCTAGGGGAAGGGTTTTGGCCAGCATGAGCCTTTTGGTCTTCATATTGGGTACAGTACAGGTTCGGTGGCTTCGAGTGAGCGAAAGCGAGATGGGTCTGATCACGTGGAGAACAGAGCCTTTAGCAGCATGTTTGCAATGCTGTAAGCATCAAAATTCGCGTCACTTTGCTGGGTTTTTTTTTGTGTTTTGTGTGCTATCCAGAAGCATGTCAGTCGTGTTCTTCCGTCAACGAGAGGAATATCATCACCCCAGGATCTCGTCTCTAACTCGCGGTGCATGCCTTGGAATTTCATAAATGTGAGATAGGAGGATGCGCATGAGTATATGACCAGCGACTAGGAATACTCTGGCATGCATGGGCAGCGGCTTGTGAATGTGGTCAGTGGGGTCATGCAAAAGCTGGGCATTTTCGGTCCCTAGCTTCAGCCATCCCAAATCATCTCTCCACTTTTTTTTTATCACTTAACCCACTTAATTGTCAGCACTTTGCTATTATCTCCCATATGCCTGCAATCCATATGAATAACCATTTCGGTGTGCACGTGGCCAGCTTATATTTATTCCCAGCTTGGATACCCTCCACAATTGGTAGCCTCCAAAAGTCATGATGAGAGTTTCGGTTATGTAATTCAAAGACCACTTACCATTTAATCGTTTCATCCTAAGCCTACGTACGCGTGTTCTCCACTTGTATAAATAATTTTTAAAACCATAACTTTTGAATAATCTTCAAAACTTTAATTTAAAATTTTTTTTTCATATTTTATGTTCATTTATTTAATCATTATTTTCGTTATTGTTATTATTATATTTATTTATCCATTCTTAAAAGATCCATCTTTAAACAATTTTTCAAAATCCCGACTTTCGAATTTAATTTCCCGTTACAAAAAAAATTCTAATATTCACGTTCTTTTATTTAATTACTTATTTTCGTTATTATTATTCTATTTATTTATTCACTTATTTATTTTAAAATTCCATTTTTAAACATTTTTATTTTAAATTCCGACATCCGAATTAAATTTCTATTTCTGAAAATTCCAATATTCACATTAATTTATTTAATTATTATTATTTTATTTATTTATTCTAAAATTCTATTTTTAAACAATTCATTAAAATTTCCACTCCCGATTTAATTCCTAATTCCAAAATTCCAAAATTCACCTTAATCTATTTAATTATTATTATTTTAGTTATTTATTTTGAAATTCCATTTTAAACAATTATTCAAAATTCCAATTTTTGAACTTAATTTCTGATTTCCAAAATTCTAATTTCTTTCAAATTTAATATCCAAAATTTCAGTTCTTAAATTTAATTTTTCAAGACTCCAATCTTCAAATAATTTTCGAGACTCCAATTTTCAAATAAATCTCAAAAATCCAGTTTTCTCTCGAATAGCTTTAATTCCGCTCTGGCTTTCAAACAATCTTCTGCTTCTCTTGACTTTAACAAGCATGAATGAACTTTTCATAATTCTGGAATAATAGGATCAGTGATATTAATTCATGCAAAATAAACGGGCTTTGGTGGGGGGCCCAACATATGTGATTTCCTTATGATTGATTGATTGCTTGTTTGATTTAATTGCCATGCATGATTGATTTTATTCTGCTCTATGACATGCTCGAAATTATTCCTTAATTGTGCACTAACCTCACTTCTTGATAGCGCTTTATGGATCACTGCACAGGTACGCATCCACATCCGCTCGGGTCATTTTCTATATGCATGTTTAGATTTTCACATGTGCATGATCACTCTGAGTATTCATTGATTCCCTCATCAATTGCCATGATTGCTTCATTTTATTAGTAGAGACCCGACTTTAGGGACTTAGAGGGGTGCTACGGTCTTTACCGTACCTTCCCGATAAGTAACCTGACCCCCGAACCCGATCCGGTTTTTCATAGGCCGCCTTTTCCAAAATAAGGAGTCACACTTAGGGTTTTTCTTTCTTATTTTGTTTACCCTTTAAAAATAAAACAAAAATAAGTGGCGACTCCAAGTCATTTTTCAAACAATAAATAAAATCAATTTTTCAAACAAAAAGATCGAGCTCACCATCGAGTGGGAAACGCATGAGCCGAAATGCGGGGTCCACACTTACCTACCACATTAAAATTCATGATCTTCTACTTTCAAACTCCACATTTTAAAGTGGCTTTAGTATAGATGGAACATGCGTGCAATGGACAAAAATTTCCACAAGTACAAAGTCCTCATAGGAAGAAGAATTCCACATGGTAAGACCTTTTGATTATAAATAAAAAATAAAAAAATCCATTGAATCTATGTGGAATATTTTTTAAAATTGTTCTCAAAACATAATTCAAGAATTATTAAAAATAGTCATACATACAATGTAAAAAATTCTAAAATGATCTCCATCTTGTCAAGTGCTACTTAGAACACTTCACAAAAAAGAATTGGGATGAAGATTAATGAGTATAATAAATGCCTTTTAATAATTATGAAGGTTAAATGGATGTCTAAAAAAAAAATTTATTTTCCTATAGAAAAATATGTAAGCTCACCAATGGACTTATCTTGTGTCTTAAAAATTACTTCTAGCAATTTTATTTTATTTTTAAAAAAAAAAATTCCTTAATTTTAAATGGTTTTAAAATTTGGTGGATATAACATGTAAAATGATTGTCAAAATACTCCCACAACTATAAGAGAGAGTCATTCTCATCATGACACATTCAATGTGAAATAACCCTTCTCATAATTATGGTGGCTACGAAATTTCCCACATGGTTCACATAGAAGTTGAACTATTGTGTAATGGACGTCCCTAACACCCATACATTAATTCTTTAATGGATAGTCGGGCACATTAATATTGTAGTTGATGCCCCAAAATAGACATCCCTTAGGCTCATGCCATAATGATCATCTTATACATTAATATTATGAGAGATGACCTCTACATTAGTTGCTTAATGGTAGATCATTTATATCACCAATATTAGTAGACAACAATTCAAGTGACATGATTCCATATAATGAAGAACTATATATTAAATAAGGGATGTATTCAATGAAATTTTATAGTCATGGTGGTTAAGTGTATTTATCTCAAACCTTAATAGAGATGAATAAACTTACCCATAATTCCATTTATTTTACTTTATCTTTTTAGGTTTGTGTGGCTGAAAATAAAATGGGATGGAATAAGAGGTGAAATATTATATCTTATCCCATATTCAACCAAATATGGGATAAGATATGTGATATAATATATTATTCACCTTATTTTTTATGTCCCCTTACATGAGATATAATAATTTGAAGTTGAATTATTTAATATATATATATATATATATATATTTATATAATATTTTTATATATTTTAAAATATAATAGAATTGTTTTTATTTATAGATTTCAAATATTAGATTCATGAATATTATTAACAAAGAAGAAAAATTTACTCACTAAATGATAAATTATAAAAAAAACTTCCAATTAATACTAAATATGAGAGAAATTTCATACATTTTTAATATATATATATATATATATATATATATATATATATATATATATATTAAGATACCATATAAATTTTATTTTAAACAAATATCAAATCTTGAAGTATAATATAGTTTTTATTACATATTTAATTCGTTACACAAAGCAAGCATGAGTATAGTATAATATATCTCTCATTAGATATAATATTCTAAATATCATATCCAAATGAAAAATATAATCCTCGAGTTATAGGATATGTATTACTTAAATTATCAACCAAACATGAACTTAATAAGAAATATAAAAATGAATTTAATTGTAAAGGATATTATAACATGACCTATACTACAAACTCAATTTGAACCTTACTTATTAAGTGGGTTAAAAAGTTTTGAAATTCATCATATAAGAAGTTGGTTCTATCATCTTTTTTTCAAAACTATAAGCAAAAACAACCAGGGAATTATTTTTGTTTCATAAATTCTTCGATTCCTCGGCTGGTGCAATTGTTCACCCTCATAGACCAAAACTTCTAGTTTGAATTGAGCTTCTATTTTCAAACTTCACACTTGAAAGGGACTTTGGTTGATATAAATGGAACACAGGTGTAATGAACAAAAATTTATAAAAGCACAAAATTCTCATGGAAGAAGAATTCCACATGATGGGACCTTTCGATAAAAAAAATTTCATTGAATCTATTTAGAATATTTTCAAAACATCATTTGAGAATTGTTAAAAACAATTATATATACAAGATAAAGTGTTAGTAAGAACACTCCACAAAAAAGAATTGGGATGAAAAAGTTGAAATATGACATTATTTAATTTAACTAAGGAATGATTAAAATAGAAGTTTCCTTTTCAGGATGAAAAGTTTAAAGGGTGAATTTCACTCTCCTCCCCTTACGATTTAGTTAAATACAATTAACCCCTGGCTAGGAGTCATGTCTGCAGTTAGCATGAGATCCCCCCAAGTATCGATCACCACCACAGCCACCAACACTGCCATCGCCCTCGTACTTGCTCATTTTTTTCAGTCACAAGCGCTTAATGCTGCCGAGAACCAGCCCAAGTAGCTCGTGTAGAAAGACTGCAGCCAGACCTGGGTAGCGTTCAAATAGGAGCTTGTTAATCTTAAAATGCTCATTGGCTCAGTTATATCCAGTCACAGAATATCTCACAAAGCAGTTTTGGACTGATTTATTGTGATTGTAGGCGGTGTTTTATTTATATATTTATGTATCATAGCTCAAATATAAATGATTTTAATGAATTTGAACATCCAAAATCAAGTTCCTTGTGGAAAAAAAAAAACATCCAAAATCAAGTTCTTTTGGAATTCCTCTTTGTATTGTGGGCCATAGTTGATGATAGTAGATTTCAATGAGGTTACCTAGAAAAGAAAAAAATGGTTCGTCCCTCTAGTCTATTTTTTTCCTCCTGATTCTATCCTCATGATGGACATAGGGATTTAAGGATTTTTTTTTTTCTTTTTATATCCTTCGTTGATTCTGAAAAGCACTGCTTAATTTTCCATACGATTTTCCAGACAATCTAGCTGAAGGGCTCTAGCAGTTCATGGTTGATTTCCACCAGTCCACCCATAAAGGATGGTTATTAAGCCAACAGTTTTCATTAGCAAAGGCACAACCGAAAAAAAAAAAAATTAAGTTTGGAAACATTTAAAACTGACCCAAGTAATCGTAATCAACGAGGTTTCTGATCAATCGTCTTTTACTTCATTGCTCCTATTAATTTCTTTATTATTTATACCGCCTATTTGTTTATGACTTCATAAATTCTCATTTAGTTCTTATGGTATTATCATCAACGACCATATTCATGATCACTGTTTGGTGAATTTATTCAATATAAATCAAAAAAAAAAAAGGAAATTCATCTATAACCAGCCAACATTACATAACCTACAGATCTAACATGCAATTAAAAAAGAATTACCTTGAGAAAAAAAGGATGACCTTAGTAGACTTTATATTCCATGCAGCTATTGAGCTTTTTGCTTAAAGTTGGACTTCAAAAGGACCTTCTTCATTCAATAATGGAACTGCTGCTGGACAAATAAACATCATAATTATGAGATGAAATGCAGGCTATTAACAATCATATAAATCACCCAATTAGAAGTCTAGTAGGAGTGTATTATTGCCACTACCTATGTGTACAACCCTTGCAATCTTCTAGATGGCACAAGCACTAAAATTTACTTCCTACCAATTGTCCAATACATGATTTTGTTGATCAGCACAAGTCATTTAGTATAATTTAAAAAAAAAAATTAAGTATGAGCAACTTATTCAAATTCTATGTTGCCATGTAGAACTAAAACAGTTAGGGAAACCCAGTGATGGCATGATCACGACAACCATGAATAAAGCAAGCTAAAATAATGTTTCTTACCTGTGGAAGTTGCTAGCCTAGTTCTCCCCTCTTCAGAATTCTGAATTTTTGGGTATGGGAAAACAGTTGCATTAAGGTTTAACTATCATATCAGGAGAACATTCAAGACTGTATCAGGGAGCACTAAAAACAGTGGGGCAAATTGAGTTAAGCACATGCATAACTACCACACCTGAAGTTAGCATTGGAGTTGCCATGACAGAACTGTTGTAAACATGCAACTTGAATTAGTACCATCACAGTTTTAACTTCATCTTGCTTCTGGATCCTAGTGCCTCTTGTATGCTTATCGAAATTGCAGTAGGAAGACATCCGCACCCACAATTGATGCCCACTTCTTAATTAGCTACACTGCACTCCAGCCAGTTTTCTTTCTCACTCCCCTTTCCTTCATTATTCCTCTTGCCTTTTCAGCCTCCTCCCATTTCCCAATAGAGCTATACATGTTGGAAATCATCACATAATACCCATCATTTTCCACATCTGAAGCAATAGCATGCCTTGCAATCCTTATTCCCATCTCAATTTCATTGTGAATTTTGCAAGAACTTAACAGAGCACCCCACACACCACCATCAGGAGAAATGGGCATTGAAAGAACTAAAGCTTCAGCCTCCTGCAGATTACCTGACCTGCCAAGAAGATCTACCATACAAGCATAATGCTTCAAATTGGGTGTCACAGAATAATTTTGCATTTTACCAAATAAATACTTCCCTTCTTTGACAAGCCCTGCATGAGCACAAGCTGAGAGAACAGCAAGAAAGGTAAGTCCATTTGGTTTGGCACTTGATTCCTCCATCTGTTGGAAAATTTCTATTGCAGATCTGGCATCTCCATGCATTCCATAACCTGAGATCATCACGTTCCAAGTGATAACATCTCTTTCATGCATTGAATTGAAAATTTCTCTTGATTTCTCCAGTTGTCCGCATTTAGCATACATATCAATCAATGCAGTAGCGATAGATAAATTGAACTCAAACTTTCCTCCATTGATGTAATTGTGAACTTTCTCTCCTTCCTCCAAAGATGCAAGATGAGAACAAGCTGAAAGCACGGTTACCAACGTTGCAGAGTTGGGTTTTAGATCTTCTAAAACCATTTTATCATATAATGACAAGGCTTCAGCAAAATGCCCACAATGAGCATAAGAAGAGATTAAAGTGTTCCATGTGACAATGTCTCTTGGTATCCTACAGAATATTCTCCTGGCAATGGTCAAATTCCCAGATTTTCCGTACATATCTATCAGTGAATTGTTAACTGAGACATTCTCATCCATCAAATTTTTTATCATATAGCAATGAATGGACCGGGCTAGATGGGTTGCTCCTAATTGGGAACATGAAGAAATCACAGAAACTAAACTGTTTGAATCAGATTCAATGCCAAGGCATTGCATTTCTCTGAAAAGCCCTATGCATTTCATTATTAGTCCTATTTTGCCATATCCAGAAACCATCAAGTTCCAAGCCTCAAAGTTCTGTTCATTTACTCTACCAAAGAACTTCTCCGCAGGTTTTAAGAATCCAAATTTACAGTACATTGACAATAATGAATTCTGGACCATCTGATCTAATATATAGTGCCTCCTAATAATTAGTCCATGAAAAGCCTTTGCTTCAAACACCCTCATGGAATTACTGAAACTAGAAAGCATGCAACTGATAACAATTCCATCAGGATATATTCCAGAAACCAGCATTTCCCAAAACATACCTATGCATTCAGTTGCCCACCCCATTCTTGAATAAGCACTAATCATGGACGTCCATGAAATAATATCTTTATTTAGCACTTCACAGAATGAACGATGAGCTTCTTCAGGGTTCCCACACTTGGAATACATGGATAAAAGCGAAGATTGAACAACTTGGGAATAGTCCATCCCAGTTTTCACCACTAAACCATGCAAGCATCTGCCTTCAAACAAAGCTCCCAAATTCCCACAAGCTTGAAACCCCCCTTCCAATGTCCTAAAATTTGGTCTCTCCCCTTCTCCACCAATCCTATGCATCTCACAAAGACACTCTAAACCCATCTTACTCTCCCCATTCTGCACACACCCAATTACAAGAGCTGTCCAAGCAACAACATCCCTAAACAAAATCTCGTCAAACACACCATATGCCTCCTCCAAAACTCCACATTTCGAATACATATACACAAAAGAGGATCCAACCGCTGAACTACCTGAAAAAAGGCCAAGTTTTGACACTAAGCCATGAATGCTCCTCCCATAATTCACCAACTCAAGCTCCGCGCATGATGCAACAATCATGGGGACAGTGAAATGGTTGGGCAGAGCCTCAGAGGCCCTCATCCACTGATAAAAATCAAGAGCTCTTGAGTATTCCCCATTGGAGAAATGGGCTTTGATAATGGAGTTCCAAAGAAAGGCGTCTCTATGGGGAATTTCATCAAACAGTTCGGTGGAGCAACTGGGTTTGTGAAAAGAAGCATACAGGGAGATGAGCTTTGACGCAATGAAGATGTTATTTGAATACCCACTTGTGATGATGAATGCATGGGATTGGAGGAGGGTTTTTAGGGAAGAGATCTGATTGGATAGAAGGTGGTTAAGGTAGTTAAAGTCGTTGGGTTCATGAGACCACGTGGGTGAGCAGTAGAGCCGTTGTTGAAGAAGAGAGGAGCAGTGCTTGAAGAGGTGAGTTGGTTTGAGACTGAGCATGACATTCTAATTTTCCTACAACGCTTGGCAATCAAATTGGGGGAAGGAAAATATTCTGGGTGGTGATGAGGCTCAGAAAAGGAGTAGTTTAGAACCGAGTTCATGACCCCAACCGTGAACCATATCCTAATCAGCGTTCTAATTAGGGGCAGCAATTCCCCTTTGTTGGTGTTAAAGCCTACTCTTTCAAAATAAGTGAACCCAAACATGATAACAGACAATAATAATCACATTAAAACATAATCCTAACCCTAAATATTATTTAATTATTGAACAGGTAAGTCAAAGGTTACATTTGTTTTTCGAACTTTTTACTCAATCCAATTTGTTTTCGGATTATAAATTATTTGTTTGTTTTTTTAATTCATTACTTATTTCATTAAGTTAATCAACATGATAATTGAATAGGTAAATTCCGATTAAATTCATGTTATATAAATTGATAAAAAAAATCCAGAAAAACATATCAGGTTCAAGTCGTATTAATGAATTGTATCAAACTTTATCACCTCTTATTTTAATTATCGCGACCAATGAGTAAATGACAATTACATGTTCATTCCAATTTAAGCCTAAAGAATTGTATTTAAAAAATACATGAGGACAATTATAATATTTTTAATTTTTTTCATTAAGTAAAATCTATTAAAATATTTCTAAAAATGCTTTTAATCTATTAACACTGCCAAGCATTTTACCATTTGAAAAGCCCTTTGAAATAAGAAATATAAATAATTTAAATTTAGAAAAACTTAAACGTAAGTCCATCACAACCTGAATTTAGTTTGAATTCAATTTAAATTATATTTGGTGATGATTCAATTGTGCGGTCAAATTTAGGTCAAAAACATTTTTTAAATATTTTTGAACCTTATTTTATATATTTGTACTAAAAAGTGAGGGAAAAATGGTATTAAAAAAAAAAACATTTTCCATTAATGCAAAAATGTCTTGAAATAAATGATATGTTAAAAAACAAATTCTTTAAAATTCCCTAAAGATCTAAGCCAAAAAAGGAAAAAGGCAAAAACATCTACAGAGAGATGATATTATCTTCCTTTTTTTTCTTTTTCTTTTTTCAGTTTGATGGTTTATGCAAAATTTATAGATACAACTACTGAAGTGAGATGTTCCTTCTCTTCATTTCCTGATCAAGCAACATGCTAGCTAGCCAAGGGAGGAACAAAGCAACTAGAAATTTGAAAACAAACCCTACTTCTTAAGATTTCCTAGTCACCTCTGTTGAATTGTACCCACCCACCTCTGCTACACTTCCATTCTTCGAAACCCAGAAAATCAAAGGCATCAATGAAGCAAAACCAATGTGGGAAGTAGGATAACATAACTACTGTAATCACATAATTGAATTCATATGATAAAGAATGCAATCTTCCAGCCAGAGCAAGAGGGGGACCTTACAGGTTCTGACATCGCAAACAGGGTGCAGATCAATGATCATGGATCTGCCAATTCCAAATCATTGAAAAGGGTCCCTGAAATTGAAGATAGATTGGACAATGGCAGCCATAGTCTCACTGCACCTTCAACTGCACAACTTTTGTGAGGACAGATTCAGTTGCAACTTTGGGATATCAAATGGGAGATTGTTTTTGTTCATGGAGGTATGCTGCAGAATGGCCAGAGTAAAGATTTTTATGAGATACAAAATCAAATCAAAGTCAAATGCCATGCTGTTGAAGAGTATACTTGATGTGCTCCAAGTTCCCAAAAGAGTTCCAACTCTTTCATCCATCTCAAAGATCACTCCCTTCTAAGCTAAACAAAATTTGCTTGAAACTTCACTCACACACATTTTGCTAGTTTCTTTGATAAGCCTATGAGTCTCATCATCCATCTCAACCTTGTCCTTCTTCATCCACTCTGCAACTATTAATGGCATTTTACCAGCCTTTGCATAAGCTCTTAGAAGCCAATTGTATATCTCTGTGCTCACATGACCTGCCTTCCGAAGAATGACCAATACCTTCTCTGCCCCTTCAATGTTGCCTTGCTCTTCAAGGTTCTTGTATACTTCTCTAACCAACTTTTCATCTGGATTCCATTTCTTGACACTACCAACAGCTTTCTCAAAATAATCCAAGACTTTTTCCATCTGCTTCTTTTTCAAATAACCCCAGGTAAGCAGCTCCCAAGTGGTGTAACTAGGAGTAATTCCTCTTTCCACCATCTGATTGTAGAATTTCTCAGCCATTTCCATCTCATTTTTATTGATGTAAGCTGCAAGAAGTATATTAGGGACCCTAGAGTCACCAGTTGGAGAAATTGATGTCCATTCAGAATAGAGATTCTCAGCTTCTTCAAACTCCCCCAGTTTCACAAGTGAGGATATCATGCAAGTATATTCAGCATCATTCATTTTGTGGAAAATAGACTTTAGCTTCTTCCATATTCGGTGAACACCATCTTTATCTCGCATATTTGTGTGCAAGCTGATAAGGGAGGAATAAGCAATTCGACCTTTTCGGGAAGTCCTTTTCTCCATCTCGTTCAAAGTGGTGGCTGCCTTGTCAAGGAGTCCCTTTTTAATATACAAGTTGGTCAATGAACTATATGTTACCCAATCAGGATCTATTTTGGCCTTTTTCATCTCAAGGTGTACCTTTTCTGCAGTTTCGACATCATTCTGTGAAGCACATACAGTCAACCATAGATTGTAAGAAACCACATCTGGCGATGTATTCTTTTTTAACTCCTGAATCATTCCTGGAACCTTCTCTAATTGTCCATCTGAGATGTATAAAGATATCATGTGGTTATAAGGAAGAGGACACTTCAGGAAACCACATTCAGACATTTTTTCCATGAGAGCCTCAGCTTTTTCAGACACCTTGTTCTGGACATAGGTGTGGAGAAGAGCAGTACAAGTGGGCTGACCTTTCATCTTATCTGAAAGATCTTCAAAAAACTTTTCCGCACTAGCTAAACCACGAATTTTTGCAATCAAATCCAGATGGACAGCATAGTCACCTGCTAACAGCTTGATATCGTGTTGCTTTGTCATCCATTCACATATCTGCATAGATAATAAAATGATATTAAAACAATAAGAATTGTGAAGGATGCAACTTTTCAGCAGTTCAAGTCCTAAAATGCAGTAGGGCATAACAGAAATAAATGGACCAGTCAAATCTATAAGAAACAAAACATCATGATAATTGGTAAACTAAGCTAGCTGCAGCCAACTGAAATCACCTGGACTTGATATGAACATTCAAAAGCAATTGCAGGTCTGTTCAGAGAACGAATTTTAATTAAATTATCATGCAAAACCTTATACATAAATTTCTAAATCATGCAGATACCACATGATTTCACTCTTAAGATAGTTCCCCATAGAAGCAGATACCACATGTTTCATGCGAAAAGTTAGATAAGGGACGTTTAGGAGGTCCGGAAAATAGGGGTTCCATTGGATTTACATGCCTAAGCAATAGATTTCAACTTCATTTGCTTTCTTGTAAAAGATAAAATACCCATCATAAATCATTTCAGTGATTAGTGAAATTAGAATCATCATCCCTTGAAATTCCTGTCAAAAAGATCTTCAGAACACAAAAGGAAAAACCAGATCAAAGCATTAATGCTGCAGAAAATAGACTTATAGACTAGTTCTTCATGTTTATAGAGGATCCTACCATGCTATTAATTTAAAACGAAATCTAGAAGAAATATTCATGTGCCATATTTCCTATGAATAATAGAAATTCCCAAAATAACAATTAAACATATTTTAAATGTTTGGAAAGAAAGAAATAAATAAAGGAACAGAAGACACCATTTGAGGTCTATAAATAATCATATTAGAATTCCAGGCTGTAAGAAGGGCAGAAATTTCTTTGTATGAGTAAAAACATGGATAGGAATAACCCAAGTCAGTAGTTCTGTTTCTACTCTTTCTTCAAAAGATACAAACTTAAAATAGGAATTAATATGCTAATTTCAACTCCTACAGAAGGTGATATACCTCTATAGAACCCCAAGAACACTTGCTCGATAAAAACTCTTCATAGCTAGTGTACCTCTATATATTATCCCCATAGTACATCATGTTCCTTACAATTCCATCGAAGGGAGCTTTGGCAATATGTGGGCATCTCCTATAAAAATGGACACTTCAAAGTATGCAAACTACCCATGTCGCACATGACATGACAAGTGTCCGTGGGATGTGTTCATCTGGTATGACTAAAAAAAGGAAAAAGAAAAAGAAAAACAACTAAATAACAAAATAAAACAAAAGAGCATAAAAAACTCTCATTTTATTGTAAGTATCCTTAGATTCATATTAGATATTTTATCTTAGTTAAACACCCCAATTTGATCAGGGGGAACAAACAAGAGGAGGAAAATTAGATTATTAGCTCTGTTCCCATGTCCTAAGGACTGGGAATTAGAAGAATCTGACACTCAACACATGACAACACCCAACACGTATACCTAAATTCATGCAATATAGGATAGTTCAACTTCACAACTTATCCACCCATGTATCCATGTTTCAGATTATAATTCTCAGATAAAGAGATATATGGCTATCCCCATAACTGCATATTGAATAGTTTGCAAACTATCCTATAAAAAAGAGTTAGCATAACTGCACATTGTTTTCCCAAGCTCTAACCCCTCATTAAGGATCTTAGGGACAATAGAGATCATTCCTCCTTGAAACACACCAGGGATCTTCACGGGTCACTCCTCCATGCAATGGTAGTTTCTCAATCTGTAAATTGAGGTTAAACAGATGGCACTATGCTGCAGGCCAATTCATGCAAAATGCTGAAGGTTAGGTTTGTTAGCCACGATGGCCCAAACCCAGAAACAATACCTGCAAATAGTGGCAACTTTTTATACATGAATGGTCTTTATCTTTTTCTCTTCCAGTTTCTTCCTCTTATCCCCTGAACCATTTGTTCCACCTAAATACCACATGGGCAAACACAATGGCTGGCATCAAAATCCATGGAATGCATTTTTCCAACCTAGACTCAAGCACAAAAGATCACACTTCACCCTGAAATCCAACTCAAAACTAAACTAATCTCACCTTTCAAGATCTTAAATGCGATCTAAATGTCCCTTCCAAGCATCTGATCGCCATAGCACTATAACTATTCAAATTTCAAAATCATCCTTACCCCCAAAAACAACCAAATAGAAGTCATTGCTCATACTAAGGAATAATCATTACTTTGTCCATTTAGACATCTCCACTCAAAAATCTTGAATAGCTCATACATGAACACTAAAAAATCTCAACATTCTTAGCCTACACTCCTATAAAGATAAGTACTAAAAGCTTACATCAAACATCATGATTATAACGCATAAAATTTTTAGATTTAAGCAATATTAGAAGTGAGAGAATGCAATAGAGAGGAACCTCAAGGGCATGCTTGTAGCGCTTAAGCTTGCGGAGCTCTCGAACAATGCGATTGAGCTCGTACTTTCGAACCGTGTGGCCTTCTTCTCTCCATCTTTGTATTGCTATGACTGCACTACGTTTTGCATATACAAGACTTAGAAGCCTCCGGCCAAGGGTATCTCGACCGCTGGAGGTGGAATTGCCATCACTTGTCTTGGGCTTTACAACTGCCTTGGGCTTTACAATTGCCATGGGCTTCATGGTTGTCAGGGGTTTCATAGTAGCCACCTCTGCTGAGAAGTGACGCACAGCAGCAAGGGCTGTATGCACGCGTTGGCGAAACATTTTTTGACTCTTGGTCTGGTGTCTTAATTTTCACTTGTCTCCAGTGCTGAGGGTAAATCTTAACGAGGTTGGAGTCTGAGCTACACCTGGTAAATCCCAACCCAGAGTCATCAACCTTCTCAAAGGAAATGAGTTCAGATGTTACTAGAAATGGATTATTTCCTTTTTTTTAAAAAAAAATTAAGAATAGACAATGGACTTGTCTAGTAGCAGAAACAAGAACAGCTTCTAATTTTTTTTTTTTCAATATTGAAAATGAAATAACAAACATGTTCATCTCTGCATCATTTTCAATTGTAAAAGTGCTTGCACTTTTGAAAATACGAAAATAATATTTTTAATGTTTTATGGTAGTTACACATTCAGGAAATGGTTCTAAAGAAATGTTCTCATAAATGCGTCACTAAACATGAGTTATATGCTGTTTTCAATTTTATTTCCAAAGAATAGACAAAAGATCCAATATTTTTGTGAAGCTCAAGGTACACTTGAGGGACAGAGGTCTCCTAGAGCACAAGGCACACACCTAAGCAAAGGTAAGAACATGCTTTAGAGAAATGTATAACAAATACAATTATAAAATCTCAAATGTAAGTTATGTCACTGTTCAAAATTCAAAAAAAAAAAATAAATCAACATTTTGGCTAGTTAACTGAGAATTCTGCAGTAGCAAGAAATTATATTACCTTTTGCAAATGTAATAAATTACCAATTTGTTCAGTATTCAATAAATCAAACAATACTATAAATTTGCATAATAACAATGCAATCATCAAGAAATCAACACCAAAAAGATTCAAATTTCCAACCTTTAAAAAGCAGAAAAAAGAAAAAAAAAAAAAAAAAAAGGGAAGAAAACCACCACTTTGATTTCATCAATTTTAGGATTCTTATTCGGTTGACAAAGAAGAAAAACAAAACCCATTTTTCGAGTATCATACAAGAAATAAAAAAAAAAAAATACTTTGTCCAATTAACTCAAATAATTTGCACTATGCAAAAACTTCCCATATGTATTTGTTTCCAAACATACCAATTGCCCATGAATTCAGCATTCAAAAAACCAAACAAAACGTGGAAATTTGTAACAAAACACCAGTGCAGTCACCACAAATCAACACCAAACAGATTAAAAATAAAAATAATAATAATTTTTCATTCATTTCAGCTTTCAAATTCATTTAGCCAAGAATAAGCTCAAAACCTTTATTGTGTTTTGTATTTAAAAAAAAAAAAAAAAAAATCTGCATTTTGGTCGGTTAACTGAAATGAATACAGCGCATCGCAATAAATTCCAATGTATGACTTGTTTTGAATTATACCAAATTGTTAGTGTAGTCAGCATTCAAAAAATCAAACAACTCAAAATTGCAACAATACACCTATTCAATCGGCAAGAAATCGACACAGAACTTTCAAATTTTACCCATTTTAGGCTTCGAATTCAGATAAGAAAGAGAAATCCTAACACGCCATTTCTGAATTTCCTGTTCAAAATTACCAACTTCAAGTTTATTATGCACATTGCAGCTAAGAATACAGGAAAAATAAGAGAGGTAAATGAAGAAGAAAGGGTGAGGCTTACAATTATAGAGAGAGGTGATTGTAGAACCCAAAGCTTGCTTCTTTTCTTCTGCTCGGAATCCTGAGTGGAGACAGCAAGGGTGAAGGAGATGTTCTAGGGTTTTTGGTAGTGTTCTGATCAGGTGTGTCGCATGACATGTTAACTATCATGGTCTTCTCCGTCAGTGGTTGGGAACGTTGCAATGACAATACTCATAGAAATTAATAAAATTATAGAATTTATCGATGGCTCTAACTTGGTAAAAACACAAAAAAAAAAATCAAAAATCAAATATCCAAAAAAAGGGGGAAATATTAAAGAAAGAAAGAAAATTAAGAAAAAAAATGATTTTTTTTTTAAATATTTGATTTAGTTACAAAATATAACAAAAAAAAATCTAATCTAATTAAAATTAATTAGAAATTCATAGTTTTAAAATTATTTAATTTTTACATTAAAAAAAAGTGAAATAAGTTTGAAGTAGTATATGAAAATAATTTTTTTATTTTTTATTCTTCCTTTATTTTAATGTTTTTACTTGTATTTTTTTGTTAAAATTATGTTTAGCTTTCAAAAAATAGAATGGAAAGAATAAAAATTAAAGAAAATGATTTTTTTTATTGTATTATAAAAAATATAAAAGAAAATCAAATATAATTAAATATTTACTTATTTTTAAATTATTTAATCTTTATAAGGAGAAATTAAAATAGGTAATATGAATTTGAAGTAGTATCTAAAAATAATTTATTAATTTTAATTTTTTTTTTTATGTTTTCTTTCTTCATACTTTTTCTTTTTATTTTCTTTATCTAATATTTTTCCTCAAATTTTTCAAAAACCAAACATAACCTAAATCTTTTTCGATACCAAATATAATCTAAAAATAAAAAATAAAATACAAAACATTTATTTTCAACATGATATAAATTTTTAATGCATATTAATAATTTATTTAGAAATTTAGAAATTTAGAAATTTGATGGTTGCTCCCTTGATAAATAGATACAAAATTGAAATTCGACCATATATTTACTAATTGACTTAGAGCCAATAAATCCTATGTAGAAAGTCAACTCAAGTCGATTGTTTACACCAACCTACCCAAGTTATAATTGAATAACTAATTTAATCCATTTATTTTTGTGGATCCCTTATTTATGCTCATATGCTTCCATTCGATGGCGAACTCGCTTTTTATTTAAAAAATGATTTATTTATTTATTTATTTATTTATTATTATTATTATTATTTAGAAAATGACTTGGAGTCGCCACTTATTTTTGTTTTAATTTTAAAGGGTAAACAAAATAAGAAAGAAAACTCTAAGTATGACTCCTTATTTGGAAAAGCTGGTCAATGAAAAACCAAAAATGGGCTTGATGGTCAGGTTACTTATTGTGAAGGTATGGTAAAGACCGTAGCATCCTTCTAAATCTTTAAAAATGAACGGGTCTCTACTAATAAAATGAAGCAATCGTGGTAATTGGTAAGGAAATCGATGGATAACCAGAACGATCATACCCATATGGAAATCAAAACATGTATAAAGAATGGCCAAAGTGAGAACGGGTGTGTACCTTGGCAGCAAACGACAATGCGCTATCAGGAAATGAGGTTAATGCACAATAATGATCACAAACTATGTCACACATGTCACTAAACAGAGTAATAAATCATCAGATATCATACTCCATTTCACCCAATCTTATTTTTGTTTTAAACTTCTCTGATGTTGGGCTCCCATCAAAGCCCAATTTATATTTTCCATGAATCAATTCCATAAATTCTATCACTTGTAATAATGAAATTAGATTTATGCTTATTTTAAAACATTTTTAAAAATAGAGGAGATGTGAAAATTGCTTGCCAGAAAGAAAGATGACAACAAATTTTATTAAAAGATATGAGATTTTTGGAACCTACAAATTCAAAGGATGTAAATTTTTAAGACTTGAAATTATTTGAAAACCAGAATTTGGAAAATTATTTACAAAATGGGGTTTGATAAATCATTTTCAAAATCAGAAGGGGGAAATAGGAGATGGCACGTGGCTCAAAGGTGGCCATGCGCAAGGCGCATCATGCAAAGACATTTTCTTCTGGGCCTAGGGTAGAGAGACCGCACTGTAGGGATCAGTGGTGCTGCCGGGCTTGTCGTAACTGAACACTGTATTCCCCACCATAGCCAACTTGCCCACCCTGAGGACTGTTTGTCTGAGCTTCAAATTTCCCAAGGGTCTGTGATGGATCATATTTTCACGTGGCATTTTCATACTCTAAACTCTCAGTAGTATCACTATAGCCACTTACCATGTAGCTACTTCACACACCTTCAAGCCTAAACCTTTTTGCTGCAGTCCACTTAGTGGCCAAGAGATTCTCAAGCTGTATATCCCATATGAGTTTATCAAGAATAACCTCACGCCGCTGCTGATTGCATTTCCTTGGAGTGGGAGTTTCAATCATCTTCATCTCCGACTTCAACTTCTCAACTTCAACAACAGAATCCACAGAGTCGGACACATTGGTTCTTGAGCCAAATGCTGATTCTTTAACGTCGGTGTTATAATCAGGGGCTTGCGGATCAACTGCTTTAGCACTTACATCATTTTCATGAGAAACCAACTCAGAAACTGTTTCTGAAGCCCTGTATAAAGGAAGTGTAGTAGGTGAGTGATCCTCAGAGAGTTCACCAGCACTTTCAGTTTCCTTAATAGTAGCAGAATGTGAAGCAAAGAGCACAATCCCAATCCTAACCTTGCTATCAATTGATGCTTCAGTTTGAATGGGTAAAATTTTATCCACAATCTCATTCAGCCATGTCATTTGGTCACCTATACTCTCATGCAAATCAACAACCTTATGGGACTCATCTGGTATAATTACACTACCTTCAACTTGACCAGTTTCACAAGCTTGGGAGTTGGCTTTCATAGAGTGTGAACTAGCTTCCTGTTGGATCTAGTTAGAGGAATCCATTGACTCGACACTCTCAACAGTGGATTCAGATGGAGCAGCCAACACCAATTGTGAATCAGACTCATTCTTTCTGGGGTCTGCAATTACAATATTTGTTCCCTTCTCTGAGATGTCTGGACGCACATGATCATTTTCTATTTGGATTGGTTATCTTTCTTCTTTGGCAGATACAATTTCTTCGGCAGGAGAAAGGGTGGACCCAACAGTCTCCACCTCTTGTTTTTCTTCAGCAGATTCGGGTTGCTATGAAAATTCAGGTTGTTCTGAAGATTCTGTAGTACCTTCTGATCCTTTATGCCCCATAAATGCTATGGCTGAAGGCCATAATCCTGATGATACTTCTCCACTTGGATCAAACTTTTCTTCAAATCCAAGAGCACTATCAAAATTCTTTTCGATATTCTTCACACTCTAGCTAAGCTCATTCAGAGTCCTGACCAGATCTGGAAAGCCTCATACAGAGACCTTCCCGCTAAACCATGCCATTCTTTATCCACAAACCAATACAATTTGATCCGACACTAAGAACTCCCAGATCAAAAACCTCAGCTTAGTGTCGTGTATGAACCTGAAACTCCATACGAATCTGAAATTTCAGTTAGCAACCACTTCCAAGATCTATACAGCTACAAGCTTTGGAGTGCACATATAGCAAACTCCAGCAGCAAATCAAAAGCAAGAGTTTCCACAACATGGATATCAACAAAACTGATGTAAGCTCCCCTAACAGTCTTGATATTTCCACCAAGTGAGCCTTTTAGTGCAGTGAGGACATAAAGTAAGCTGACCGAAACTACATACAGCCAAACAACTCATAACCTATTTCCAATTGGACACATTTTGGTTAAGCTATATCTGAGAGAAACCCAATATTCTTATAATGGAATGATCTGATTCGCTCACCCCAACTCGCAGCCACAATGTTGAGACTCCATGCATGAGGACTGATGTGTATGAATGGGTGGATATCATTAGTGAAATGGATGATGAGAGGAGTGGATTAATGGGTATTGGAGGATGATGGTGAGATGGGTATTGGAAATGTGGTAAGAAAATGGGTTTATTCGATACATGGTGCGAAGAGATGGGCATGTTGGGTGTGATGGTTAGCCATGCATGCGTCTGGGGTGGAAATGAGAAAAGGAATATGCAAGGGAATATATGGAAAAATGAACAAGAGGGACATGGGAGGAAAATGAGTTTAATGGGTGTGGGTGATAATGTAGAGAAAGAAGCAAACTCCTGTATAGTGAAGGGTGGTGAGAGAAATGAGGAGTGATGGGCATGAAAGATGGATGTGAATGGGGTAAGGGGATATGAGCATAAAGGTTGATCAGTGAAACGACTTGTGGAGAGGTATACATAGAGGTTCATGCACCATAGAAATAGGTATATAGGAGAGAGAGTGGTGGAGCAAAGGAAGATATAGTACCTTCAATCACAAAAGAAACGCTCTGACACCATGCATGTAGACCAATTGCTGTCCTCACCTTATTACATCATGAGTTCGGTGACGAAAAGGCATTTGAGAATGCGGTACTGATCAAACCTTTTCCTGGAAGAAGCATTTGAAGGAGTCATCTTCATCATTTACATTTAAGGCGGCTGTGGGTTTTGAAAATGGCACACACGAAGGTTGCCATGCACTCTTACACCCCTTAAGCTGCAGAACATTTAAAACCTCTTTGACTGAACCATCATTTGAATATACAATCTCCCAAACCCTCACGCCTGCAGTAAAAGCGCATAGAGAACCCTTATGATGAGTAATGGACTGTAGACAATCCATAGTTCCATTGACCCTCTTGGCGACATTGAGATCCACAAAATAAAGCCCTATGTTCCTCGACTGTATATCTAAAAACAGCTCACAGCAACATACCGACACTTGAAGATAGGGAGCAGCCCAGAAACCATTTTTAAAAACGGAAAGGTGAAATCATATCGTGGGAGGTGGTTTCCGAAACCCTAAGTTGGTGACTCGGTGGCTGACTCAGCATAGACTCAAGTGTGTGAGAGGTCAGAGGTGAGCTTGTGTGTTCTCTCCTAAAGCCTTCCTCACCACCTGTTTCCGTTTCCAGCCTGGACCTTCTGATAACTTTCAGATCCACAAGGATAGAAACAAGACCAGTCTCCTTCCCGTTGATGATCACAACCTAATTAACATCCTTGCTTCATATGAACCAATGGATAGCTCCAGCGGTTTTACCAAGTACAAGAAGCCAACCTCCATTTCCGAATCATCGCTTACAGAAGGGAGCTCAAGTGTGGAAGCCAAAACAGTGACTTATATTGAAACACCCACGTATAGAAGGATGAGAAACAAGGAATACAATGGAGTGAAATTTTTAAAAGAGAATAAGTGAGGACCAAATACCCAATAAATATGAGGAGACCCATTTCATTTTTTTCTTCATCTGTGGGCTCAAATATCGGTGGATTAAACCAGAAAAATGTCTAAAAAAAACTAAGATATGAGAAGGTTTTCAAATATGGAACCACCAATCAAAGCATAATTAGATCATCGTTAAATGAAAGCAGAGAGACATGGGATGAAAATACAATGACTAAACCAAAACAAACTCACAAATGATGCAGAATAATCACATGAAAAAGAGATGAGAATAGGATGATGATATAATGAACGACGAACCTTAAACAATCCTACCAGGCAATGTTTCTCTCAAACAGGAGTTTGCTTGGCTCCAAATCGCCTTCCTCTGCTCAGCTCAACCTCTCACTTCTGTCTCGCAGTTGGTTTTCTATTCTTGCTAAAAAAATATCCCCTATCTCAAACAACTTGCAACTCCAGAAAAACTTCCTCCCCAAGCCACCCTATTGTCACAGGATGATTAAAATGAGCCTCCCCATGGGTTTATATAGAGCCCAGAAAGCTTATGAAGACCCCTACACTTAGCTATTGGTGGGAAGAGTGTGGAAGATTTTAGAAATGCCTAGAGAAATCCACACACCTCTACATTATGATGGGAGCCATGAGAAGAGTCTAGGGCTTTTTAGAGAATTCTAGAGGTCTCTTTACATAGGCTTGTACATAAAATATTGTAGGACATTCTAGAATATTCTTGAATTGTAAGGAACCCTCCAAGGTTTCAGAGAGTGCTATTGGTGCCTATAAATAGGTGAGGGCCTCATTTGACCAAGGTACCAAGCAAGTGAGTTTCTAAAGCACTTGTAAAAGCTTCCTTAAGTAATAAAAGCTTCCGAGTCGTGAGCATCTTAGCCTAGCAAGCTAAGCATTGGGAGTAAGGCTAACTTAGCAAGATCAAGCACCTTGACTTGTCTAAGTGCCGCATGAGCTTAGGAAACGACTAAGTCCGTGACACTACGCTCCTCTCTAATAACCCAGAAAAATATCCTCCTCCCTCCTCAAATTTGCTCCTCAAGCCAGAAAATATCACTCAACAGAATACGCTCATTCCCCAGCTCCCTCGTTTTCTCTAAAAAGAAAACTCTCTCTGTAACCCCCTAGACTCCCCTATGTCTTGCCCTCCGAGAATACGGTCTTCCAGAATATTCTCTCAACACCTGTCAATTTCCTACTCCTGCTCAACCCACTAACATGATTTCATAGCAACCAACCATGAGGTGACAAGTGACTCCTTGAGAGCCCTCCACCCGGTAAGAAAAGCCCGCAGAAAAGTGAGAAAAATGAGCCCCAAAACGGGGGTCTACAATTTATTAAATTAAATTAAAATCCAAGGGCTTGAAAATTATTTTTGAAAATACGTTTTCATACACTCATATGAAAATAATAATAAAATAGGAATTTCAATTTATAAAATACAAATTTCAGATACTTATTTAAAAATAATTAGCATTTTATATATTTTTTAGTCAAATACACTATTTTTAACGATTCAAATACTACCTTTTAATGATATAAGTACTATATTTGACTGATAATTAATACATTAAATTTGAATTATTTTTAGAAGATTCCTATTTTATAAGTATTTTTACATGAGTGTGTGGAAACTCATTTTATCCAAATATGTTCAACAATCGTTGCTAAAAATATTTTTTTTAAGAGTTGATAGGAATGCCAACCAGTAGAGTTGTATGTTAAATAATTTAAAATATACAGAATATTTTAGAAACTTTTACATTACATATGAGTGAAAAATAACTTGGTACATAAGCCCATAGCAAAAGGACAATTAAGAAAAAACATTCATTTCTTCCTAGCTGGATGCATTTTGGTTATCAGGAAGGGATAGCCTTTTTTATTTATTGATAGGAATAATTTCTTTTTTTAGGTGGAATTTGTTTTATTTTTTTATTTCAGTCTAAATAGTTAAATATAATTTAATAGTATTAAAATTAGTGGTTTGGTTTTTAAATGTTTTATTTTGTTAAGTGTTAGATTGTTTGTTTTTATATCTTTAAAAATCAATGTCTTAATGCATTAAGAAAAATGATTTTTATATTATAGATAACATTATTTAAAATCAAGTTTTTTATATTTAACTTTGCTAATATTCATATTTAAAAATATATAGCTATTACATATTAGTTTCATTATTTTGGGCCACCTCAACAAACATAGTAACAACATAAATATTGCATGAGGAGATAACGTTTTACAACCCACAAGTTGAATAGTAAAAATGACTTGTAATGATCTCGATACGTCAAATTAATTATTCGAGGGAAAGGAAAACTCAAACATCTTACTTGGGCACTTAAAACATTGAAGGAGGATGACCCTAGTTTTCATGGTTGATTAATTTCATGGAGATTGAAAATGACCAAACATGCCATTTTAAATTTTTGTCACAAAACAAGTAAAAAATTTGGATTTCTCTAGGTCCAAACCCTACCTCGAGAGTGTTTGACTTAATAGTTAACATTGTTTATCATTAGGGTTTATTTCACTCAAATACTCAGAGGAAATACATCTAACTACAATTAGTTTCAAATTTTGTCGGTTAGTACCCATAAATTTATTTTATTTATTTTTTAAGAAAGATTTTAGTAAAAAGATTTTAGGGATGTGTTTAATAATTCTTTAAAAAAGAAAATTTATATTTGAAATAAGTCAGTAAGAATATTAACTGATGAAATTTGAAACTAATGGTGACTCATAAAATGTAAATGAAGTAAACATTTTACTATTAATATAAAATATAGCATATAAATAAAAATTTGTCTCATAAATTAGGAGAAATTTGTCAACTAGTTTTCCTTTTTTGGAATGGACACCCGATATTGGAGACTTTGTCTTGTTTTATAATTATTGATTCTTAATATACAAATATTTTGATTTCTTTAACCAACTAAATTTTGACTAAGAAATATTGGCATTACGTCCTTGATAATCTTAGATATTCTCATGTGTCATCATAAATTTGAAAAAACATGTAAGTGTTTCTTTGAAATGGTTTTAAAATTTTACTAAATACTTGATTATTTAAAAGTATCATGTTCATTGTAACATCAATTTCATAAAACAAGAGCAAAAGACATGGTTTTAAAAATTGGACTGGACCGATCGGTCCAATTGTCAATCGGTGAACTTTGAACTTTCCAATTTGGTCCATCTCAACGAACTGTTTTGTGATCAAAATGACATTGAATCGTTCAAACCGACAATTTAATTGTCAAACCGGACAAACTGTCTAGTTTTTTGCAAACTGGCCACACCTCAATCCTACAAATATTTGTTTACCATTTAAGAGGCACATTATCCACCAGGCCATTCCGTGCCCAATACTTTCAAAACTGAAACTAATAAGCCCATCTTTGCTCCAAGCCACTAGGCTCAGTCCAATGACAAAAAAACTTGTAACACTTTTATTTGGGCCATGCCTCTAGGCCCAATTTATTGGCATGTTTGGCTTAAATATAACACTTTTATTTGGGTCATGCCTCCGTCCAATTTGCTGGCTTGTTTAGCTTAAAGGCATGTTGCAAGGTATTTATAGAGGACATGGAGCACATAAAATTCATGTGCTTCTGATGTGGGATTGGGAATGAGACTGATTAGAGGTAAAACATTGCCTCTTGAGGGTTGGACGTACGGAACTTTGAAGTCTTTGAACTTTGAAGCATTGAGCATTGCACCATAATGTTGTTAAAATCTATATATATATATTATAAGAATATAATATTAATGTTTTTATTTCAAATTTTTATCATATAAAATCTTTTAAAAAATATAAATATTTAAATTCTTGTTCATTTTTATAATAATAATGTAATAATTATTATAAAAAATAATATAAATTAATTAATAGAATAATTTTAAAACAATAAAATACAAAGACAAAAAAATAAAATTAAATATTATAAATTTTTTCATCTTAAATATATCTTCATTCTTAAATATTACATATTTCTATTTAATAAAATTTAAAATATTAAACTTTATCATTTAATTTAATATACCAAATATAAAAATCAAACATTATTAAAATTTTTAATTTTATATATTTTAAATTTTTATAATTATATTTTAATTTTATATAATATATAAATTATATACATAATTATTTATTACATCATCGGTTCAACCGCACTTCGACCGTTGGTCTGACTAATGAACCTTGAACCGCTGATTTTTTTCGGTTCAATGACCGGTCCGATTCTGAAAACATTGGCAAACAGTCAATCACATGAAACCTCACAATTATACAAGAAAAAACTCTAAATAATTAAGTCATCCAATCATGTCATGCTTAAAATTTTTTTATTTTTCTCGAGAAAATATATGGAATATGAGAAAATATGTGGAATATGTGCCCACTTATTTGAAAGGTAAAAATGACAAAAGTCTCTCATTTTCTCCTCAAAATTGTTTCATAGTGATTCGTACTTAATTGTGTAAATATTATATGCTTTGAGTTTAAAGGGACCTCATGACTTTTAAACGCTTGAAATGTGAAATCACTGTCATGCCCTTGGAATGGTCTTGGGATGTGACAAATTAATGTTCAATAAATGAAAATATAACGAAACCATAATCTCCCTAATACCTAAAATTTCAAAGAAAATATCTTGATAAGGCATTTTGTCCCCAATTATAGCTCAAAAAAGTAAAACAAAACTTTGATAGGGATTTTGGAATTAATATTATCTAAACATAACCTAAAGGTAAGAAAGGGATTTTCCCTCATCAATATTAGAATTCTAAACATAACCCAAAGTAGCTGCAAAAGAAAATAGCGGAAAAATGGAAGAAATTAAATAACAAGTAAAGAAAAATTAAAGATTGTTTGAACTTAATAAATTTGCGTACTTCAAAGATATTTATTTTTTTCTCCTCTTCTAGATAAATAGTGAATTATTTCTTCATATTTGGGCAAAATTAACAAAGTGGCAAACTCAACATGCATGAAAAATTGCATACACACTTTGAATAACACAATAATGTTGATTTCAAGGAGAGACTCATTTTTCACATGATAGTATGAGCCTGATTTGAAGGATGAACGATGATCTCAAATAGACTTAATCATAAGTGAGGTGAATTGATGTGGATGGATTATGGATGAAGCTCACATATTGATCAAGTCTTCTCGTGATGTCCCAAAAATAGTTAAAAAGCTGCTAAATTATCAGTTTGTTCTTCACAAGTTAAAGGTATTAAAGGCCCCCAAGAAAGTGTTTGCTTGTCTTTTTCCAATCGGTGCCACCCAATGATTTTGAAAAGATAAGCTCCAAAGCCTCTGGTGGCCTTGGTTCAAACCCTCTATTTTCATGGGCCCTTCCTGTGCCTATTGTCCTTATCTTCTCTTCCCCTTCAAACCCTCTTCCTAGCTATGCAGCAAATCTAATTATTCAGTCTTGTTTTATCTGTATAACCATACAGAATATTGTAACTAGTTGCTTGTTAGTCATTCCAAATCTTGATTTTGATACTAATCTTAAGGACTTCATGTATTCAAGTTTGAAGTTACTTTCAAGATAAGAATAGGATTAGGTTGAAGACATGGATGTGAAACAAGTAGAAGACAATAATACGTATGGGGTGGAGGGTTGGGGTGGAATGTTGGCCATATGTGGAGAGCAATGAACTTGAACACGTAGACGAAGTGGGCTGGTGTGACATGAGGGGAAGGCCACAAGAAATGGTGGGGACTATGGATCGTCTTGGTCGCGCTGGCACGATGAGGCTGACAATGAGCCATGCATGTCTGGCTAGCTCCTCCTTAGTAAGCAACATTCTGTGTATATGTTATATATGGTGCATTTTTCAGGTGGAATAATGCATGAGATGTCATCCACACAAGGACAAGGACAAAGGACAAAGGACAAGCAAAGCTTAGCTAGCTATGTGAGGGAGATTGAGGGGTCTGGGAGGTTGTTGTTCAAGCAAGGTAACAAGGCATATCACTCACAGCTCAAGGGAGGATAAAGTCAGATAAAGCCAATTTCTTCATGGTGTCCCCTTCTGGGATTGTGGTTTCACTTGTGTCCAAAGTTTTGGATTGCAAAAAATGAGTGGTGGGGTTGGCTTGGGTGGGGAGAATTGGACTTTTGTCGGTGGTGATGGACTTTGTATAGTCCCAACAAAAGCTTTTCATTTTCATTTTATCCCTTTTAAAAAAATTATTTTTCAAAATATGATAGTTGAAAAATTATTTTTAATTTTACTATAGTTGAAAAAAAGTTAATTGGGAAGTAATCATTTGAAGACACGACTTCAATTTAAGTACTGAATTATGATGTTATCTTTTAGAAAAACAACTTTAAATTTTAGAATTTATACTGAAATTAATTTTTAAAAGACAACTTCAATATATATTCTTAACTCTTCAAAAGACAACTTTCTATTTATGTTTTAAAAATTATATTGATTTGGAAGTAGTTTTTTAACTATCATAAATTCTAAACTATATTTATAAGCAATTAACTACCTTTGGTTTTTATATTTTTAAGTAAATACCTTTTTTTTTACAAATATTTTATTTAAAAACTGATATAAATATTAAAAATCACCTTTATAAAAACTGGATTTTCATTTTTATTTTTATTTTTATTTTATCCCTTTTAGGGATGAGAATGAAGTGATTTTTTTTTAGGTACCCATCTTGTTTTGCTCTAATGAAATGAGTTTGAAATTTAAATAAACGGATTTGAGATGAATTTGAATTTTTTTTTTTTAAACCTAGGACAAGTTTGGGGTGGGTTCGTGTGTTGCCTTGTCTTGCCCTACTTCAATTATATATAAAATTAATTTAATTTTTATTTTCCTATTTTTAATATATAGATAATGATGATGATAATGATGATTATAATAATAATAATAATAATAATAATAATAATAAAATACTTTCCAATAAAATAAGTTAAAAAAAAAAAGTTAAATGGGGTGGGGTAGCGCAAATATGAGAATTTCTCATACCCATACCACCTTGCCCCACCTCACCTCGTCTTGTTTAATTTTTTTAATGGGATGATGATGAGAATTATTTTGAATAAATGAGGCAGGGTTGGGATGGAGGCTACCCATCTCAAATATTTTTTAAAATATGAAGTGGAGAAATTATTTTCAATTTTACTATAGTTGATAAAAAGTTAATTAGAAAGTTATTTTTTAAAAAGATAATTTTATTTTAAATATTAAATTTTGATGTTTGGTTTAAAAATAAATTACTTTAAATTTTAGAATTTATATTTAAATTATTTTTTTCATGAGACAACTTGATTATATTTTAAAAGACAACTTTCTATTTGTGTTTCAAAATTACATCGATTTGAAAGTAGTTTTACAACTACCATAAACTCCAAATTATATTTCTAAGTAACTATGATTTTTTTTCTAACAAATATTTTATTTAAAAACTTGTATAAATATCAAAAACCACCTTTTTCTAACCAATTATACATAGCTCATATATTTTAATTCAAGTAGTCCATCTTCTTTAAACATAGGTTTTAAGTATTAGTCAACTTTATATTCATATTTATTATTAATTTACTTTCTAATAACCAAAATTTTGAGATCTTTCTACGATCCAATTTAAAGATCTATTAAATATGCTTAAATAGATTCTTATGCAATTATTAGTCAGATATCTATTGATGGAATAAATGATAAAAATGTAGCAAACCCGATATGACTTAACTAAGTTAAAGTTTAGACCCATTTATTGAAAAGATGAAATAAATATCCAAACAATATTTGACGAAGAATCTTTTATTAAATAATCTTCTTTACTAATTCTTACTAAAAGATTTGGTCATTATATTTATTTAACGAATTTTAAACATGGTTATTATATAGTCACACACAATCAAGTTAGGGTTAGCTAAGGATTAAAATGAAGACACCAAAGTGACAAACACACATGAAAAATGTAAACCAAACTCAATTATTTCCTCTTCTTATATGTATACAAGTTGATGAAAGTAGAAAATGTATGTAGATAATTTTGTGCTTTCATGTGGAGCGATCACTTCATTTTTCTTTGATTTAGGTATCACCTTTCACATGATATTTGTATGCAATTTTTTTTTCTATGGCAATGGAAATGTGACATATTGAATGGCCCAACGTTTGCCTACTTGGGATGTGATATGGTAAAAGAAAATGTCCTTTAATAAAGAACCAAGGCTCCCAAACCAATGTTGCTCTCCTTTAATGAATGTAACCTTTTTCAAAGTCTCATAGCCCCTACAACTTTACCTTTCTAGCATTGTCATGTGCTTCTAAGCTCCCATGGCAAAAGATGTTTGGGTAATTTTATTGCAAACCTTATAGCTAGACACAATATAAAGAGCACGTGGTTATAGATTGAAAAATAAAAATCTTAAATTGATTTTAAGTTTTTTCTTCTATGAACAAAATTATATGTTTTTATAAATTGAAGAGTTTAATAGAAATAGAAGTATTTGAATCTTATCTACGTCAAAGGTATGGACCGTCGATCATACGTTGTTGAGTGCATGTTGCTCTCTTAGGACCCATGTTTGAAAGTAGAATGCATAAGCATTTTTGCCCTTGGGATATGGAAGAATTTCCAAATTGCCACCAAACAAGTTATGTAACGTTGTTAAGTGTATTAATTATATCATTTTGGTTAATAAAACATTTAAATAAAAAATGTCCTTTTTCATGTTTAAAGTATCACTTCACCATATGAATATACTAGCATTTGAAGACAATAATATGTCTTGTAATTTTTATTGAAGTGTCTAATGGATATATCAAGTACATTTGAATCTTATCTACATCAAAGGAATGGACCGATAATCATATATTGAGTGCATGTTGCTCTCTTAGGACCAACGTTTTAAAAGTAGAGTGCATAAATATTTTTGCCCTTAGGATATGGAAGAATTTCCAAATTGCCACCCAACAAGTATTGTAATGTTGTTAAGTGTCTATTAATTGTATCATTTTGGTTAATAAAAATCTCCTTTTTTCATGTTTAAAATCACTAACTAGATGGTCTAAAACATTATTCATCATTTAATTGCAATTAAGAGATGGGCGAATTCATTAGATTATTATAGATGTGTTAAAATGTAAATATTTATAAAATTTGAATTGTATATTAATAAATAATGATGTTTATATCTCTTATTACAATGTTAAGGGTTGTTTTGAAAATTATAATAAAGTGTGCGATTATTTTGAAGGTGTGATATAACAAATCATCGATAAAGCCATACAAAGAAAGAGACAGGTGAAAAAAAAAAATGCTAAACATGACAACAACCATAATCACCAATAATAAGAAAAGAAGGTGAGAAAGTTAATGTTAAAATAATGAAAAAAAATCAAAATATTTTTAATAAAATATAATGCATGATCTTAGTTTTATAATAAAAGATCGTTTATATCATATCTTATTAAAGAGCCAAATGAGAGAATTATGACAAAAGCAAGAAAATGATAGTAATTAGAAAGGACAAAATGATGGTAGTAAATCATATGGAAGGGTTCTCCAAAGAACCCTAAGTGGCAACCCAAAGGGTCTCCCAATTCAAAAGACTATTGCCCCCATGCCCACCACCTTTCATACACCTTGTTGGCCTTTGCAACTTTTCTATTCCAATTTCAACCCCAACATTCCCACTTTTTCCTTCTATGTCCTCGCACCAGTACAGGGAGTCACCATCATCCTCATCACAATCTTCATAATAGTCATCTTCTTCCTCCTCTTCTCCACCTTCAAAATCTTCAACTTCCTCGAAAAATTCATCTTCATGATCGTCTTCATCATCTTCATGGTCAAAATTCTGAGAGCAGCCCTTCAAAAACCGAAGCCTAAGCCTGCCATCGCCGCGCTCAGCATGAAAGTAGGTATGGCATGTGCCGACACTGACTGCCTTTATAACCAGGCGACCGCCCACCCGGTGAGGCCTTACTTGGACACAGTCCAAGCTACTGATAGACGATAGAGGGGGTGGAAAGCTTCTGCTGCCATTCGTCTTCCTAGTCACACCAATTTCGGGTTCTTTTGATGGCTCCCGCGCTGTGAATATCTTCCCACTCTTTAGTGCGAGCAAAGGATCTTCATCGTTACTTTTGCTGGTGTAACTGCCTGTTTCGCTGCCTAAACTCTCTGTGCACATTTCCAAGCCCTTTTGGTTTAGAATCATGGATGTGGAGCGCTTCATGAGAGGGTGAACATAGGCTTTTTCATTGTCAAATGCTTCCTTGTAGGTGTTGGAAGTGTTGGTGAGAGCTTGGATGAAGTCCCAACCACCCAATTTACCATTTTTGTGGCCTTCTAGGTCAACATCATCGACACCTTTGCTGCTTCTGTTGTTGTTTTCTTCATTAACAGGCTGCTCTTCGGGTTTTCGGAGGTCAGAGCAGGGCAAACAATGCCGGGGAGACAATCGAAATGACTCTGAAAAGTTGGGTTTTGGTGGAGCCAATTTGAGCTTTGAAGCACGTGGTTCGATTATCAGGGGCTCCAGGCATGATTGCAACCCTTGGCACACACTGGAAGACATGTTGGCCACAGTTAAAATGTGAGAAAACAGAGGAACTGAAACAGGGGAAGAACAGATAACTTGAACAGCTGATATAGGAGCTGAAACAGGGGAGAAACAGAGGACTTGGATTTGGCATTCAACTGTGAGAAAACTGAGATTAGAAACTGAAACAGGGGAAGAGAAGAGTTGGGTTTTCAATCAAAATGTCACAAAAAAAAATTAAAAAAAAGATATATGAACTGAAACAGGAGAAGAACAGAAGAGTGTTTTTTTTTTCCTCTCCGTTGCCCTTTTTTTCAGACTGAAACAGGGAAGAATGGAGGAGGTTTTTTTCTGAAGGGATTGCAAAAAGCAGATATATGAAATGAAGGGAGGGAGAAAGAAAGGACTTTTTGTGGGATTAAAACGGGAAAAAACAGAGATATAAACTGGAACAGAGGAAGAACAGAGAAGCAGGGTTTGGATTAAGTGAAACTTCTTTTTAGAGATTTAAGATGGAAGAGAAGATATGGAGTTGAAACCCATGAAGATGGATGAGCTGAGAAGGGGAGATGTGTGGAAGAAAGGAGTGAACAAGAGAGAAACGTGAAAGGGGTGGGTGTGAATTTGTAGTGGGGGAGGAACAGAGGAGTTTGTAGTGAAGCGGAAGAGAAGCCTTTTTTGCCACTAGAATTGCAAAACTTCTACACTGCCACACGTTTATATAGACAAAAAGAATTAAAGCAAACATGAATGAATGGGAGAGTGGGAAAGTAGGCCAAGGTATACAATAGTTGGGTGGGTGTTGGCTGTTGGGTTCCGAAGATATGTTTTTTTGAGAAAATATAATACATAAATTCTTTTAATTTTTTTTATATAAAAAAAATTACAAGATGTTTAGGTAACTCATTTGACGAAGAAATAAGAGTTCAATTAAAAATGAAAAATAAGTTATTCTCTTATTCAATTTTCCAAAATGCATCTTCAATCAACTCAAGACATAGAATAATTTTTTTTACAAAATTAAGAATATTTGTAGCTGGTTTCTATATAGAACTAATATTTTCGATGAATATTATAATACACTTAGAAAGGTATAATTTTCCATTTTATAAAAACAAAAATAAAATAAAATAATAAAATAGAATTTAAAAAGAAATAAATGACAAAATATAACGTATAATTATTAGTTGATGGGTTATTAAGAAATGCTCATTCTGAGAATAACTTTTCCTCACTGCCAAAATGAAAGCCCAACAAAAGGGACCAAAAAATAGTGTTCTCTTCTTTTGATGTCCCCTCAAGGCTTTTTTTTTTTTACCCTTCCCTTTCTCACAATTTTCTTGGCATTCTCACTACTCACTTTAATTTCTAGAGGGTCAAATTTCAAAGCCTTGATGTCCTTTCCTTTGTCACATTTGTCTTAGCATTCTCACTAACCACTTTAATTTCTAGAGGGTCAAACTTCAAAGCCTACATTGATGTCCTTAAAATAAATAGATAAAACAACATTATTCTACTTTAATTTCTAGAGGGTCAAACTTCAAAGCCTATATTGATATTCTTAAAATGAATAAAACAATATTATTATTATTATTATTATTTTTATTCGAAATATTTGAATGGTACTGTGAAGACAGTTTTACATCTATCCTCTTTTGCAATTTGGATTTGCCAATACCCTCTGTTCATATCAAAATTTGAGGAAACTTTGGTCTCATAGAGTATGTTCAAAAGATCCCTTTTATTAGGGATATGATATCTTATACATTTTAGAGTGTTGTTTAGTGACTTGTAATTAATGACAAGCCTTGAAGCTCCTCTTTCTATTTTAATAACATTTTCAACATAAAACATTGGGTAAAACCTTGGTGAATAGCTTATCCTTATTACATTTTTCTTCAATAAATCTTCTATTTCTTTTTTGCAAAGCTCAAGCTATTGATTATTAATTTGTATTGATCTAGCCTTTGTATTAACTTATCTATTTCTTTTTTGCTAAGCTCAAGGTGCTGACTATTCATTAGTACTACTTTAGCCTTGGTATTAACTTTTCTTTATTATTATTATTGTTTTTATTGTTGTTGTTGTTGTTATTATTATAAATTTTTACTATCTATATCTATTTATATTATGATTGTAACTTGAATTGAGCCCAACTTGAATTAGTATTCAACTAGAACCCTAACCTAACCCAAGATGCTCAATTCAAATCTAACTCATCGATATTTTTCCAAAGTTAGTTTAGGTTAGAGTTGAGTTAATTTGGTAAGATGGACTATACAAGTCAATTTGGGTTAGGTCAGGTTGCACCCATCTATAATGACTTTTTTAATTTTATTTTTTGTATGTTTATACCAAAAATTTTCATATAACACATTATTTTGAGATAATAATTAAAAAATCTACTTATTCTTTTAAAAAAAATACACAATACAATCAAATTTCACATTTTTTTTTAAAGAAACATTTGAAAAACATAGAAATATTATTGTTTTTGTTAAGGAGCATGATATGCATATTGAACCCAAATCATGTAAGTTTAAACTTTTAGAAAAATTGGTAGTTAATTGATCTTTAATGGAACTTTTGATTTGTGATCTCATGGAAGAGAGTTTAATCTTTTTTTTTTTTTCGTATTTGTTTGATCATGAAATTCATTTTTGTGGTGTTTGATTGTTGTAGGGACCCCCCCCCCCCCCCCCCCCCCCCCCAGAGTCCACGTGGCACGCCACCTTTGTCCGGATCAACTCTATCCGTGCACACCCCCCCCCCCCCTCCCAAGGGGGCACGTGGCACGCCAGCTCTATCCGGGTCCCCCAGGGGGGGCACACAATACTCTCAAATATTATACCCGGACGGTGCTCTATTCTATCCGGATACATTGTCCGGATCATTGACCGTAAAAAGCAAGCCATGCTGAGTCACCCCAGACAACCTGTCACAGCCCACGTTTTGCCGCCTGCAGAGCGAAAGGACAGGAGTGATGACAAGTCACCTCCTACGATTTCTGACAGCTGCCTGGGAGGTGATGATGATTCTGCCATCACCTCAGAGACATCATGATAAGCTAAAAAGTCTTCCCACCGTTAAAGAGGGGAGCAGAGCTTCTGACACTATATAAAAGAACCTTCACGCAAAGAAGAAGGTAAGCCAGCTAACTAAAAAAAAGGGCAACAGCCTGATCCTTTGAGCCATGGCTAACAAAACCATCGGAGGGTGTGTCCGGACATCCTGTCCGGACATCTTTTGCAGGATTGACTGAGCTAGAATTCATTCTTAGTTGAAAGCGCGCGTCCACTTGGCAGCTGCGTGGATCCCTGGGACACGAGGCATCAACAATTATGAGATATCGTAGTGGTATCATTCTTTTCTTTTTTGATCCTGGTATTTGATTTCGTATTTGTTTTCTTGAGTTTGTATCTATTTTATTTTATTTGGTAGTTATTTGTTGTTTATTCATCATGGCTAGTGAACGAGATGATTCCCTTCAATCTATTAGTGTGAGATTGGATGGAAAAATTATTCGTATTGGAGGTATACAATGAAAAATTTTCTAAAGAATAAAAAGATGTAGGGTTATATTATTGACACTCTATGCAAACCTATGAATGAAAATGATGAAAAATATGCAGAACAGTTAGATGTTTAGGAAGTAAGAAATTCAATAATTATTACTTGGATCACCAACTCCATTATCAATACGTATATAGTTGGAAAAGTATGAAGCTGCTAAGGAAATTTGAGAACATTTGGGAAGATTGTATACACAGTCTAATTTTGCACAACAATATCACATAGAGAGCCCTTGAACAGAAAGACATGAGTATTCAAGACTTTTATTCCATTATGAATAATCTTTGGGACTACTTGACTCTCATGGAATCAGTAAAACTTTGAGCCTTTGCACCTTATATTGCTTGTAGAGAGGAACGCCTGGTTCAATTTTTGATAGACCTTCATATTGATTTTAATTGAAGCATTATATGGGACTATTTTGTATTGCAAACCACTTTTTTCTGTTGATTTAGTGGTTAGTGAATTGTTGGATGAGGAGATACATTTTAAGTCTTTAGTAGGAATAGGCATTCTCTTTACACCTCCTATATTTATTTTGGTAGTCCCTTCTAGGCCACTTTCTAATAATTAGAACAAGTCTTACTCAAGGGGTTGCTGAGATGAATGTAGCTATTGTAAGCAAAAGGGTCACTGGAAGGCTCAATGTCCGATGATCTCCCTTAGCATAGTGTAAAACCAATTTTCTCAACAGTCTCATCATAGTCAGTTTAATGCTAGGCAACAACATTTTTACAGGTCTCCATAGTTTAATACCGCAATAGTTGTTCCTTTTTCTGACTTGTCTAGATTTGAACCCACATTATCCTCTAATCTAATAGTAGCTTCCCTTACTAAATAGTTCCAAAAGTTCCTTGCCACATGGCCACATGCTATGTCTATCTCTTCAGGTTTGTCAACCACTAGTTCTTTAGGTATGTCTTTTTCCATATGGGTCTTGGACTTCAAAGCTACTCACCATATGTCTCCTGATTTATTATCTTTTTCCATATTTATCTCCTACATCTTCTATGTCTGTTATGATGGCTAATGGCATGCCCTTAGTTGGTATTGGTTCTATAATTACGCCTCATTTATTTTTTTTCTCATTTCTATCATATTCCCTATCTTACAGTGAATCTTGTCTTTGTTGGTTTATTGTGTGACTCTGGTTACTCAGTTTTTTTTCTTCTACTTTTTGTTTTATGCAAGATCCTCAATCCTAGAAGTTGATTTGAACAAGCTGTAAGCGAGGGGATTATATATTTTGGATGAGCTAAAAGTACCAACAATTGTAGCTCCTAGTCTTGATTAGTCTTATTTTTGTTTAAGTGTTTTTTCATCTAGTTTTTATTTATGACATTTTTGTTTAGGACATGTTTCAACTTCTCGTTTAAAGTATTTAATTTCTATAGGAGCATAAGGAAATTTGCAAACATAAGATATTTTTTATTGCAGTGGTTATAAATTGGCAAAATTTTGCACCTTACCTTTTAATAGAAATGTTTCATTTTCTTCCATCCCATCCGATTTGGTACATTTTGATGTGTAGGTAATTTCTCCAGTTTCTAAAAAAGGAGGGTCTCGATATTATGTTTCCTTTATTGATGATTATACTCGTTATTTTTGGGTTTATAGTATGAAATGTCTTTTTGATTTTTTAAATATTTATAATGCATTTCAAGCCTATATTAAAACTCAATATTATGTTATTATCAAGTGTTTTAAGTGTGATTTGGATGAGAAATATACTTCTAATGCATTTTGTAAATTATTTGATTCACATGGAACTATTCACTACACGTCTTTACTACATGTCTTGCACTAACACTCTAGAGCAAAATGATGTTGTTGAAAGGAAACATAGACATATTGTTGAAATTGTTCATTCTCTTTTATTGTATGCATGTGTTTCTACTGAATTTTAAGGGGAAATGGTTTTTACTCTAGTTCACTTAATTAATAAAATCCCTTTATCCCACACTTCTGGTTTGTCATCGTTTGAAAAGTTGTATGGTTATGCTCCTGATTACTCTTCCTTAAGAGTCTTTAGTTGTGCTTGTTTTGTTCTTCGTCCTCATGCAAAACATAGTAAGTTATTTGATCGCTCTATCATTTATGTTTTTCTAGGATATGGTGAAGGTTAAAAGGAATATTGTTGTTTTGATCCAATCAACCATAAATTATATGTTTCATTGTCATGTTTTCTTCATTGATCATATACCTTTCTTTTCTATTCCTTTTGAGTCTCATAATATCTTTGAGTCTAAACTTGTTCACATTGATCATTTCTTGGATGAAATAGATAGTTTTCTTGTAGATACTAGTACTTTGGTTCCTGATCATCATGCTTCTTCTTATTTTCTTATCGTTACTTCAACACCTTATGAGACTATAGATCCTTCATCTTATGTTCTTCTCAATGTCTTTGTAAGTCTACTCGATTACCAGATTTTGTTTATTCCTCTTATTTATATTCTTTTATATTATTTTTAACTTCTATTCATAACCTTTCTAAGCCTCTATCATATAGAGAAGTTGTTCTTAATCCACTTTGGTAGCAGGCTATGAGTGAGGAACTTTCTGCTTTGCATAAGATTGATACTTGGGATTTGGTAACTTTGCCACCTGGTAAGAGTGTCATTGGTTCTTGTTGGGTCTATAAAATCAAAACTAAGTCTAATGGTTCAATTAAGCGTTACAAAGCCCGATTGGTTGTTAAGAGGTTTTCTTAACAGTATGGTATGGATTATGAGGAGACTTTTGCTCTTGTTACAAAGATGACTACTCTCTGTACTCTTATTTCAGTTGTTTATGTTCATTAATCCTCCTTCCTGGTGTTTCTCATAACCCTGGAGAAGTTTGTAGGCTTACGAAAGCTTTATACAGTCTCAAACAAGCACCTTGTGCTTGGTTTGCAAAGTTCTTTGATGTGCTTACTTCTCTTGGTTTTCACCCTAGTCATTATGATCCTGCAATTTTTCTAAAGTGCACCTTTACTGGTTGTATTTTTCTTTCTCTGTATGTTTATAATATGATTATTACAAGTGATGATTTTGATGGGATTGTAGTATTGAAATCTAATTTAGATTCCAGTTTTGAAACAAATGATTTAGGTACTCTATGATACGTTTTAGGTATTGAGGTAAACTTTTCTCCAAAAGGTCTCACAATCTAAGTACATAGTTGATTTTTTTGATCAAGCTCACTTTACTAATACTATGACTATTAATACTGTGAAACCAAGGTTTGGTTAATCTTGATTTTGATGATAACAAAACAAGGTTTAGAACTAATGATTATATTTTAAGTGTGATTAGGCAAGATGATTTCCAAAGTGGCAATTACAAAGACATATCAAGCCAAAGAGAAATCATGAAGAAGAAGACCACCTCAAAGAGAAGTGATTTTCAAGACCCAAGCTTCATAAGATCTCTTTGTAAGGTTGTTGGTGCACTAGGTTTTTTCATGCATTACATTCTTTACTTATGCACCAAAATCATCCAAGAATTAATTCATTTTAAATCCTTTTAAAATTGGATGATTTCATGTTTTCAATTAAAACCTTGTGTCAAATATTTTCCAAACTTGTTTTAAAGGCTTTAAGTTGAAAAAGTTGGGTGTTGAGCCAAAAATGGCTCAATCGGTTGAACCGGATGAACAGTAACCGGTTGACCCCTAGCTCAACCGGTTGAGGGGTATGAACAGTAACCGATCGACCGTTCGAAAAATGCAAAAATTTTCTCTTTCTTCCAAAACGGTTGTTCAATTGGTCAAGGTCCGATCGAGGCCCGATCGAGGCCCAACGGTCACCTGCCAAGCATTAAATGCTAACGGCTAGTCAACCGGTCGACCCCCAGCTCGACCGGTCGAACCCCAAACGGCTAGTTTGGCTTTTTTCTTCTATAAAAAGGCTCCAATCTTCATTGTTTCAAGAGCTTAACCTTCCTAAACCTTTCTTGAATATATTTGAGCCTTTGAAGAAGTGTTTTGAGTGCACCATTATTCCAAAACTTGCATATCATTAGTGCACCATTCAATCTTAGTTTCTTGTATCATTTGAGCTTAAAGCTTTTGTACTAGGATTTTGTGAGATCTTGTAATTGTAAATCTTTGAGAGGAAGTTTTCCAAGAGTGTGGTATCTCTTGAGAAGTGTAAAGGGTGCTTGGAGCCAAAAGTCCAAGAGGGTGGATTGGAACCATAATCCAATTGTATTGCTTGAAGGCTTGGTTTGGAAGCCTTGAATTAGTGGAACCTCAAGCTTGGGATTGAAGCTAGAGGAGAGTGGATGTAGGCCGGGTTGTGCCGAACCACTATAAATCTTGTGTTTGCATTCTCTCTTCCCTACTCTTTTAATTTATATGCAATTGTTTTTATATTGTTTATTATATATACTTGCATATAATTATCTCTTACATTCACTTAGTTTAAATTTGCAAAAGAGACCATCACCCTATTCACTCCCCCTCTAGGGTGATTACCATAGGTTGGATTAGCCTAAAATTCCTATCAGATACATCTCTTGAGGTTAATGTCTAGTATTCTTCTTTTGATGGTAACCCTTTGCTAGACCTTACTTTATATCATATTACGGTTGACAACTTAGTTTATCTCACTATTACATGTCCAAACATTGTTTATGTTGTTCACATTATTAATTAGCTTGTTACTTCTCCTACTATAGTTCATTAGGCTATTGTTTTTCGTATTATGTGGAGTCTTTTATTTCCATCCACTTCCTCTTTAAAGCTATGTGCCTATTCTGATGTTGACTGGGCCAGTGATCTTAAAGATCACAAGTTTACCACTGGCTTTTTGTATATTTTGGGAAATTCTCTTATTTCTTGAACGGGCAAAAAATAAACTATTGTTTCTCAATCTTCCAAAGAAGCTGAGTATCATACTTTGATGTCTACCACCAATGAGATTGTTTGGTTAAGTTGGTTACTTGTTGATATGTGTGTTTCTCTTTCTTATCCTACTTTGATGTATTATGTCAACAAAAGTGCTATTCAAATTACTCACAACTCTGTCTTTTTTGAAAGGATCAAGCATATTGAGATTTACTATCACCTCACTCGTCATCACCTTCATCATAACACTCTCACTTTGCCTTTTGTTCCTTCTTCCCTATAGATTGTGAATTTGTTTACCAAGTCACACCTACTTCCCCGTTTTCGGTTTTTGGTTGGCAAACTCTCAATGCTTCTTATAGTCATATCGATCGTAAATTTGTGGCAAGATGTTATAGTTATTTATTTAGTTACTATTTTTCTTTCGATCTTATTTAGTTACAATATTAGAATTATTCTCTTTATTTTTAGGAGTAAGGGTAAATTAGTCTTTATTTCCTTTTATTAGGTTTATTTAAACTTGAATGGTTAATAAGAAACCCTAGATTTTCTATTTTTGTTTTGAATCTTTTTTGGATTTCAACATGGAATTAATTAGAGCTTGGTTTGACGAGAAGTCGTGGGTTTGAGCTCTCTCTCCATAATTTGCATTTCCTCCATTTATTTGTTGGATATGAATTTAAATTATGTCTGCTTCTATCTGTTGGATATGAATTCAAATTATGTCTATTTCTTTATGTGTGGGTATGTGGCTGCACGTGAGGGAGGGTATTAAGGAGCATGATATGCATATTGAACCCAAATCATGCAAGTTTGAGTTTTGAGGAAAATTGGTAGTTCAATAGTTATATATAATAATATAAATTATAAATAACATAAAATATTAAATTTAGGTTGCTCAAACTTTTGACCAAGCCCAACTTGAATTGAATTTAGGTTGAATTTTCTCAATTCCAGTCTAACTAGAGTATTAAAAATACTTATCCAAACCCTATCAAATATTAGGTTGAGTTAGGTTAATTAATTTAAGTTGTATCCTTAATCTAAATGATAAGTGATGATCAAATGTGATAAAAAACTTAAAAGTGATTAATATGGTTTTAAATGCTTTAGAGGTTTAATAACTACATGTCACCTAAATGGTAAAAAAAAAAAAAAAAAACTAAAATTTTTTGAAGTAAAATTACTTAAATACACATCATCCATGGTAAGATGGGGTTTGAGATAGATTTGGGCTTCACTTGACCCAAATATTTGGACTTTATTTAAATGATATTATTTTTTTAAAAAAAATTTGCAAAAATGCAATAATTTTAAAATAATATATATTTTTTTAAAAATGATTATATATATTGATATCCTATTTTCAAAAAAAATTATACCTCATCTTTAATATTTTATTCACAATTTGTCCTATTTTAGTTAAAATCGTCTTTTTAAAATAAGATTATAACATAAACACAAATGTGGATCCGTATTTTTCATGTGTGCTCCCACTCAATGGGCGAGACTCGCTTTTTAATGATGAAAAATTAGTTTTGGAAAAGTTGAAATCGTCACTTTAATAAGGGAAATAAAACAAAAAGGAAAATCCTAAAGAAGTGACTCCATAGTTTTGGAAAAGCATGTCTTCAGAAAACCCGAGTCTTGGTCCGTAGATCATATTACCTATTGGGAAGGTACCTCAAAGAGGTAACACCCCTCTAGACCTTAAAAGAGGTCTCTATTGGCCAAGTTGAGGGAAATATGGCTATTAGTTGGTTGATTGAGGATTACTAGACGGGCTAAGGTGATTTCAAGACTAGCATGCCAAACTAAAATTTAAAATTCAAAATTTCAAAAAAGAAAAAAGAAAAAACACAATCATAAAGAAGGGATAGTATGCGTACCTGAATTGCTTCTTAAGAGCTATCACAAAACATCAAAGTTAACTCATAAATATGACATGCAACATGAATTTTATCAAAGAAAATCAAACAAATATCATGGCATCCAAAGATAGCATCAAACATGGATATAGTCCTCAATAACATATATGTTCATAAAATTTCGAAATTAGAGGACAAAGAGAGTATACCTGGTTAGCAAACATCAAGACCTCTATGGAAAACAAGGTTAGCCCAATAACAGGTATAAATAATCTCATATATATCATAGAGAAGAATCAATATCAATCAAATATCGAATAATCTCCTCATTTGAATCATAATCAAAGAAAATATCAAGAATGTCGGACCCCCACCAAGGTCCAAATTACTTTTGCATGAATTTATTCAATGAATTCCATTATTTGGAACCATGAAGTTTGTTCATGCTTATTAAAAAAAAAAACAAGAAAATCAAGAAAAATAATTTGAAAACAATGAAAATGCATATTAGAAAGAAAATTAGTAGCAAAAAGTTTGTTAAAATTTAGATCTTACTGCTTAAGGAAGGTCTGAGGATGATTCTTTAAAGTCAAAATTATTTGGATGAAAACAAATTTGAAAGCACAATTTAAAGCATATAAAATCATGAGGTGAACAAGAAGTGTGCAAAAGGAAGAGGAGAGTGTGCGCTAGAATGGCTGTTTAGGAGTGCAACCCGGGGATGCAATTGTGACTTGCATTGCTGGTGGTTGTCATTGCTACTAATATTCCTCGGTTTCAAATGATCCCTTCACTGTTAAAGTTCCACACCAATGCTCCCCAGAATTTGGGCTTGCTTAATCGGCCAGGCACCATGCTTCACCATGAGTTGATGTACTACAACTTTTGGATCAAGACCAGGCATTTCTTTATACCACCATGCAAAGACATCTTTATAATTGAGTAACAACTGAAAATAAATTTTCTCTTCAGAATGACTTAAAAGCCTACTTACATAGATTGGCTTGGGTTTTCATTTGTTCATAAATTGAGCTCTTTTAACTCATCTACAGTGGCTTGCCTCCCGTCCTCAAATACTTGAGGAGCTTTCCTTGGTTCATCTTCTGAAAATTCTAAATTAGAGTCAACTTCTACTGTAACATGGTAGCTACTGTGCATCGAACTTTCTTCAACATTTTTAAGGCATCCCTTGTTCGACTGCTTGGTGATCACAATGATACATCATTTTACTTTTAATGAACCATTAATACAAATTTCCCAAGTTGAATGGTGCTTCATCCTTGATGGCATAATACTCCTTGTCTTTGCATCCTCTTTTAGTTCAATACACTACTTCGTATTGAGAGTTCGTCACCATGAATTTTGGGGTAGAGTCCCAAATCTTTGTTGTATTGACCTTTGTGGAATATATGCTAAATTACGTTCTACATTGGTTAAAATTGCCCAACCTAGTGAACACTAAAACTCGTGCAATTAGAGCTTCAATCCGATCAAATACTGAAATTCGAGGAGGAGAATTTGACCCACTACTCTCCTTCATGTTTTCTACAGTGATATGTCGTGTATTTGCCTTAGTATTCTTAGTATTAGTTGAAATTTTGATAGTCTCGAAAGGTACAAACCCTAAACCTGCCCTAGAATGTTTGACTGCATATCCTTGTTGTTTCAACTTCTTTTGAGTTTTGTTAAGGCCATGCATCTTTTCACCTATAGTCTCGAGGCTAAGTTCTCCTAATTGTGATGATGAAGTGAAGTCATACCCTACCTTAGCTAATAACTTGTAAGCCTTAGGGTTGAACCCTTCATCTATTATTTTACCAGGAAAGAATTATTGCTTTGTTTGATCTCTTGAGGATTTGATGAATTTTTGTGTCTCATCCCTAGAGATAAGTTGTAAGTTTGGAAGAGGAATGATCACATCTTCTTTCAAGACTTGAAGGTCCCCATTTTCTAATCTTCGACGTTGTACTTTGCTTTTGTCTTCTATGAAAAGTGGTTGACCCTCACTTCGTCGAGATCTTGGGATATACCTAAAAACTGGAGAAGTAGTGACAATCGTCAAGTCCAGTGTCGATTTTTTTAAGGATTTCTTTTTTTCTTCAATTTGAGTCATCATTGGTTGTGAATTTTCTTTGATAATGTCAACTTTCATTGCTCAACTTTTCCCTTAAGTTTAGTTTTCCAGTGAAGGGAATGATTACAGGAGGGACTTTCTCCATAGCATCATTTTCTATGTAAAATTTAACGTTAGCAAAATAAGACTGGACTTCTATAAATGGCTTAGTATCAACCTCTACTTTATTTACCCATCCTTTATAGAATTTGAAACACTGGTGTAGTGTCGAAGGAATTACCCCATTCTCATGAAGCCATGGTCTCCCAAGTAATACGTTGTAAGATGTTTTTGTATCGATTACATGAAACAATGTGTTTAAACTCAACTCACTCGTAACAAGCTCTAGGTGAATCATACCAATAGCTTGTTTTCCCCTTGATTAAAGCCTTGGATCATTAGGCAACTTCGAGTTACTTCTTTCATAGCAATCCTGAGTCGTTTCATTGTTGCTTTGGGCATGGTATTTACTACAAACCCTCCATCAATTAAGATGCGAGTGATATTTTGTTCTCGTATGTACTCGGTAACAAACAAAGGTCAATTATTTGGTTTTGACCTAATTGAAGGTCTTCATCGGTAAAGATGATGGCTGGACAACATTTGGCACAATTGTGGCTTTCATTCTCAAGTCTTTTTGCCCCATTTATTTTGGTGGCATAGAGTGTTGGATTCTTACGTACCTGAATCAACGCATTCCGCATCTCATTAGGAAGTTGTAGCATTTCATGGCTACTAAACTATGATGGTAGGTGTTGTAAGCTTGCTACTACTCCCTCTTCTTTCTTAGTTTTTCTTGGCTCAACACCAAGAATACTTTTATCATCTTCAGTTAACCCTTCTTCTTTTGAAGTCTCATTGTAAGAGACTATATGAGTTGATATTGTCACCATTTTATTAAAGAACCCTAAGAGGAAGTATTCCTCTAGGGTGATAGGGGTGATGAGTTTCTGGATCAAAAGGTCGTCTATTCGTACAATCACTTATTTTTTTTCAGGATTCTTTTTTTCTTTTTTCTTTTGATGTTGACGAGTATTCCACTCATGTCGTCTCCTCCTAGGAAGGTTAGGGTATGAATGTGACACTTGCTTCTTGCGAGGTCTTCTTTATGTCACCAATGTCCAACCTTCTTCGTCATATGACATTGATTTATTGTCAGAGCAAAGGCGAAGAAGGCTATCCTGACATAACACTTGTGTTTGCTTTGGTTTCAGTGACTCACATTGAATAGTACTGGCACATGCCCCTAGTTTCTTAAGTGGAACATGTAATGGAACAAGATAAAATGATCCAAATGTGACTGTAGCATTATTTGACTCTACTACTTCATCCAGATCTACATAAATTATTCCTTGCTTTGCAAGTTTCATTATGAGATCTTTTAAAATGAAACATTTCTCCACAGGATGATTGACAATTTGATGGTAATAATGGTAGTTTGGATCATTAACACGACCTATTTCTTTTGGATTCTTGCACTCATGTAACTTAATAACCTTTTTCTGGAGCAAGTCTTTCAACATGTTAGGCACATCAGAGTTAGGAAAATAATACTTCTTCTCATCTAATTCCTTCAAGGTGAATCGACGCCTCTTATTTTCTTAGGTTGATCCAGTCTCTTTTACTTTCTTCTTTTTATCTCTTGTTGAGATTTTGATGGGAGCCATATTTATCGTCATTGACTCTTGGATAGGTTTCTTCGAGGTCTTGTCACTCATTTTCCCTTCATGTCTCTTTCTTTGGTGATCAACGGTAAGGTCCTTCTTAGAACCATGGTTGGCTATGCCGAGCTCCATGTCATGTGCTCGTGTAGCTAATTCTTCAAAGGTACGGGGTCGTATCCCTTGGAGAATGTATAAGAGACCCCAATGCATTCCCTGTATGCACATCTCCAAGGTTGATACATCAGATAATCTATCTTTACAGTTAAGGCTTAAGGAACGCCAACAGTTGATATAGTCTACAACCGGCTTGTCTTTCCATTACTTAGTGTTAGCAAGTTCCATCATGCTTACAGTTCGTCGGGTGCTATAGAAACAGATGAGGAATTCACGTTCCATTTGGTCCTAACTATCGATACACTCTGGTGCAAGGTCTAGGTACCAATCGAAAGCATTCCCTCGGAGAGAACATACGAATTGTTTAACTAATAAGTCACCATCTGTACCTGCTTTGTTACAAGTTTCAACGAAATGGGCAACATGTTATTTTGGATTTCCCTTCCCGTTAAATGATTGAAATTTTGGAGGTTGATAACCCACAAGCATACGTAGGTTATCAATCCTTTAAGTGTAAGGTTTAGAGTACGAGCGTACTATGTGAGGGTCCACTGTACTGCGCTCTAATGGTGTTAGTTATCATGTCTTGAAGTTGTTGGATAGATAATGATGTCATTGAGGTAGATTCCGCCATTTGTCTCTCAACTTGCATTGTTCTATACATATGTGGTGCATCATCGAGAGGAAATGCAACATTCAGAAGGTGGTTGAATCCTTGACTTGACTCACTCATATTTTGTACTTGTGCCTCAACCTTGTTTATAAGGGATGCTGTTTGCGTATCCTTTTCGTCGATTGTCTTTGTGAGTTTGGCGATGGCACGAGCCATCTCTGTTAATTGTTCCTTTACAGATGTAGTGCCAGTTGCCATTATCGAGATAGTCATCAAGAAGGGAGAAGTAAAAGAGTCAGAATGATTGGATTAGTTTTCCTCATTTGACATTCTAGTTGGCGATCCAGAGCGTGAGCCAATGCTAGAGTTGGCATCGGTAATAGAGCAAGGAGATTTATCCCCAAAGTCCTATAGTATTGAAGGGAATTTTCCCCTACTATGAGAACTATGGCTCTTTGCCCCCAAAGAGACCAAGGTGATGAGTGGTTGGTGCTTATCACGTGTTCTTACTAGTTTTAGCAAACAAGTAGACTCTCTTGTTTGTTTTGTTGAGAGTGAAGATGTTGATTTTGCTTTGCTATGAGTCATGGGGCCCGTAGTAGCATCATGTGTCGATTGTGCAATGACGATATTGTCATCGCCCTTGTTGACATGCACAACTTGAGTTCTTTTGGGTGCTATCGATGTAATAGAGATCAATATTCTAACAAAAGAGATGAGAGGCAAAGATGTCCCACCGGGCATGCCAGAAATTTGTATGCACAAATTTGATAAATTGGTCCTGCAAAATTAGCAAAACAAATAGGAAAATAACGCAAACAAAATATTTATTAAAATAAAAATATTGTGGGTACAATCTCTAAAATAATATTCTTTCCAAAAGAATATTTTCCCTCTGATTCTTTTGCCTTGATCACACTTTGGAAGATGACAATGACATTTTTTGGATTTCGAAGATCAATCGAGGGTCACAATTGGCTTATTCTCGAATGAACTCGTTGAATGGTGAAGAATGCGTATATCGGTTCTTTTACCATTTATCAAACTTGCAAGGAGATTTGATCAAGCTTTTTATTTTGTTGTGAAGCCTCTTTTCTCGTACGAAGTTGCCTTTAGATTTTCTTCCTAAGATTTTCCTTTTTTTTTGGATTTTTCTAATTTCTGAATTTCCTCATCCCTTCTTGATAGAAGACATCTATCTTTATAGGTGAAGATAAGGAATTTGAATTTCAAATTCCCAAATTTTAGTTACTTAATTCAAGGGATTTATTTCCTTGATTTTAACAAATTTTCTTGGGAGGTTTTACCAACAAGATAATAATAATAATAATAATAATAATAATAATAATAATAATAATTTTCTTATTGTTATTATCATTATTATTATTATTATTATCCTTTTTATAGTTGGAGATTAGGGAAACTTATCCATAAGAGGATTTTTTTTTAAATTTATTCATTTTGAAGACCAAATTAGTGGTAATTTAATCCATTATTTATTTATTTATTTTATGTCTACAAGAGTGTTGAAGGAATTCTTGAAAATGTGAAGTATATCTATGAGCAATCTTGGAACCATTCGAGCAATCTACAGTTTCTTCGTTTGCTCTCGTCACTAAGCAACCCCATTCCCTCTGATATTTGCACCTGCCACCTTTTGCTTGTTTGGAGATCATCAACAAAAGAGCAATCAAAGTAAAGTGAGCCAACTGATCGCATTCATGCAGGTTAGGTATTAACCTACTGGTGTGTCCGGTTGAGGTGGGGAATACTATATTGATCCTCAAATCCGAATTTCATGACCTAGATTCAGAACCTACAGTATCGTTAGGGTCGCTGATAGTGCCATACCTTAATTGCTCATTGCTTCATCTATACTTGGTTAAGCACCAATTCTGGAAAGATTCCAATGCCTTTAGTTTTAAGCAAAAATCCCTCGCTTAAGGACGTGCTTTTGTGATAAGATTCTGAACAAGCAATGCTAGGCGTTAAATCCCGGTCTTGATTCATAACCACTAATCACCTCCTTGAGAGTTAGGTTCTGAGCATATTCACTTCTCTCTTGAAACATGTATGGACTGCCGTGTAGGTAAAGATAAAGTTCCACGCCTTATGGAGGTCTTGCTATTCTCGAATCTGGTTTAGACTTTTCTGCAGTTTTTGACGTTTTAAAGGCCTCTATATTCTGTTCTGCAGTTTTTGACGTTTTAAAGGCCTCTATATTCTGTTCGCACAAAAAAAATCATTAGGTGTGTCACTTGATCTTTCATCACAATCTGCCTCCTCAAAAACTAGGATTAAAGCATCTGCACAATTATTTTGAGCCAGGTCTCTACAGGAAGATGGATAAGAGTGCCTTTTAACTTCACCTCAAATGACTGGAATTTTGAACCATTATGATATGGATGGCAAGTCGGCTCTGGAGGGAGTTAAAGTCTAATCAGATTGCACAATGTTCAAATGAGGTTTTTTCTTTCTTCAAGTATCGAGTCTGCAATGTCCTTCCTTAGAAACTAGTTTTCACCTTTCTGTTTTGTGGATTTTTCATTGGCAACTGAGCATGGTGATGAACATCATCAAACCCAACCCATTGATAATCCAATTCAACTTTTTGCCAAGATTTTGAGTCTGATTTAACAAGCTTTGCGGAAGAAATCTAGGAGTGAGTCCAAAGGGGAATTAAGGCATAGGACTTTCTGAATAGAGAGGAATTTTATTATTAAATCACTTCTATCTCCATTCGAGTCCATATAGAACTGTCTCACCAACTTTCCTCAATAATAGAGGGTTGTTTTCCGGATGGTTTCAAAGAGATATCCTGTTTCTCGGCTCGAGTGTAACCCACTGACAACCAAAACACTTGGTTGTATCTTTTCAATGCATGGATTTTCCCATTGTTTCCCACATTCAAGTACCAGGTGACAAGCCAGTGCATTGAAGGAGAAGAAGTCGGCTTAATTCCATGAATCTATTGAGAAATCTCTTGAGCAAGTTCCGATATAGCAGTTACACATGAACTACAACACCAACTCCTTCTAACAGTTTGCTCTAGATTTTACATGAAAAAAATCCTCTTGAACATCATCTTCCCAGTGAGCCATGTCTTTAATCTTTTCGGTCTCTGCCAAAACACACTGGAGTGTGTCGTTAAGAGCATCAGAACTGATAGAGTGGGGGCCCATCTGACATGCTTTCCATAAAAGTCTTCAATGGGTGCTTGCATATGAGATGAGCTCTCCCGAATTTGATTGTCTTTCTGCATCTCAAGTGGGGGTCCGTCTCAAGTTTTCAAGGTGTTTGGCTTTCAAGCTTGCATGTCCCTGTGCCGTGTTGCTGATTTTCGAGAAATCCAAAGGTTAAACTACAATTTTTTTTAACGTAGGAGCCGAATAAACAGTAGACCTACAGATTTTCCGTTGTTCTGATTTGATCTTCATCAGAGCCATTGTTTGGAATTCCATCTCATATTCATGACAGTATGATCAGATGAGTCCTCTGTTCTAGCCTTAGGACTTTTAGAGCCTTTTCTTCATGCCCACTCAACCTCTGAAGGTCACTAGAAACCACAACTTTAATCCCCTATATTAAAATAATCTTCACTACCACTGACAATGATTCTAGATGCATGAGAATAAACAAAACAGACAATGGAAATATGATCCACCATCTTTGTTAATATCTCGCCAGTTAGTGCCCATAATACCATGTTTTTGTTGCTACTGCTCTCTTTGTCTTTCTCCTTAAAATGCCTCATATTTTCATCATTTTGGTTGTATACTACCTCGTCCTCACCTGGACATAGTGCATCTTGTTAAAATAACTATGGACTCACATATGTAACATAGTTTATGATTAAGCTATTCGCATTCACGTATTTGTCTTATGTTTGTTCTAAAGCATGGGCCACTTCATGTGTAGATCCCGATACCATATGTGTCTCAAATGATGAGCCTAAGACACATATGACCCAATATTTAAAGGGAATGGTCCCTAAGGCATAGAGGGGTATATAAGGTTGGTATCTGTTCATTTATTTGGATATCTTTTGAATTTTCAAAAAATGTCCTCTCCCGCTTCCCATCGCTAAAGAGATTACAGAGACGATGGTTTCCCCTCTACAACCTTAAAATATCCATACCTTATTCAACTCCTAAAATGGACTCAGGTATGTTCCCAATCCGTGGACATGAAGACATGTTTTTCTATGCTTGATATATATATATATCCAATTTCTGTCTTAGGTGATAATGGAAAACAAATAACAATTGGTATCAGAGCCTTGTTGCGTTAATGAAGGTTCCCATTTTCACCAAAACCCGCATTTTGGTTCTTCCTTTTCTCATTGGGAATCAAACAAAACACATTTTAAAACACAAAAAAAAGATCCAGAGCGTGCGGATGGAAACAACAGAAAATTGAAACAAAACAAATGGGCTTATGAATGAATCTTTGCCAACAAATGGGTATTTATACTTGCAAACGGGTTAGGAATTAATGGAGAAGGCGGAATGTCTTCCTTCCAATGCCATTTGGAGCGATGTCGTCTAAGCACTGTGTCATTTTGGGCATCGCTATCGGTAACGATGGTGACGCAGCGACGCCTATGAGGTGTGCGGCTTTGGTGCATGTCAGGCGGTCGGAGTAGCACTGGGCGTTGCCATGTGCCGTATGGAAGTTGGAAAAGGCGCCATTCTCGCGCCGTTTCAGGGGATCGAGACTCCGTTATGGCATCGTTTCCAACGACTCCGTTCAAACGTTGGTGAGAAGCGCCATTTTTGGGCATTGTTGCTTCTAGATTGGTGGCGTTCTCCATTCAGGCACCGATGAGAAGTGCCATTTTTTTAGGCATTATTGCTTCCAGATCGGTGGCGTCCTCGGTTCAAGTGCCAATGAGAAGCACCATTTTGGGCGTTGTTGTAGGCTTCCCAACGACACCGTTACAACGTCTTTCCAGTGATGGTGTCGTCGTTCCGATGATGGCACTCCTTGCGACCCCGCTCTTGGCGTCGTTGACGATTGGAGAAGATGATGCCGTTTTGGTGTCGTTCAACGGTCACAGAAGACCGTTTTAGATGCCACTGTCGGGACCGTTCCAACGCCTTTTTGGCACCACAGATGACGCCGCTGCCGGCATCCCTTAAAAAGATGAAAATGCCTCTAATTGGTGTTTTTTTATTGGGCTTTTGTTTGGGCTACAGTAAATATATATATATATATACATGGGTTTATGCATCTAAAATGAATGCCCTCTTTAAGCTATTGATAATAAAGGACTTGTGGTGGTTTGATAAATAAATATATAAATAAAGGTCTTAATGAGATTGACATGTAATCCCTCCTCTATTAAGGCATTCCAAGCATGAATTATATTAACGTTATCTCATTGGAAATTTATTTACTTTTATTTATCTAAACTGATCCATGCTATGGGAAGATAGACACTTGTTATGTGTTTCTCATTCAACTTTGGTGAGAAACACTAGTATTTGAGTTATGGATTCAGTTTTAGAGAGATAAACTCAACTGAAATGATAATTCAGGTTATTCGCATAGAGGTTAAATAATGGATTTAGCATTTTCTTGCTACATTTGTGTTTATTATTTTAAAATAAATGAATTATGTATATTTGTTGCCAAAGTAACTTATATTATATAATTTATTTATTTTATAATATGTAAACATGTTATTATTGTATAAAATAATCGACCTAAAGGAAGATTATTTTAATATAGTAATAAATAAAGTAGTCATAAATATGTGACATATAAAGTTTATCTTGCATGCTATATGTTAGTCCAAAGACAGGCATATTGCTTTGGTTTTATTATCAATATTTATGAATTAATTTTGAAAATGATACTAATTACAAGTTGATATTTTTGTCCAAAGAATGAATATTAATGTTTGTGTTAGGTATCTTGTAATAGGCCCACATGCATATACATATATATGTTAAATTTTTATTTATTCATGTATGTATGATATTATTGTGACTAATTGTGAGTTTTATTGTTATGAATTCAACATCATCTATATCTGCAAATGTTAATAACATTCCTATGCTTAATGGCACAAACTTCAAGAAATGGAAGGAGCATGTTATAATTGTGCTTGGATTTGGACTATGCATTAAGAGAGGATTGCCCTCCAGACCTTATGAGTGCCAGCATTGCTGAGCAAAGGTCTGCTATGGAAAAATGGGAGCGATCCAATTGCATGAGTCTAATGATAATGAAGCACTCAATTCCAGAAGCTATAAGGGGTGTAATACCTGAGAAGACCCGAGCCAAGACATTCTTGGACAAGATAGCAAACCGATTCGTTGCAAATGAAAAGGTTGAGACAAACACTATTCTTAGTAAGCTTGTCTCCATGCGGTACAAAAGGAAAAAGAATATAAGGGAGTACATAATGAAAATGTCTAATCTTGTAACTAGACTCAAGGCTTTAAAGTTGGAGTTGTCAGAAGACATACTCGTGCACTTGGTCTTGATCTCTCTACCTACACAATTTAGTCCATTCAAGATCATTTATAACAAACAAAAAGAAAAATGGACTTTGAATGAGCTTATTGCTTAGTGTGTGCAAGAGAGAGAGAGATTGAAACAAGAAAAGATAGAAAGTGCTCACTTGGCTTCCACATCTCAGGGATTTGGTACCAGCAAGAAAAGAAAGAGGGACAATAAAAGAAAACAAACTACATTTTCTAGGACATCAAAGCAAAAGGTGCAGAAGAAACAAGATAAGGAGATCACTTGTTTCTTTTGTAAGAAGACTGGTCATATAAAAAAGACATGTACCAAATACGTTGCTTGACGTGAAAAGAAAGGTACACTTCTCAACTTTGCTGGTTCAAAAATTAATTTAGCTATAGTGCCTATTGACACTTGGTGGATAGATACGGGTGCAACTACTCACATAAGTGTCACGATGTAGGGTTGCCTAAGGAGTCGAATGCCAACTGATGGTGAAAGATACATCTATGTGGGAAATGACAACAAGGCTGAAGTGAAGACTATTGGTATTTTTAGATTACAGTTAGACTTTGGATGTACTTTGGATTTGGAAGAGACTTTGAATTTAATTTATGTTTCATGTCTGGACAAATGTGGATATAATTGTTCATTTAGAAATGGAATGGTTAGTCTTTATCTAAATTCAAATGTTATTGGTACAGGTAGTCTAACAGACAAATTATACAAATTGAACATAAAGGCCTCTAATAGAAATGAAACCTTGCATTCAAGTAATTATGGCATTAAGCGAAAAGTAACAAATAAGAATTCATCAATGTTATGGCACAGGTGTTTGGGTCATATTTCAAATCAACGTATTCAAAGGCTTGTGTTAGAAAGAATTCTTGATACACTTGATTTTTCTGACTTTCAAGTCTGTATAGAATGTATTAAAGGTAAAACAAACAAATATGAGGAAAAATGATGCTAATAGGTGCGGTGACGTCTTGGAATTGATACATACGAACATTTGTGGTCCATTTCCTACCCCTTCTTGGAATGGACAACAATATTTTATCACTTTCATTGACGATTACTCAAAGCTATGACTATCTTTATTTGATTCATGAGGAGTCTCAGTCATTGGATGTGTTCAAGAATTTTAAAGCAGAAGTTGAGAACCAACTAAGCAACAAAATAAAGGCCGTCAGATTTGACCGTGAAGGTGAATAGTATGATAGATATGACGGATCCGATGAACAACGTCCAAGGCCATTTGCCAAATATTTGATGGAGTGTGGTATCGTTCCTCAGTACAACATGTCAGGGACTCCAAGCCAAAATGGTGTAGTAGAGAGGCGAAATCGTACTCTTAAGGATATAGTAAGAAGTATGATCAATCATTCCACCTTACTAGAATCACTTTGGGGTAAAGCTGTCAAAATTCCAGTTTACATTTTCAACAGAGTCCCAAGCAAAGTAGTAGCCAAAAGTCATATGAGTTATGGACTAGCAAGAAACCTAGTATTAGGCATTTGCATGTCTGGGGATGTCCAATTGAGGCTAGGCCTTACAAGCCAAATGAAAAGAAATTAGACTCTAGAACTGTGAGCTGCTACTTTGTAGGGTATTTTGAAAGGTCGAGAGGTTTCAAGTTTTATGACCCCTCAACTAGATCCTTCTTTGAAACGGTCAATGCTAAGTTTAGTGAGGATGTTGAGTTAAGTGAGAGAGAATCATTAAGAAAGGTGGTATTTGAAGAGGAATCTGTTAGTATTCCTATTATTACAACTGGACTTGGTCATATTATGTTTAATGACACTATCCAAAATGTACAACCAATAACAGAGATTGTAGACACACTTGAGGTTCTTCCTACTCAAGTTATGGAACCAATTCAAGTTCATGAAGAGGTAACTCAACAACCTCAAGAATCTCAAGTACAAGTGTCACTGAGGAGATCCACTAGAGAAATGAGAAGTACAATTTCAGATGATTATGTTATATATCTCCAAGAACATGAGTTTGACATGGGTTTGGAAGACAATCCAATTTCAGTTAGTCAAGTCAAATAAAGTTTTGCCTCTGAAAAGTGGATAGAAGCCATGAAGGATGAGATGAAATCAATGAACGACAACGGAGTTTGGGACCTAGTAGAGTTGTCTGTAGGTGTAAAATTGATTGATTGTAAATAGATTCTTAAGATCAAATGGGATTCAAAAGGCAACATTGTTAGGTATAAGACACGCTTAGTCGTAAAAGGTTTCACTTAAAAGGAAGGCACTGATTATAAGGAGACCTTTTCGCTGGTTTGGTCAAAGGACTCCTTTAAAATCATCATAGCACTTGTGTCTCATTATGATTTAGAGCTGCATCAAATGGATGTTAAAATTACTTTTCTTAATGGTAACATTGATGAGACAATATACATGGTGCAACCAGAGAACTTTGAGTCTAATGATTCAAAGCAACTTGTATGTAAATTAAAAAGGTCCATATATGGTTTAAAGCAGGCATCCCGACAATGGTACCGAAATTTTGATCAGGTGATTACTTCATTTAGTTTTAAGGAGAACACCGTTGATCAATGCATATATCTCAAGTTCAATGGGAGCAAATTCATTATCTTGGTGCTATATGTAGATGATATTCTATTTGCAAGTAGTGATGTGGAACTTTTGCATGAACCAAGTGATTTCTTTCCAGTAAATTTGACATGAAGGATCTTGGAAATGGATCTTTTGTGCTGGGTATACAGATCTATAGGGATCGTTCAAGAGGTATACTTAGGCTATTACAAAAGGCCTACATCGATAAGGTGTTGAGTAGATTTGGGATGAGCAATTGTGCATCAGGAGACACATCTATGGCAAAAGGTGATAAATTTAGTTTGCACCAATGTCTGAAAAATGAACTCAAGAAGAAGGATATGGAGAGGTTTCCCTATGCCTTAGTAATAGGAAGTCTCATGTATGCACAAGTCTGTATGCGTCCGGATATTGCGTACATTGTTGGAATGTTAAGCAGATATTTGAGTAACCCAGGTATGAATCACTAGAAAAAGGCAAAACTGGTTATGTGGTATTTACAAAGAACTAAAGATTATATGCTCACATATTGTAGATCCAGTCATTTAGAGATCGTGGGATATTCAGACTCCGATTTCGTGGGATGTCTTGACAACAAGAGATCCACTTTAGGCTACATTTTCATGTTGGCTGGAGGAGAAGTTTCATGGAAAAGTGTTAAACAAACACTTATTGCTTCTTCCACCATGGAGATAGAATTCATAGCCTGCTACGAGGCATCAAACCATGGGATATGGCTGCGGAATTTTATCACTCAGTTGCGAATTGTTGATGGGATTGAGAAACCAATGAGAATCAATTGTGATAATAAGGCCACATAATTGTATTATAAGAACAACCGAAGTTCTTCAAAGTCTAAACACATTGACATCAAGTTCTTGGTTGTGAAAAAAGAGTTCATAGTCTTGAAGTATCAGTTGAATACATAAGCACAAACTCCATGATTACGGATCCGCTCACTAAGGGTTTGCCACCCAAAGTATATCATGAGCATGTCACACATATGGGTGTTGTACATATTAATGATGTGCTAGAATAATGGGAGTTTGAATTTAATTTTTGTGTTTGTTTTCTTAAAGTATAACTATGTTTGTGTTATCTGTACAGACCTTGATTTTAAAAACTATTGTGTTTGAATACTCTGAATTGAAATGATGACTTTCAGAAGCAGTTTAGCATCAAGTGTTGAAAGAGAAATTTGACTATTTTTTAGTCATAAAGTAGGACCAATTGGAAATTGACATATAAAGATCACATTCTATGTAATTTCATGCTACACATCCATATTTGATCCATGTTGCTAATTTTGTTAATGTTGTGATCATTGATGGGTCTATTAATAATTATGATTAACGAAGGCCACTTTAATCCTGTGTTAGCATAATTAGTAGACTGGATTGTTTAAGGATATTTAGATAGAATAGCAAAGATGAGCTCAATAAAGTACTATCATGAATATTGTTCTATAATATATGTGGTCCAAGTGGAAGATTTTTAAAATAACTATGGACTCACATATGTAATATAGTTTATGATTAAGCTATTCGCATTCATGTATTTGTCTTCTATTTGTTCTAAAGTATGGGCCACCTCATGTGTAGAGCCAGATACCATATGTGTCTCATATGATCAGTCCAAGACACATATGACCCAATATTTAAAGGGAATGGTCCCTAAAGCATAGAGGGGTATATAAGGCTGGTATCTGTTCATTTATTTGGATATCATTTGAATAGACAAAAAATGTTCTCTCCCACTTCCCATCGCTAGAGAGATTACAAAGACGGTGGTTTCCCCTCTACAGCCTTAGAAGATCCATACCTTATTCAACTCCGAAAATGGACTCAAGTATGTTCCTAGAAGGCATGTTTTTCTATGCTTGATACATATATATATATATATCCGGTTTTTGTCTTAGGTGATAATGGAGAACAAATAACACATCCATGAGTAAGCTTGTTTCTGGATACACTATAAGTTCACCGGCAAAAAGCCTCAATGACAGACTTTTTGATATCCATTCTATTTTAACATCAAGAATACATTTCAATCATTTTCTTGTGGAGAAGATCCATACCTTATTCAACTCCAAAAATGGACTCAAGTATGTTCCTAGAAGGCATGTTTTTCTATGCTTGATATATATATATATATATATATATATATATATATATATATATATATATATATATATATCCAGTTTTTGTCTTAGGTGATAATGGAGAACAAATAACACATCCATGAGTAAGCTTGTTTCTGGATACACTATAAGTTCACTGGCAAAAAGCCTCAATGACAGACTTTTTGATATCCATTCTATTTTAACATCAAGAATACATTTCAATCATTTTCTTGTGGAGGTCAAAGGCATAATTCATAGCCTCTAAAGGATCACCCATCTTCCAGTGCCGACCCTTCTCCTACAGAACCAAAATGGTGTCTCCGACAGAAAACATTTTTATTGGCATATGCCAAACTTGGGGTCGTTTCTATGCACTTGTGATTGCTACCATATCTTGAACACCCTTAGCCTATTGAGGGCACCATAATTAACCAGCATACACACCATGAGCACATAAAGAGAAATATTGAGAAATCCCACTAGAGCCAATTCCTTCACCCATTCCGACAGCAGCAAAGACCATACCAATAACTTAAGCTTTCGATTCCCTCAGTCCATCAAACCTAGAAACCACTAGGAGTTGAAACACACACACACACACACACACACACACACACACACATATTATTACCATTATCTCATAAATACCAGATAGTTTTCAAAGAATAAGGTTGGTACTTTTTCAAAAGGAAGAAGAGAGGATTCAAGAAACATAGCATGCTCAAAACAAAATAATCAATAAGTTAATAAAGACCCAAAGGGTGAGACAAGCAGAGAGCAGTAGGGTGATTAATCAAATATCAAGCACAAAAAAAAAAAAAAAAAAAAAAACAACAACCCATACATCAGTTATTCACAGAAAAAAAAGTGAAAGAAAACGTGAAAGAACCAAAACAGAGTTGATACGAAAACAAAATCTAACTCAGCAAAACCACCTTTTGAACTTTAATGTCCATGCCAATCAACGAGTTAAAGCCCTGAAAAATCTAAAGCCAATAGTGATCATACCTGGAAAACTCTCCTCAAAGAATATTGCTACACTTCTAATAAGTTGTATCTTCTTCCAAAGAAATTATCCAGACCCAAAATGAGCCTCATTTCTTCCTTCTTTTATCTCTGCTTTCTTTTTTGTAGGCCCTCTCCTCTAATGTCCACTTTTCTTTCTCATTTCTTCCCCGAGAAAATCAAAATACCCCTCTCATCTTCTCTGGCACCCTACATTTTAATTATGCGTGTGATGGCCTCTTCAGCATGGAAAGTATGGCTTCCAATATGGAATACATGGCTACCCATGTGTAAAGTCTATGATTTTGTCCCCCCAAAGAATCTCTCATATAGCCACAATATTTTCTTATTAAAAATCAACCCATAGGAGTGCTCATATTCAGTTCGTGCACGATCCATGATCTCATGCAATAATATAATTAAAACTAAAGTAAGAATGATGTAATTGAAAATTCAGAAACAGAATTATGCAATTAAAATAAGGCAAGCCAATCACATGCATATTTGAGAAGAACGAAATATTATTTCATGCAACTTAAAAAGAATTAAAATCATTAACCACAAACAATTTCCTAAAATAAATAAATAAATAAACAAAAACAAATAGATAAATAAATAAACAAAGAAGAAAGAACATGCAATCATGCAAAAATTACTTAAAAGATGACCTAAGTGGGCTAGGGTACTTAGGTGTCTTACCAGTGAACCTAAATGGGCCTAAGTAACCTAAATGGGTCTAGGTGAACCTAGGTGGATCTAAAAGGTGTCTAAGTGATACAAGGTGATTAGGACAGTGCCTAAGTGACCTAGGGTGTCTAACCTAAAGTGCACCTAAGTAAAACCTAATCTAAACTCGAAGACAGTCAAGGTCGTCACAATAAGGGGTCAAATAAAGCCCTTAATTAAAGTCTCCAAAGTGGCTCAAAAGAAGTAAACTGTATGAGTGTCAATGGGCCACCAAGGGATAACTACGAGTCAAAAGAGAAATACAAGAAAACATCTAGTGTCACATGTGCTAGGAAGATAAAATGGAGGATCTACAACAAATTAAAAAACAATTTTGAAAGATACTGTATTTTTCAAATATATTTTATAATCTTTTTAAAGATACGTAGTTCTGCAAAAAACCTGAGTATATTATATTACATTATTTTTAAATAAATAAGAGTTTAAATTATAAAATATGAGCACAATGGATGGTACTTTGGAATTATATGCAAGGCATTCTAACAAAGTCTTATCCACCACATGCACAACATAAGCATGGTTGGAACCCTCTAGATTGGGTATTGACAATATTTTACTAAAATAATATTTTATTACATTTTGTTTTTTTTTAGCATAATAACAAAGCTATATTTATAATAAATTAATAATATTTGTTCTATGACTCTAATTCATAATTAGACTAGGAGTCCTAATTAATATAAGAAACCTAAAGAAATAATAATTCTTAATATTTCTCAAATTTCCAAAATTCTTTTTATTTGTCTTTAAGTTGGATTACTAATTTCAATATCCTCCCATCAGTCGATTAAATCAAGTATTATCTTCAACTTATTCAACACATCCACTTTTAGTAGCTTTGTAAATATATTGGCAATTTGATTTTTTGATCTACAAAACTCAAGCTTGATTTCACTATTTTTCATGAGTTCACTAATATATATATATATATAATGAAGCTTGATGCTTATAGATTTGCTTCTATCATGAAATATCAAATTCCTTATCAATGCAATAGCAAACTTAATATCACACAAGATCTTTGTAGGATTTTTTTTTTTGTTTATGTCCAACTCAACAAACATCCTATAAAGCGAAATTGTTTGGCATGATGTGAAAGTCATTGCCATGTGTTTAGCTTTTGTAGTTGATAATGCTACAACTTATTACTTCTTTGATGATCGGGAGAAAGTTCATGTTTCAAAAAAAAAAAAAAACCTATACTTTTTATAATCTCTACATCACCTTCCCAATGATTATTTGTGTAACCCACTAAATTGAAGTTACTTGAGTAAGAGTATAAAATTTCATGATCATGAGTACTATTTACTTACCTAAAACTTCACTATACTATTTGCAAGTATGAATGATATGGTTTTTCCATAAATCGATAAACAATTCCTACTTTATAAACAATATCTAATCTAGTAGAAGTAAAACAATGAAGACTTCCTACTATCCCCTTGAAATATGAGATTTAATAATTCTGCAGTGGCTTGCTTTTTCCTCTTTAATCACTCTACAATAGGAGTACAAATTGTTGATGATGATGATTCCATCTTAAATCATTTTAGAATGTCTATGGCATAGTTCTTTTTTGTGAGAAGAAGATACCATCAGATGTTTGTTGAATTTCAGTTCGAAGAAAATATGACACTAATTTGTAATCTATCATTTCAAATTGTTGTGTATGCCTTTATGAAATCTTGAAACATCTGCCAACAATTTCTTGTAAAAATTAAATTATTCATATAAAGACATAAATCAATCACACCAACGTTAGAATTTGATTTGATGTAAAGTGTTTGCTTAAAAGGACACTTTTAATAATCATGCTTCAATAAGTATGTGTCAATCCACATGTACTAAGCATGTAGTGCCTACTTTAACCCTTACAATTATTTTTTATGTTTATAAACTTATTTCTCTTTTCATTCCTTAATATATCTTAGTGGTTGTTTAATAAAAACTTCTTCTTCAAATACACCATTAAGAAAAAGGTGACTTATCAATTTGGTGAATTTTTCACATTTTCAGAACTGTAAGTGCAATTGTCATGTGAATGGTATCTAGCTTGGCAACTGGTGTAAAAACTTTAAAATAATCAATACGTAGCTTTTGTTTGTAACCTTTTGTCACCAATCTTACCTTAAATCGATTAACTTTACAATCAGATTCATAGTTTGTATTATAAACTCATTTAACACCTATTAGCTTCTTTCCAATTGGTAGAGTAGTTGGCTCCCATGTATTGTTCTTCTCTATTGGTTGAATTTTTATTACTTTAATCCAATTCTCATCACTTGCTACTTCTTCATATGAAATTAGATCACAATATGCAAACATACAAAAGTTAACTAAAGCTTGATCATTAATTTCATCAAAGTGATTTGTTATGACCAAGAGATTTTACCTTACTAGGATCACATACATCTATATGCGTCAATTCTAAAGGTTGTTTAGCTCTTTTGAATCTTACAACTAGAAAAAAAATCCTTATGTTAGTTCTTTAGGAAACATCCTTCATTGATACAATCTAGAACATCAATAAGTGGTAATTTTGTTACCATATTCTTATACACTAATAGCTTCAACCTACAAAAATTAAGATGACCAAAGTGAAAATATCAAAGCCCATTGTTATATTCTATTGTTGTCTTCACATTAAATAAAATTTCTACTTGAAGAAATATAGAAAACATCCTATTCTTTGTCATATGTACTTTTGCAATCATCTTCTTATTTTTACCACTAAGAATGTAAACTCCATTAGATATATTAATGCTACGCCTTTTTCCTATTAATTGTCCTATGCTTAACAAATTAAATTTGAAGAAAATATTTGAAATAAAAAATGCATTTGTTATAGTAATATTAGTACCATCTTTAGAATGTATTTTAATATCACCTTTGCCTATGATTGAGACTTTGAATTTATTTCCAAAATGAACTTCTCTTTTAACTTATTCATCAAAGTGTAAAAAACAATTCCTTTTGACAACACATGTGATTGTTGCATCTTACATCAAGGTACCAAACATCTTTGTAGTCTGTGTTTGATGTTATATTATAGGCTAATGCTAAATTTTGAACTACCTCAATGGTATTTGCATGCTTTATTTGTTCATTCTGTAATTTCGTTCAACATTCTAACTTATATAGTGTTTGCACCTCATACATTTGAAATATTGTTTGTGCAACTTGTCTTTAGATTCAAGAGTGTTGCACCTTCCTCTAGAATAATTTTGCTCACCATGTCCATCTCTATTATTGGAGTTGTTGTGTACTCCTCCACCTTAGGCATGACCACAACATCTACGACCTTGTTGCCCACCATAACCTCTTGTAGATGCTCTACTCTGTAAGCTTGCTTCAAATTAGTAAAGTTGATTCTCTTATTCATTCTTTGTTCATGTGAACACAATGAATTCATCAAGCCTTCAACTATGAGAAATATATCCTTTCCTTCTTCAATCACTAAAACATATTTGAATTTCACACTTAAAGATCACATGACTTTCGCTACTATTCTTTGGTCATCAAGCTTCTCACTTTAACTTGTATTTGGTTTACAATGGTATGTACTTGGTGAAAATAATTTGAGATTGATTTAGAATTAGTCATCCAAGAGACTCAAATTCACCTTTTAATGTTTGCAATTTCATTCAAATAATCTTTATAGAATAACCTATGCCTTTTTTGCTATTTTTGTCTTTGAGATTTTCTCAAATATGAATTCATTTACTGCTTAGAATATTGCATATGATGCTTTCTAATCTTTCTTTCAAGTTTATTTTCACAAATCTTTTATATTGGTCAATATTTACTAGATCCCATAAATCTGAAGATCTAAACAATACACATATTTGAATGCACTAATTATCTAAATGCATAGTCCCTAGTATTCTAGCTTTGATCTTCTAGATTTTGCACCTTCCTTGATCAACTTGACTTTGATACACTTGTTGGAATCCACATGAATGGTTGTTGACAATAGTTTGCTAAAATGATATTTTATTACATTTTATTCTCTTTCCCTCCTCTCTCTCTCTCTCTATAACATAATAACAATCCATTATTTATAATAGACTAATCATACTTGCACTATGACTCCACTTCATAATTAGTCTAGGACTCTTAGTTAACAATAAGAAACTTGAATAAATAATAATTCCCAATGTTTCTCAAATTCTAAAATTCTTCTAACTCAACTTTAAGTAGGATAACTGATTTCAACTATCACATTAATGAATCTTATTAAAGACTTCAATTTCCTACAAATTTGTGAGACAACACAAATTAAGAGTTCGTAAGTTTTCTTTTCTCCTTGGTTTTTGGCTACAACTTGATTGCTCTAACCTATATAATGAGCTAGAAATTTGATTATTCTTGATGGGTTTTGGAATTGCTATATAAAAGTGTCTTTGGAACATGCTTTTCCAAACAATTTTTTATTCTTTAGAACATAAAAGCTATTTTCTCAATTAAAAAGCACATTTAACAAAAAAATTTATGAAGAAAATATTTTAAAAATTTGTTAAAAAACAAGTTACTTTTTAAAACAAATTTAAGATGTCTTTTGGAATTTTTTTATAGTATAAGTTTTGAAAAGCAATTGAAAATATGAATATTAATACTTTGAGAAGTTTTATATTGTATATAAAATCAACATTAATTTTATATAGAATAAATTGAGAAAACTATTTTCCATATTTAAGTTCTTAAAAATAACCTCTAATAGACTCTCAAACTCTTAAGAGAAACGCATCATCTAGACCTTGATCAACCTGATTCAAACAGTTTTATATCTATGATTTCTTCATGTTCCTCATTGCCATGATGCAAAGTTTGAGGAATGAGAGAATTCACCGATTGGGTCATAGATATGTACCGACAAAGTGGGAATTTGGGTTGCAAGGAGAACATTTTGTAAGATGAAAGAAGGGGAAAAAAAAATAAAAAAAATCAAAGCTAGTTTCTCCAATGGGGCTTACTAAATTGTTTTAAGTCAATGGGTGAGCAAGGGTGTCTCTGACGCTCTGCCTTGACCATTTCACCATCTCTATGATGAATTATGGCAGGATCATTCATGGGGTTGGTCTCAAATCTTGGGACTCTTCACTGTTGGGCCTAATTCACTGCAGTTGTTTGATGATCAGCTCGTATTACCAAGAGACCCACTTTTAGCTTATGTTTTGGTTTTGGGAAAAATTGATGGAAAATATGAGAAAACGTAGAAAAGAAAAAAAAATTGAAGTTAATATATTATTTTTATACATTACTTTATATTAATTTAATTTATTTTAACTTTTTTTAGATAAATATTAAATAATTTGAAATTGTACAAAACTCAATAATTTTAATTAAAGATAGAAATATAAGAGATTTTTAACTTTATTTATTTATATTTTTTTTTATTATATTTATTTTCAAATTTTATAATATATAAATTATATATTTATGATATTGCATATTAATATTATATTTGATTATTGTTGAATCACCTATACAACCAATAAATTAGGATTCGATACGGTTCAATGATTGATTTGATTTTAATTTTGAAAACGTATGTAACCGCTCTACAAAGATCAAGTACAACCGCTCTACCTAAGATGGATTGAATCTCGAACATTTTATTGATTCCAGGTTTTGGTGTGCCTACTAAAAGAACACTGCAAGATTTTCCAAACAATATTATTTAATATTGTATGATAATATTAGAAAAAAGAAAATGTCAATCTCAGTGAGACCAAAACATGAGCACGTCCCTTCAGAAACCCCTGGGAAAGTCCCATAGAGAGGTTGGCGTGAATTTTGGGAGATGGAAACTAAAGCCCAATCAATAAAATGTTCTTCATAGTCAATGGAAACTAGAGACAAATTAATTCCACAATCAATAAAGACTACATGTAGAGAAAGTTCTTCATAGTCATCATGAAAGTGACATTGTCTCCATTGTTACAGTCTTATGGATATGAGTCTGTACCCGCAGCTTAAACCCAACAACCTCTGGTTTGAACACCACCCGGGAGGCCATAGACTTTCTGCGCAAAGTAATGGACACGGCAAGTAGAAAATTCACTTGGGTCCCATCTCATTTCTATATATTGGAGCGGCTCTTCCGAAGTGTTATATGCTAATTGTAGAGAAAAAAGAAAAAAAATTGGTGAGAAGCATGAAGGAGGCAGTGGTGGCGGCGGTGGTGGTGGTGGCTGCATTGGTGGTATGCGGTTGGGGGAATATTCAGATGGCAAGTGCGGACACGAGTCCCAGCCAGTGCAAAGAGGAGAGGAACCTGCTGGTTAACGCTTGCAGGCCAGTGATCTACGGGCGCAGCCCATCTGCCGACTGCTGCCAGCGCGTTCGAGTGAGCCATGTGGAGTGTGTGTGCCCCTACGTCACTCCCAAGACCGCCTCCATCATTGGGGTCATTGGTGTTGACAACGTGGTTAAGAAAATTGAAGGGTGTGGAAGGACAGTGCCTCGCAAATTCAAGTGTGGGAGTAAGTTTAAGTTACTTCTCTACGGCTTTTATTTTATTTTATTTTTCATATTTTGGAGGCCATTGATGATTGGTTTCTGCAGGTATCACCACTCCATGAGGAAGACACCCTACTCGGCTTCTTATGAATCACGTTTGAAGTCCTATTATATATGTTCATGTACTTTGTACAATGGGGTGTAATTTTTCTCATGTTTGAGATTTGATTATCTCCTTGTGTTATGTGGGAGCTAGAAACCTCCAATAACTCCACTACCAATAAAACAAGAGAATGATTTCAATATATTGCTAGCCTGTGGATATAAGTATGGTTTGAAATTTCGTGAAATATAGTAGATATTTCACTTATGGGGAGAGTCGACACGATGATATTCCATAAAAGTTGGGCAGTCCATTTTTCAGCAAAATTTTAAAAATATCACCAAAATATCGACTCGTTTATCAGTGTTTTTTTTTAAACCTATTTTTAAAGAAAATTTCCAATTATTTTGAGAAATCAACATGGATCAACTTTGGCCAACGTGGTAACTCCAAATTTTTTGTGCCGCGAACTCGGCCCAAAAGGCTTGGGTTGAAGACCGGGCCAAATCCACCTTTGTTAATAAATGTTCACAAACATAAATATGTTAAAGTCCATTATTAAAAGAATAAATTAATTAATTCTAATTGCTTTAATTTCAATTTTATTTAATTGATTAATAAAAGTATAAAAAACCATTACTATAATTTTCTTGACAAGACTTTTTTTTATATCATTTATATGACAATTAAATATTAAAATATAAATATTAAAAAAAAATCATATATGTATAAATTATAGCTTTAATATTAAACGTATCATCATTTATCTCATTAATCATATTTTAAAAAATTACTGTCACTTTACTCTTAAATTTTTTATATTTATCTTTTTGATTTTATTTAATTTTGAATATTTTTATTTTAAAATATTAAAAATATAAATTTATTCAAAAAATTACTAAAATATAAAAATAATAATAATAAACGTATAATATTTTATAAATTAAAATTAATTTGATAAGATAAATTATTAATATAAAAAATTAATTTCAATAGAAAAAAGTTGTCATCACAAGTAATAAAATTTTAGAAATTAAATCTTAAATAAAATATTTTATATAAATCTTAAAAAGGCTTTATTTATTTATTTTATTTAAAATGAAATAAAACATATTTTAATAAAAGCAGTTTTTAATTTTTAAATTAAATGAATATAAATATATTAAAGAAATTTGAGATATTTTTTTCTAAAAAAAATTGATAAATATTATCTTTAACCATACTTACATCAATTATATTTACAAAATAACTTTAACTATAACATATGTTTTCTTACTTATTTTATCCTTCAAAGTCTTTATAATTATTTTAATAAATTTTAAATAATTTCTGTCTCACCATATTTTTATTAAAATATTTATTAATATTTTATCAATATTTTTGATATATTTATAAAATTCAAATATCAATATATTTATATTTTTCCACAATTTCTGTATTTGTCGAAATTTTCATCCTTATATAATACATTGATGTGTTAAGCAATACGGGAAAGTAGAAGACATCACATTAATTGAAAACATTGGTTGGTCACGCACGTGGGTCCAATGGTCCTCTTTTCACTAGCATATTAAATGTGAGTTGACCATCTCAATATTATATTCACCCAACAACCTCAAAATTTATGAAAATATCCATACTTAAATTTTAGGGAAATATAAAAAATATTGATAAAAATTTATATCCATAAAAAGTTTAAGAAATAATAAAAGTAATAATTTACATATTAAAATTGTTTTACTACAAAAAAAAAAAAAAAATTACATGAATACATTTGATAAAAAAAGATGATTTATGTAATTATTTTTTGTTTAAAAATGTTTATGACTTATTTATTAGTTCAAATTTATATACATTTGTTTAATTATAAAATTATTCATTATAAAAGTAATTATGATGTTTTTATATCATGAGATAATTAAATTTAATTGATTTATTAGAATTTTATTTTTATTGTAAATAAGTGGTGAGTGACCACATTGAATAAAGTATTGAAGTTCATTTGTGAACTTACATTTGTTCATCTTAAAGATGAGTAATGGAAGTTTATACTGTGAAAGCATATAAAAGGTTTTTCATACCTAAGGACCATTCCCTAAGTAAGAAAGTCATTTGATATTCTTTCACTCATTCACTCATTCTCTCCTCTAAATCTTTTTTTTTTTTTTACAATTTATATTTCGTTAGTTTGTTTTTTTGTTTTATAACACATTATCAACATGAATTGCTCTAAATGTAAATCTCGTATTCTTAAACTTGAGGTCGTTTGTATAGAATAAAGTTTAAATATTTATATTACTATTGATTTTGTTCATTTAAATTATGTTATATATTATTAGAAGTTATAAGCAAATTATTTGGTTTTAATTATAATCAAAAGTTATACTAATGTTATCAATTTATTGTAACCGATTCTAATAATATTATTTTATCATATCTCTAAAGTTCTTTGACTATGTTGAATCTCACAAAACTCAAATTTGTGGTCTTGATATTTCGGGAAAGAATTATCTATCTTGGATCCTTGGTGTTGAAATATATCTTGATGCAATGAATCTTGGAGGTATGATCAAAGAAGGAAATCAAGGATCTTTGTAGAATTGCACAAAAACACTGATTGTCCTTCACCATCATCTCCATGAAGATTTAAAAAATAAGTATCTTATAGTAAGGGATCCTTTTACTCTATGGAGTGATTTGAAGGAAAGATATGACCACTAAAAAACTATGATTCTCCTAAAAGCTTGATATGACTAGATGCACTTGAGGTTGTAAGATTTTAAAACTGTTAATGAATATAACTCCGCGTTGTTCAAAATCAACTCTTAATTAAGGCTATGTAGAGAAAAAAAGAAAAAAAAGAAATCATAGAACAAGACATGTTAATTTTTTTTACCACATTTCATGCTTCTAATGTGTTCCTACAGTAGCAATATTAAGAGCGTAGATTTACAAAATACTTTGAATTAGTATCATGTCTTCTTGTTGCCAAACAATATAATGAGCTTTTGATGAGAAATCACTAGTCTTGTCCAACTAGATCTAAACCATTCCCTGAAGTAATTGCAATATCGTCCCAAACTTGTGGATGTGGACGAGGACAAGGATGTGGTCATGGTCATGGAAGGCATCCTTGATACTATGGTTCTCATGGTAGTTATTCCTCAAATTCTCATAAAAAGAAAGCCTCATTGCACCATCAGAAGTGGAGTAATACCAAGGGAAAACAAGAAAATGGGAGGTGTATACAAAATAAACCTCCCAAGAACCATGGGAACAATTGTTATAGATGTGGTATGAAAAGGCATTTGGCACATACCTGTCATATGCTTAAATATTTAACCGACCTTTACCAAGCATCAATAAAAGCAAAAAGAAAAGAGATAGAGATGAACTTCACTGATCGTGACAGATTGAACTGAACCTACTATGACATTGATTTCTTTAGAGGTCCTAGTGAAAAAACTGACTATTTAATAAACGATGAAAATACTTGCGTTGATTTATGTTACTTTATGTATTAATTAATATATCATTATGTCTTATATTTACATCTTGTTATTACATTTATTATATCATTATTTACATCACGCTTTGTTTTTTTTCTCTAAATATTAGTTATATCTAAAATCCATGTGTTATTGGGTCTCACGATGAATGAGGATGATGAATGTCTTGTAGACTATGTAACCACACACACAATTCTTCTAGATAAAAGATACTTTCTCAAATTGACATTAACAAAAGCTAATGTAAGTACCATATCTAGAACTACAAACTTGGTTGAAGGCTTTGGAAGAGCAAACCTAATGCTAACAAATGGAACTAGATCCCATATAAATGATGCTTTATATTCTAGCAAATCCAGAAGAAATTTTCTTAGTTTTAAAGATATTCGTAGAAATGGATATCATATTAAACCATGAATGAAGGTAATGTGGAAAATCTTTACATCACTTCTATTATTTTTGGCCAAAAAACTTATAATGGGAAAACTTTCAGCTTTTTCCTTTGTGTTGTATCATACAACTATAAAGATTATTGAATCATATGTTGTTGTAAACCAAAAATTCAACAACCCAAAATTTTTTATCCTTTGGCAAAACATACTAGGTCACCTAGGGTCTTCAATAATATGTCGAATAATAGAATACTCACATTGGCATTCACTAAAAAGCCAAAAGATTCTTTTGCCTAATGAATACTCATGTGTTGCTTGCTCACAAGGTAAATTGATAGTTAGACCGTCTTTTACTAAAGCCATATCCAAGTCATTGATCTTTTTAGAAAGAATACATGGGGACATATGTGGGTTTATCTATCCACCATGTGGACTATTTCGTTATTTTATGATCTTAATAGATGCCTCTACTAGGTGGTCACATGTTTGTTTCCTTTCTACACATAATATTGCATTTGCTAGGCTCCTTGCACAAGTGATCACATTATAAGCACAGTTTCCAGACTATCGAATCAAGACAATACATCTTGATAATGCTGACGAATTTACTTCTCAAACATTCATTAACTATTGCATGTTAGTTCGGATAAATATATAGAATTCGTTGCTCATAGTTATACCCAAAATGATTTAGTTGAATCCTTCATCAAACGTCTCCAATTAATAGCTCGACCATTACTAATGAAAACCAAATTACCTACTTTTACATAGGGACATGTTATTATGCATGCTGCAACTTTAGTTTTTATTTGACCTACAACTTACCATGAATACTCCATTTCACAACTCGTGCTTGGAAAAAAAACCAAATATCTCTTACTTATGAATCTTTAGTTGTGTAGTATAAGTACTAATTGCACCTACACAACGCACTAAAATGGGTCCCCAATGACAACTTAGGATTTATGTAGGTTTTGATTCTCCATTTATCATAAGATATCTCAAACCCTTGACAAGGGATGTTTTTATAGCTTGCTTTGCAGATTGTCATTTTAATGAGAGTGTTTTCCTGCCATTAGAGAAAGAAAAACCAATTCCAGAAGCACGATGAGAAATTAATTGAAATACATTTACTATGTCTTATCTTGATCATTTTATAAATCAATGTGAATTAGAAGTTCAAAGGATCATTCATTTGCAAAATCTTGCAAACCAATTACCAGTTACATTCATTGATATAAAGAAAGTGACAAAGTCACATATCTTAGCTGCAAATACTTCAACACAAATTGATGTCTTTATAGGATAGTTAACAAATGAATTTAAGGTACGTTTGAAGCGTGGAAGATAAGAACACAAAGAAAACTTGGCACTCTAGAAGAGGCCATCAAAATGATTGATTAGTCTAAAATTGATAAATCTATATCCTCAAAAAAGGCAAAAATAAAGAAGAAAGTCCCTAAAGAGGCACATATTGAACAAGAAACCCTTGAAGAGGTACAAATTGAACAAGTAGCCCCTAAAGAGGCATAACAACTTGAAAATTGTGAGACGTCAATAAGTTATGTACACATAGGAGAAAAATGAGATTGAAATAAAATTGTTATTAACAATATTTTCACTTTCCAAATGGCCTCTAATATCATAATAAATTATGAAGATCCCAAACCATGAAATGTGGAAAAATGCCAACATAAAAATGATTGACCAAAATAGAAAGAAGATATGTAGGTAGAGTTAAACTCATTAACAAAATGAGAAGTTTTTGGACCTATAGTCTAAATGCCTAAAGATGTAAAGCTTGTTGGGTACAAATGGGTATTTGTATGAAAACACAATGAGAATAATGAGATCATATGATATAAAGTGCGATTAATAGCACAGGGTTTCTCATAGAGACTTGATATTCACTACGAGGAAATATACTCTCCCTTCATGGATGAAATGACATTTTGTTTCTTAATTAGCTTGACAGTCTTACAATATGTGTATCATGGATGTTATTACAACATATTTATATGGATTCATGGATAATGATATATACATGAAAATCCTTGAAGGATTTAAATTGCCTGAAACAAATAATACAAAGTCTTGTAGCATGAACTCGATCAAGTTACAGTGATCCTTGTATGGATTAAAGCAATCCTAACACATGTGGTACAATTGCCTTAGCGAATACTTGCTAAAAAATGATATATGAATAACCATATATGTCCATGTATTTTTATTTATAAATCAGAAACCAGATTTGCAACTATTGCAATATGTGTTGATGACTTAAATCTTGTTGGGACTCCTAAAGAGATCACAAGAACAACAAGTTATTTGAAAAAAGAATTTGAGATGAAAGATTTTGAATTTATTTATTTAATTATTTATTTTTGTCTTGACCTGTAAATCGATCATTTTCCAAATAAAGTTTTAGTACAACAATCAACATACAAAGAAAATTTTGAAGCATTTTTATATGGATAAAATGTATCCTTTAAGTTCTCCAATGATTACCCGATCACTTGACATAAAAAAGACCAATTTCATCCTTGCAAAAAAAATGAAGAATTACTTGGTCTTGAAGTACCATATCTTAGTGTTATTGGTGCACTTATTTATCTTGCCAATTATACACCCATAGATATTGCTTTGTCTATCAATTTATTAGCATGATGCAGTTCTACTCCAACTTGAAGACATTGGAATGATATCAAACATATATTGCGCTATTTTCGCGAAACTACAAATATGGGTCTATTTTACTCAAGGGAATCAAAGCTATAGTTTCTTGGATATGTAGATGCAGAATACCTTTTAGATCCACATAAATTTAGGTCACAAATAGGGTATGTGTTTAATTGTAATGGTACTGCTATTTCATAGAGATCTATTAAACAAACAATGGTAGCCACATCATCAAATCATTTGGAAATATTTGCAATTCATGAAGCAAGTCATGAATGTATATAGCTAAGATGTATGATCCAACATATTTGGGAATCATATGGACTCTCCTCCATCAAAGGCAACCCAATAATATTATTTGAAGATAATGTTGCATACATTACACAGATAAAAGGGGGTTATATTAAAAGAGATAGAACTAAACACATGTCACCAAAATTCTTTTACATACGTGAACTCCAAAAGAGTGGTGAAATTGATGTTCAAAAAATATGCTTAAGTGATAATCTAGCAAATTTGTTCACAAAGTCATTACCAACCTCTACATTCAAGAAGTTAATACACAAGATTGAAATGTGTCAAATATTGACATATGAGGGAGTATGCTTATAAAAGAATGTTAGTGTACTACACTCTTTTTTCCTTTTGTCTAAGTTTTATTCCACTGGCTTGTACTGACAAGGTTTATGATGAGGCAGTCATAACAGATCAAGAATAACTTAAAGTATAAGAATGTTGTACTTTTTTTTTTTCCTTTGATAGTTTTTCCCATAGAGTTTTTTACTAGCAAGGTTTTAATGAGGAATGTTCTTTTAATATGGTGGTTATCTAAGGGGGAGTGTTGTAAATAAGTGGTGAATGACCACATTGAAAGAAATAGGGATAACCGATTAAAAGGGATGAAATCATCCCCACTTTAGAAAACTAACCCTTCACCTTTTTTCAACCTAAAATATACTCATTTTGGACAAAAATACCCTCATCTTTTTCTTGCAAAAGCAACCCTTTCTTTTAAAACATACATGTAATATAATGAAATTATTGAAGGGTATTATATAAAAAAAGGGGTTACTCTTTAATTTCTAAAAGGGGGGAGAATAGTTTTACAAATTTGGGATGTTTTCATCCCTTTTAATCTTTTTATCCAAAGAAATATTGAAGTTCATTTATGAACTTCAATTTGCTCATCTTAAAGATGAGTAATGGGAGTTCATATGGTGAAGCCTATAAAAGGCTTCTCATATCTTGGGTAAGGACTGTCCTCCGAGTAAGAAAGTCATTTGATATTCTTTTTGTCATTATTTTTTTCTCTCCTCTAAATCTTCTATACAAGTTATATTTCATTAGCTTGTTTTTCATTTTATAACAATTTTTATATTTTATTAGTTTTGGAAAAAGTTTTAAATGGCACAATCATATATATAGTATATAATTAATATATGTGACTTAAAATATCTAAGGCCAAGTTGCGTTGATGGTTAGAGTTATTGTTTTGCATACCCCCAATCATGGGCTAAAGCCTAGCCAAGCGATTTTTTAATCCAAGTCATTCCGATCACGATCAACCATATATACATTTACCTCCAAGTCATTCCTAATAGATCACGATCAACCAGACTATACATTTACCTTGCATTGATTATAGAAAACACGTTCATATTTTAATTATTTTCAATTGTTTTTATTTATTTTTTAATGATTATTTTAAAAATAATTATATAAATATGAAGAATGATTAAAAATAAAATACCATATATAAAAGTTATTTTTAAATCATATTTTTAAACATAGAAAATAGATTAAAAATATTTCATGCTTCTAAATAAACTTTTGCTCTACAAAACATTAAAAAAAAAGTTTTCAAAAACTATTTTAAAAAACAGTTTCCAACAAAGTCTTAGGCCATGTTTGGTCATTGTTTTCGAAAATAGTTCTAAAAAGTAATTTTTAAAAAACATTCTTTGATTTTTATTAAACAAATATCTCTTTGATAACCTGCAATGTTTTTAGCCTATTTTCTATGTTTTTTAATATGTTTCAAAAATAATTTTTATATGTAGTGTTTTTTATTTTAAAGAATAAAAAATTGTTTTAAAAAACAATTACCAGAAATGGCCTAAATCTTTGTTTTTTTTCCCATGAAGTCCAAGTGTAGTATAGTACAATGGAAGAATTAGCTCACGCTCCATTTCGTTACGAAGAAGTTATATAGTTTGAATTGGAACCATCTCTAGCTAGTGCATTGGTTTACATGTAAAAAAAATGTGAACGACCTCATAAATCAGTCATAAATCAAGAGAAAATTTCACTTCAATCAATGTCATCTCTTGGAATATGATAACCTCAGGTTATGGAATGCATGGAGATGAGAAAATGTATTGCAATAGAAATCCCCAACACAGAGCAATCAAGTCACCCAAAAATCCACCAAGTTAGATTTTTATCAGGTGAAGCTCATTGTGACTGAACTGTTGGATGGCGACTTTTCCTGTCTGTATAATCAAATGGAAATCAACCAAGAAACAAGATCATCAGGACTAAGTTTTTGCCATATAGGGTAAAACCACAGTGCAAAGTTCAAAGTATAACCAGTACATCTTACTGTTTGTCTACCCAAGATGGATTGAATGCCCAAGATATTTTTTATTGTTTTCAGGTTTTCTTGTACAAGGCACATACCAGACAAACTCTGATAGATTTTCCTAATAATCCCGTCAAGTACTCGATAAACATAAGGGAAAAAAATAACCGAAGCATGAGCACCAAAGTCAATGGCTTGGGTCCCGTGGCGCATTTGGCTTCAATTATGGGACACCTGACTAGAACCTATTTCCCCCCTAAGAATACACTTAGAATTTTCTTCAAATTAATAATTTCAAGAAAATGACATCCTCTACCATGTTGACGGGATCCAACCAACCCAAAACTAAAATAAATAATTCCCATATTGTATCCCAATAACCTATGGTTTGTGGATGGCACTAGACTTCGTGCTCATGGTAATGGACACGGCCACTTGGGTACCCAACTCATTTCTATAAATTTCAGCTGCTTCTCAATGTTTTGTGATTGTGTGGGCAAAAAATGATGAGAAGCATGAGGGCAGTTCTGGTGCTGGTGGTTGCAGTCTTAGTATGCATCTGGGGGAATATTCACTTGGCGAGCGCAGACATGAGCCCCACCGAGTGCAAAGAGGAGAGGAAACTCGCTGGTAACGCGTGCCGGCCAGTGCTCTATGGGAAAGACCCATCTGCAAACTGCTGCCAGTGTGTTCGAGTTACCCATGTTGAGTGTATATGCCCCTACGTCTCTCCCAAGGTCGCTTCCATCGTTCGAGCCTATGGTCTTAAAAAGCTCATTAAGGAAGTTGAAGGGTGTGGAAGGGCAGTTCCTCACAATTTCAAGTGTGGGAGTAAGTTCTCTATGCCTTTTTTCATATTTTGGAGGCCATTGATGATAGATCATGATGGTTAATATAATTGTTTTTGGTTAACTTGATTGTTGCTTCCTGCAGGTATCACTGTTCCATGAGGAAGAAACCCTACTCGGTTTAATATGAATATAGTTTGAGTTACCATGTTTAAATACAGAGTGTCAGTCCTACTCTTGCCATGTTTGTGAGTCGAATATCTCCTTGTGGTCCTGTTGTGCTAGTATGACTTTACTATGAATAAAACAAGAGAGAATGGCATGTTTCTTGTATTTTCTATTGGTGGATATATTGTTAGTCTATTACCAAATAACTTTGACTTTTTAAAATCAAATCGATGGCTTATGATATGGAAATTTTAAAGTCGGTTTGAAAACTATTTTTGAGAATAGTATTTTATTTTTTAAAACATAAAAATAGGAAAACATGTTTAACAACTAAAAAGTTGTTTATTGTTAAAAAATAAAAATAAGTTGTTTTGATATAACATCTTTTAATTATTTTTAGTTATTTTCCCTTGTTTTTTAGAACTGTTTTAAAAAATAATTATACAAAGATGTAAAATGATTAAAAAAAAAAAAGTATTAGATATAAAAATTATTTTTAAAACATATTTAAAAATATTGAAAATAAGTTAAACAAATTTCAAGTTTAGAAACAAACTTTTGTTCTACAAAATATCAGAGAATGGTTGTGAAAAACTATTCTCAAAAACCATTTTTCATAAATACTTTAAAAAACAGTTACCAAACAGAACCTTAACTTTTTAATTACTTATAACATTAAAATTTTAGTTTTTAATTAGATTAACTTATGTTATAAGTTAAAGGAGAGCTTTATTCCAAAAATAAAAAATGGTATTTTTCTATCTTCTCTATGAAAGTTCTTTTTTCTTAAATCATAAGTTGTTTAGAAAAATTATTCAAACTTCTATAGGTCTCTCATTGAACTTCAAAAAAAATAAAAAATGGATTTCATTCTCCTCTATCCATGATATTTCCCATTTAGGGGTTTTTTTATTTTTTATTTTTATTTATTTTTATGTAAATCTACGTGCTATTATTTTATTTAATTTTTTTTATTACCTATTCTTATTATTGTGTAACATAAGTTTTTGCCAAAACTACAGAGGCAAGTTCAAAGTATTACTAGTACATCTTACTGTTCGTCTACCTAAAATGGATTGAATGCCCAATATTTTTTTATTGCTTCCAGGCTCTCTTGTGCAAGGTACATACTAGAAGAGCTCTAATAGATTTTCCTAATAATCTAGTCAAAGCACTCAACACACAGAATGAAAAAAATAAGTGAAACGTAAGCATGAGTTCCTTCAGAAACCTCACCAAGTCACTAGCTTGGGTCCCATAGAGCATTTGTCTTGAATTTTGAAACAGAATTAACCACGACCTAATGAATAGACATAAATTTGTTGTGATATTAGGAATGTTTAGATATTAGGAAAGTTGAGATATTAGGAATGTTGAGATATTAGGATATTAGTTGTTCTTTCCTTATATCATTCCTTCCTTGTATCATTCTCTCCCATTCTTAGCATGGTGATTACCCTCTACATATACTCTGTACATGAACGAATGAAATAATCAATGAAAAACTACCATTCATCAATTTGAAGATGGTATCAGAGCCATGGAACTGAAATCCTGGATATTTTGTCGGTAAGGCCAGCCATCGCCCCTCCTTCACGATAAAAAAAGAAAAAAGTGAAAAATACTATTGTTTTTCAATCTGAGGGTACTTTTAATCCAGGAATTATTTTGACTGAATCAAACTATGATGTTTGGTCACAACTTGTGGAGATGCATATTCCCGAATGGGAAAAACTTTCCTACATTCAAGGTAAGACAAATCCACCAAAAGAGTCAGAAGATGGATATGAAAAATGGTATGCTGAGAATCAAAAGGTGAAGAGATGGTTGTTAATGTCCACGAGTTCATAAATTATGAAGCGTTACTTATGTTTACCCACCGCTCAAGAAATTTGAAGTGCATTATCAAAGGCCTTCTATGATGGAAGTGATGAATTACAAGTTTTCACTTTGAATCAAAAAGCCTTCACTGCCAAACGAAGTGGTAGGTCTCTTTCTGAATATTATGGAGAGTTAACTGATTTTTTTTGTGAATTGGATCATCGGGATGAGGTAGTCATGAAAGACCCTGAGGACATTGTAGCATACCGAAAATCCATTGAACGACAACGGGTGCACATCTTTCTTGCTGGATTGGATGGTGACTTTAAGCAAGTTCGAGGAGAGATTCTACGCAAAGATCCTTTTCCCGATTTGGAAGAATGCTATGCACTGATTCGACAAGAGGCAGTGTGTCATGCTAGTATGAAAGTAGAATCTGAAAACCCTGACACCTCAGCTATGATAGTCCGACAGCAATCAACCTAGAATTGGCAGGACAATCCAAGACCAACCATCCTAAGACAGACCCTAATATTGATAAGTCAACCTTCAAATGCACTCACTGCAATAAGACTGGTCATACCAAGAGTCGTTGCTTTGACATTGTGGGATATCCAGACCGGTGGGATCATAATCGTGATCAATGGAAGAAGAATTCCAAGAAAACCTTGACCGCAGTTGTTGCCGAAATAAAAAGAGAGGCTAATGTTGCTGAGAAAGCCTCTGCATTGGTAGCTGCTACAAATTATGGTGGTAAGTTTTTAAATACTTCTACACCTCTTTATTAATAGTGCATGGATAATTTATTCTAGTGCTACAGATCATATGCCTTTTGATTCTACACAGGTCTCACCCCTTAGACCTTCCTCACAAAAAATTGTTTCCACAGCCAATGGTAACACAACCCCAGTCATTAGGGAAGGATCCTTAACTCTTACTGATACTTTGAATTTGGATTCTGTTTTAGTTGTTCCATCTTTAGATTACAATCTTTTGTCAGTTTCTCAAATCACTGCAACCTTATCTTGTATTGTCATTTTTTGGTCTGAATTTTGTGTGATTAAGGAAATACAAACAAGATAGACGATTGGTAGTGGTATTAAGCGGGGAAAACTCTATTACTTAGACTTGCAGTCATAGGATTCAAGTAAGTTACGACAAGCCGTAGTGGCAGATGGATCTGAGGGGGAGAAGAAAAAGTCTGAAATTTGGTTGTGGCATTGACGTTTGGGACATGCTTCCTTTGGTTATTTAAAAAAATAGTTTCCTAGTTTGTTTGCAAAGAGTGATATTTCTGGTTTCTGTTGTGATATTTGTGAATTGGCTAAAAGACATTGTGCTTCATTTCCATTAATTTTGAATAAAAGTTCGTTTCCTTTTATGGTTATACATTCTAATGTTTGGGGCCCATCCAAAGTCCCAACTTTGAGTGGTTCGCGTTGGTTTATTACTTTTATTGATGATTATACCAGAATGACATGGTTATGCTTGATGAAGACCAAAGATGAAGTGAACTTGTTGTTTAAAAATTTTCATAAAATGATTGAAACTCAGTACAATGCAAAGGTTCAGGTTCTGCGTAACGATAATGGTGGAGAATATCAAAGTTTTGATCTTCAAAAGTATTTGGAAGGACATGACATCATTCATCAGACTACTTGTTCCAATACACCCCAGCAAAATGGAGTCGCTGAACGAAAAAATCGACACTTGTTAGAGGTTGTTCGTGCTTCCTTGATAGCAGCAAAAATACCGATACCTTATTGGGGAGAAGCAATCACATCTGCTGTATAATTGATCAATCGGGTACCTTCCAGCTCAATTAACTTCCATACACCTCTCCAAGCTCTTACTAATGTCGTAGTTGCTCCAACCATCCCAAATCTACCTCCTTGTGTTTTTGGTTGCGTGACATTTGTGCATTTACACAAACACCAACACACCAAGTTAACTTCCATGCATTGCAATGTGTGTTTGTTGGATATGCATTGAACAAAAAGGGATATCGATGTTACCATATTCCAACTCGACGAATGTATATTACAATGGATGTGGTGTTTCATGAAGATTCGATGTTTACTTCATTTGAGTCTAAACTTCAAGAGGAGTACTAGAAGGAAATTCAGATTCTCGATTATGATTATCATATCTCTGAGGAGGATGAATCTGGACAATCCGAACTAGTGAACCAGGAAGCAGGTGAGTTAGATATGAGTGGTACAACTTTGGAACCAAGTAGTAATGACCAACCAGAAACTAAAGAAGTGATAGAAGAAGGAAGAAACGGTATAATTGAACCATCACCACCATCTGAACAATTTGGGTTCGAAGATGTTTTCACTGAAATACCAAACCAATCGTCGTCTATTGCGGGTGTTCTTAATTTGGAACCTGATCCATTCATGAAACGGTTACCACACCCTCATAATAGAGGTATTTCTAAACCCACATATGAACCTAAATTGTCTACAAAATCAAATATCCCATGAGCAACTATGTGTCTAACCATCATTTGTCTGAATCAAATAAGTCATTTATAAATCAATTATCTACTATAGCTATTCCTAACAGTGTGCAGGAAGCCTTAGTTGATCCAAGGTGGAAAGCAGCCATGAATGAAGAGATGAAATCATTGCAGAAGAATGAAACATGGGAACTCATAGAATGTCCACCAGGAAAGAAGCCAGTTGGGTGTCGTTGGATCTATATTGTGAAGTACAAGGCAAATGATAGTATTGAACGATTTAAAGCAAGATTGGTAGCAAAAGGGTACACTTAAACTTATGGAATTGACTACATAGAGACATTTGCACCTGTAGCTAAGATCAACACAATTCGAGTATTATTGTTTATAGCTGCAAACCTAGATTGACCATTACAACAATTCGATGTGAAAAATGCCTTTCTGCATGGCGAGTTATCCGTGGATCTTCCACCAAAATGCATGGTGTCAGAAAAGCAATGTCAAAAGGTGTGCAAATTGAAGAAGTCATTGTATGGGTTAAAGCAATCCCCAAGAGCATGGTTTGGAAGGTTCACAAAGTCAATGAGAGCTTTTGGCTATCGTCAAAGTAATTCATATCACACTTTGTTCTTGAAAAAGCAACATGGTAAGATTACGACACTCATCGTATATGTGGATGACATGATAGTTATAGGAAATGATCCTGAAGAAAGAAAAGCTCTGCAAAATTATCTATCTAGAGAATTCGAAATGAAAGATCTAGGTCCTCTGAAATACTTTCTTGCAATTGAAGTTTCTCGATCAAGTAAAGGAATTTTTTTGTCTCAAAGAAAGTATGTCTTATATCTTTTATAGGAGACTGGAATGTCGGGATGTCAACTTGTTGATACACCAATAAAAGAATGTTTGGAATTGTGTGTTGAGCCTAACCAAGTATCAACCGATAAGGGAAGATACCAGAGACTTGTGGGGAGATTAATGTACTTAGCTCATACAAGACCAGATCTTGCTTATGCATTGATATAGTAAGTCAATACATGCATAATCCTGGAGAGCAACATATGAATGCAGTCATGCGTATTGTAAGGTATTTGAAGAATGCTCCTGGCAAGGGAATTTTGTTCACTAAAAATGTTGATCATCAAAGTATAGAAGTATATACTGATGCTGATTGAGCCGATGTAGTGGATGATAGGGGATCTACATCTGGTTACTTTACCTTTGTAGGTGGTAATCTTGTGACATGGAAAAGTAAGAAGCAGAATGTTGTCGCTCGTTCAAGTGCAGAAGCGGAATTTAGGGGTATGACTCTGGGATTTTGTGAGGCATTATGGGTAAGACTCCTCTTACAGGATTTAGGTTACCTATCTAGGCAACTTATCCGATTGTTTTGTGACAATAAAGCCGCATGTGATATTGCTCATGATTGTACAAAGCATGTCGAGGTGGACAAATTCTTCATTAAAGAGAAATTGGATGATAAGATTGTGGAATTGCATAAGATTCGATCAGAAGATCAATTGGTCGATATCTTCACCAAAGCTACAGTCTCAAGTCTAATGGTCTAAAAAATTTTAGACAAGTTGGGCATGTGTGACATCTATGCACCAACTTGAGGGGGAGTGTTGAGATATTAGGAATGTTGAGATATTAGGATATTAGTTGTTCTTTCCTTATATCATTCTTTCCCATTCTTAGAATGGTGATTACCTTCTATATATACTCTGTACATGAACAAATGAAATAATAAATGAAAAACTACCATTCATCAATTTGAAGAAAATTTTCCCATAAAGAATACACTTGGAATTTTCTTCAAAGTAATAATTGTAAGAAAATGGCATCCTCCACCCTGTTGATGGGCTCCAACCAACCCAAAACTAAAAAGGCAATACACATTGTATCTTCAGCTTAACCCCAATAACCTACGGCTTGTGGATGGCCATAGACTTTGTGCACAAAGGAATGGACATGGCCACTTGGGTACTCAACTCATTTCTATATATTTCAGCTGCTCCTCAGGAATGTTTTGAACTTGTGGGGAAAAAAATGATGAGAAGCATGAGGGCGGTTCTGGTGCTGGTGGCTGCAGTCTTAGTATGCATTTGGGGGAATATTCACATGGCGAGCGCAGACACGAGTCCCAGCGAGTGCAAAGAGGAGAGGAACCTGCTGGTTTCGAGTGAGCCATGTTGAGTATGTGTGCCCCTACGTCAGCACCAAAACCGCCGCCATCATTGAAGTCCTTGGTGTGTTCCCAAAGTGGTTAAGAAAATTGAAGCGTGTGGAAGGACAGTTCCTCGAAATTTCAAGTGTGGGAGTAAGTTAGCTTTGTTCATATTTTAATTGATGATGTAATTGTTCTGGTGATGTAAGAAAATGCACTTGTTCTGGTGATGTAATTGACTTGATTATTGGTTTCTGCAGGTATCACCACTCCACGAGGAAGACACCCTGCTCGCTTTAATATGAATATAGTTTGATCAGTTACCATGTTTAAGTACTGAGTGTTAGTGCTACTCTTGCCATGTTTGTGAGTCGAATATCTCCTTGTGCTCCTGTTGTGAGTCGAATATCAATTAAATTATTGGTTAATTTAATTGTTTTTGGTTAACTTGATTGTTGCTTTCTGCAGGTATCACTACTCCATGAAGAAGAAACCCTACTCGGTTTAATATGGATATAGTTTGAGTTACCATGTTTAAATACTGAGTGTCAGTCCTACTCTTGCCATGTTTGTGAGTCGAATATCTCCTTGTGCTAGTATGACTTTACTATGAATAAAATAAGAGTATATTACCAAATAACTTTGACTTTTTAAAATCAAATTTATGGCTTATGATATGGAAATTTTGGCTTTTGCTTATGACATTGGAAGTTTAGTTTTTAATTAGATAACTTATCTTATAAGTTAAAATAAATAATTGGTATTTTTCTACCTTCTATTCCAATGTTCTTTTTTTTCTTTTTAGTCAAACATCTACAAAGCTTTTATTAAAATTAGAAAAGTGTATTTTCACACATTCATATGAAAAAAACAAATCATAAAATAAGAATTCAAGTTTATAAAATACAAATTTCAAACAGTTAGCTAAATTAGTATTTCACATATTTTTTTGTTAAAGGTATTTATATGAAGTATATAAATATGTTTTATAAAATAAATTAATATTATAAGCTATTTTTAAAAAAAAAATAAATTAACATAATGAATAAAAATAATTAATTTTTAAAATTTATCCTTCTCCCTTGTTTAGGATAGATATATTAATCTCATGATTAAGAAAAAAATTTAATTCATTTTGGTGAATAACCTCAAATGCTTGGGAAAATGTTTGGTTCTAAAAAGAAATGCCAAGCATTTTAGGGATTTTAAAAACTCCAATTATTCTTTAAAAAAAATATATATATTTTTTAAAATTAGAGACCACCTAAAATATTTTTGAAGATATCGAATTGGAAATTGTCTTTTGAAAAAATAATTACAATCGTATTTTAAAAATTCGATTTATTATCGAATTCTTCTCAAATTTTTTTTTAAAACTACATTCTTTTAAAAAATATTTAAAAAAATTATTTTCTTTTTTTTTTTTTTTTTCAAAATCAACTTAAAAACAATTGGCTTGCTCAGACATGGCTAAGTGATTGACGTGGTGGGACCTACTTGTTCAAGATTATCACATGGCAAAAGTTGTCGGTAGTTGCCTAGTTGGAAATTTGGAACATGCCTCCACTAGTGTATGGGTGTCAAGTGGGTGCTTGGAAGTTGTACCTATTAATCATTTTCTCTTGACAATAAAATTTAAATTCTTTTCTAACACTCTCATACATACATTTATGGTATGAGAGCGATTATAAGAGCAACAATTCAGATCAAGGTAAAAAGGAAAATTTTATGGTATTATCTATCCAACTTTAAATTTCAGTCGTTGAAAGCCCGTATGACAAAATCCGAATCGTTAAATAAAAACACAAATATATAAAAGTAATATATAAATAAATAGAACTAAGTAACTTAAATAATAAGATCACATAAGAAGTGTATGAAATTTTTGAAGGAAAGAAAATGTAGATGATGAATATAATAAAATTTTCTCAAACCTTCTTTATTTTTCTTTGAAGGAAATGAAAAGGAAATTCTTTTAATAAAGGTTTTTTTTTAAATATTTTTTTTCCTTGCATCTTGTTGTAATATTTAAATATAAATATAAAAAAAATGTTTTTGTTTTCCTTAATTAGTACTTTCCATGAGCCATGCACAATCTTAATTCACTTGGACAGGTAGTGTTATTATTTCTGATTTCCTTTTGTTTTCCTTGATAATCAAATAAGGAAAATATTTTATATTTGTTTTCTTTTATTTTCTTTGTCTAACACTTTTTAGGAATTAAATATATATATATACTTGAAACAAGAATTTATTAATAAGTTTGAAGTTAATAACTTAAGTCTAATTTAATAGAAAGTCAAATTAGTTTATTTAACTACATCTAACTACATATTAAGTGAGTGTTTGATAAATTAATTTAATAATTTAAAGTGATTTAATAACTTAATTTAAGTCAGTAAATAAATTAAGTATGTTTGATAAAACAACTTAATGATATAATTAAAAGTAAAAAATAATTATAATTAATAAATAAATTCAATTAACTTATTCTTAAGTCCATATCTTTATTTTAATTTTTTACCATTATTTGTTATAATTACCTACACAATTTCTTTTGCTACTCCACAACCTTCATTATCATTCAAGATCATTTGCTCTACTTATAATTTATGAGGATAAATATATCAATTTAATGATTTAGAAAAAAAATTAAATTAATTTTATTAAATAGCCTTAATACTTAAAGTAAGAATTAAGTAACAAGTTTTAAGTCAATAATTTGAGTATAATTTAACTTAAAATCAACTTAAGTTATTAACTATTAAATATTAAGTTTTACCCAATGCCTTAAGTCTTTAATCTTTTGCAGCAATTTACATTGACAAACACAATTTCCAAATATAAATGTTTATAGCAAGTAAAGAAGAATATCCCATAGTAAACAAACCCACAATCGATTTTATTAAAGTAGAAAAATGAGTCAATTGCTTTGGTTTTATTTAAGGGCGTGGTTGTGGCATCAAAAGAAAAAGAACTTATTAAAATGAATAAATATTTGCACATCCATTATATCCTTAATTAGGTAAATTTTTCCATAAAATACATCAAGATACGATGTTCAAGAACAAAAACTTAAAATCAATTGTTAAATGTATTACATGCATATGATATTCCATCTCAATGTCTTTGCTTAGAGTACAAAACTTTAGATAAAGATTCAATTCTTTGGACGGAATTTTCATGCCCATAAGACATTATAAATGGCTAGTATTAGCATTTGGATTAAAAAAAGCACCAACAGTATTGCAGCCAAAGATGGATAATTTCTTTAAATATTGTAATTTTGTTTTGGTGCATGTAGATGATATAATAGTTTTTAATAACAATTATTCATTATGAACATTTACCATGAGATTAAAAAATTTTATATGGAGAAGAATTAATTCCAATAAATGAAGTAAATGGCTCAACTTCTCATATTCGTCAATAGCATATGCAGAACTACAAATTTTTTAATTATTATTAAAAAAAATGATTTTCTTATTAATATTTATTGAAAATTTCTACAAATGACGAAGGATAATGGTGATCTGGTTGTAATAGGGGTTTGATTTGGATAACCTTGGTGATCCGTATATTCCTATCAAGTCTTCATGATGAATGATAAAAAGAAAAAAAAGAAGAGAAAATGAGTTGGAAACATAGTTCAGAAGGTCTTTATGCAGAAGTTTAAATATGCAAAAGATCTTTCTCATTACATATGAAATGACTTCATAGTATGAAATATTTAAAATTTTAAAACTCTCTTCAATAAATTATGCTCTTCAAGACAAGCTAATATGATCATGAGGTTTCAAAATCTTATATTTTCATACAAATCCATTGTATGAAAACCTTGCCAAAAAATATACTAACAAATCCCAATGGTATCCACTCCACTTTTCTTAGGGTACACATTAGATCAAGTTGCTAAAAAAATCAAAACTTAAAAATATTCGGTCCTAAGTCCAATAGAATATGACGTCTAATTTGAATTATTCAACCTAATCAACCTCATTCTTATAAAAGGAAAATTGTATTTCTTGTACTCATTTGAAAATATATACAAAATGATAATTCGTATTTTCATATTTTAAATGATATTATGTAATCCCAAAATGTTTGTTGCCTTATGCACGTCTAAGTTGAACTAAGATAATACGAGATACATTTTTTAATGATATATGTATTGCATTTCATTTGAATGGGTAATACCTTTAACTTTAAATTACATAAAATTCTAATTATCTTTCGAAAGTCTATAACATGAATTATTTTGGAACTTGTGCATAACTTCGAAATCTTACCTCCCTTCTCACTACCATTTGTTTCATTGTTTTGTTGGCATTTAACAGGAGATAAATACTTTATATGCAATTAAAAATGTTTTATAAAATTTTAAAAGTAATATTTTTTTTATTTTCTCATATTTTAAAATTTTGAAAACATTTTAAGTAGAGAATGTAAATTTCTTATTTTTATATAAGAGTTCTTACATGATTTGTATATAAATTTTTATTTTTAAAAATTAAAAAATAGGAGTTGCATTCAAACACCAAACCTTTTATATTTTAAAATCAGGTATTATGCTTTTACTGTCTTGACTTTTAAAATTTGTGAAAGTAATTTTTAGATACATAAAATAATACTTTTTATTTTTATTTTTATTTTATTTTATAAAAGTTTGTTCTTTTTATCCAGAAGTTATTACTATTGCTTTTTAACCTTTTGAATTAATCCAGTGATAATTAGTTTAAAGGTACAGGAGCTTTACCTTTAGGAGAAAAAAAAAAAAAAGAAATTCATTGGATAGCTGAATGATGAAAATTAAATATAATTATTTTCATAGGGATATGCAAAGCTTGATGGTTGCATATTTAAACAATCTATTTATGGTATTATAATGAGTAGCTGGATCTGCATGGTGAGTCCTTCCTCCTAGTAGGTGTGGTTGTCAGTCCAGAACTGAGATTGAAGATAGTTAACCACATTCTTGTCCACTTGGAAGGCCTTCGTGAGAACGTCAGCTGATATTGCTGGCTTTGATCCAAACACTGCATTTGCAATGGTGATCACGCCTGGGTTCTGGCTACTCAATGAAGCAATGGCCACTGCGTTTGTTTTTCCCACATTGAGCTGGAAGTGAATGAGACCTTGTGGGAAGACGAAAACGTCTCCTTTGTAAAGGACCTTGGAGATGAGGCGGTTGTCAGGGTTAGAGGTGACAAAGCCCACATAAAGTGTGCCCTCCAAGACAGTGAGGATCTCTGTGGTACGCGGGTGGGTGTGGGGAAGGTTGAGACCGTATGGCACATAGTCAACCCGAGCGCGGGAAACGCCAAGTGTAACGCCCAAGTTTTCCTTTTAAAGGGTAATTTAGGAAATTCTTAATAATGATATTAAATTAATTAATTAATTAATTTAATAAAATGGAAGAGTGGTGAAAAGGTAATTTTATGAATAATACCCTAAGTATAAATAGAAAATTCTCTTCTTCCTGTTCTTTTTTTGAATCGTATTCCTGTTCGCAGAAAAGTTTCCAGAGAACGTGAAGTTGAGGTCAGATTTCAAAGTTTGAAGAACAAACCTTTATAGATAAGTTTTTAACCCCTAGATTATTATTTTAGATTCATTAGTTAATTTCAAGCACATTAGATATATATATATATTTTAAAAACCCTAAATCTAGATTAGGGTTAGATTATTTTTTTTAATTTGTTTTAATATCAAATAGTGAAAATTTAAGATTTTGATTTATTATTGGAATTGGGGAGATCTTAAGTTTTTTTATTAGAAAAAAAAAAAAAAAGATTCCTATGAAGATTTCGATTTAGATTAGGGTTAGTTTATTATTATTATTATTATTATTATTATTATTATTATTTCGTTTTAATATCAAAATAGTGAAAATTTAAGATTTTGATTTATTGTTGGAAATTGGAAATTCTTAAACTTTTAGGGAAAATAAAAATAAAAATGGAGGACGCGTGTGCACTGTGGAATTGGAGAAAGGCTTAAGGATTACACCGGTGGAATTGGAGAATGAAAATATATATATATCTATATATATATATATATATATATATATATATATATATATATATATATATATATATGTGGGTATGTGGGTGTATACGGATGGAGGGTGGTTATATTCTATTATTTTGTTGACAATAATGGAGTATTGTTGGGAATAAAGTTTATGTTTAAAATAAAAATAAAAATGAGAGAATAGAAGTTTTAAATAAAAAGGAAGTAAAGTTTTTTTTTATATATATATTATAATTATGAGCGTAAGTTAATAAATAACATAGAAATTAATTATTGAAATAAATTATAGTTTAATTAAGTTGTGTCCCAAGAAATAAATTTTAAAATAAATAAATAAATAAATAAATTCAATTTTATATGAATTAGAAATTTATTAATTTTTAAAATATGAATAGATTAAACTATCTTTCATAAATATATAAAAAAAAAGAAAAAATTAATTTGAATACCTAAAATTTTAGGATTGTCAAACCTATAATTTTAGATAAATAGTAATAATTATTTCTCTTATATTTTGTTAGGTGAAGAGTAGATTTTCAAGATTTTTCTCTCCAAAGTTTTTGAGGATTTCTTTTGAGGTAAGGAAAATTAATACAGTTGTTAAATTCTTTTTTTTTTAAACAATTTATATATATATATATATATACATTATTTGAAAACGTTTGAGTTATATTCCGTTTTATGTATGGATCAAACCTGTTTTACATGAAAAGTATGTTAGAATTTTATATTATGTTTTTGACAAATAAATGTGGAGATATTATATGTTGTAAATTTGAATAAATGAAATAAATATTTGACTCTGGTTTGTTTGGCCCTTGTCAACGGGATATAATAGTTGGCTTTTGGCCTTTGTCAATGGGATATAATAATTGACCTTTACATTTCTTGGCGGGGAATGTAATGGATTTGAACCCCAGCCTTTAGGGGTTTCGGTTAGAGGTTACTAGTACTAGTAGTGTTTAGTTCCGCCCACCTTAAAGGAACAATTTGAGGCTAGTCACCCATTTGAAAAGTCCCACCTAACTGGGCAACCCTTTGATGTTTGATGACTAGAGTAAATAAATTATTGGAATGTTCTGATTGAATTTGATATGAAATTGTTTGAATCATAAATAAATGCATATAGTTAGAAATTTTGAATGTATTGGAAAAAAAAAAAAAAAATTTACTCACAGCTTTATGAAAATGATTGATTACAATATCTCCTATTTTGCAAGTGAGTTTGAAATGTTTGATCCATGGACTGCATTAATGTTCCTTATTGGGCTGTGAGCTCATTCCCATTTGTTGACTACTTTTCAGGTTCCCTTAGTTCGGGTGAGGAGTGATGGCTAGGCTGAGGAATGGTCATCATTAGAATTTGACTTAGGATTTTATATTGGATTTTGTTTAACTGTTAGTTGTGTTCATTTGGATCTTTTGGTATTTGGAAGTTATTTGGATATTGATCCTTCAAATTTTATGTTAGATCAAAGTTGAGTTTTGGAGATTTTGAAATTTGTTCTAGTACTTGAATTATTTAAGTTTGCAAATATTTGGACCATGGATTTTGGATAGTGGATGTTTTAGTTTTGAAATTTAATTTTGAGGATTTTAGATTTGTTCCGCTACTTTGAACAGGTACTTGGTAATTGGTAACTTCCGATTACAAGATAAGTGTTTGGGTCAGGTTACAATGTAAGCCTTCGGGTTTGAAGTGTGAAATGACCGTCACGCCCTTGGAGTGGGTCATGGGGCATGACACCAAGGGTGTTGAGTCTAGGTATCTGTGCCACGTTTGATGGTGTGACCATCGACCCAAGTTTGTTTGATGTATTCCCTGGAACACGAAGCCCCGAAAAGAAGAAATCATTTGGCGTTGCAAGCTTTGGCTTCCCGAATTTGGAGCTCATGGAAGGCCTTTTTCCCTGGCATCTCTGCATAGCGGAATGCGAAAAAGAACTCTTGGAGGAGTTGGGTATACTGCATCACTTCTTCAGGAGCAAGGTGAGCATTGATGAATTTGGTTCATCGTCCGTGCCTTTCCCATTCACAAACACTGTAAAGCACCAATTATATTAGGACTAATGTATCCTTGGAAAGATCAGTATACATAGATGAGAATATATCATGTCTAGACAAGAATAATAGAGAGAGCATGAGTATTTTACCAGAGTCGTTAGTATCATTAACAACTACACAGAAGTCTTGAAGAGGACTGAGGTTAGAGGCAGAGGCAACAGAAAATGACACAGCCAAGAGTACAATGTATGCAAGGGTGTTAGCTCCTATCTTCTTCATGTTATACAATGAATTCTCTCCGAGTAATCTCTGATGGAAGAGCAAGGAATTTTACTTATACAATGGAGTGCTATGTGTTGGGCTTTGTGGAGTCTAGTTTTGTTTGATCCGGTTTGGTGACCCAATCCGAATAATATTGCATGGCTTTTTAATGGGAGTTTTACTGAGGCTTGTTAGGCCCATTTAGCCCATTGTGGAACCACATTTTGGTAATTAGGATTTTTTAGTGTGGTGTGGTTGTCGTGTTGCATATAGAGAGAAAATATTGTAGCCGCTATGGTTGTACTCTGTATTTTTCCCTCATAATAGTGATATCCCTGCAACTCCGTGGACGTAGACAAATTGCCGAACCACGTAAACACTGTCTTGTGTGTGTGATTGTTTTTCTTTGGCATGTGTTTTCTCTATTTTTTTTGTTTCTCATAGGTTGGGAATTCGGTTTAATTCCCTACAACTGGTATCAGAGCTTAGGTTGAAGATTTCTGGAAGAGTAAAAGATCACAAAGCACACAAGATGAAAACAAAAGGAATTTTCACTGCAGGTGGAGTCGATTGCTCTTTCGTGGTGATATGATACAAAAAGGTTTGTGTCATGGAGAGATTGAAGATTAACTTTATGGAATTTGGTCCAAGGTGGAGATTGTTAGGAAGTGTCCCAAATTCCTAATTAGTATAGATTCTTTTTTTGTAAAGAATATTATATAAAATATTTCTAAGTTGATATATTATTATAATATTAGACTTCCTTATAGAATAAGGAAGGTTGTTGAAAATATCTCTATAAATATTTTAGGTCATGAGGGGAAAAAGTTATGAGATGGAGATGGACTTGTAGAGACTATACGGGGTGGATAGAGATGTGAGGAAGAACGGGAGGTACTCGGTGGAGCGAGAGAGCTCGTAGTAGGGTATGGATACAAGGAGTGGGGAAACATAGGATGTTTCGGGAACCTAATAGTTGTATCTAGTTCTATCCTCTGTAATATTCTCTATTGTATAGTGGAATCATTCTCTCTCATCCGTGGACGTAGGCATGGTTGGCCGAATCACGTTAAAACCTCGTGTACCATATGTGTGATTGTTTTATCTTTGTGTTCTTGAACTAACATTGTTGGCATCAAAGCTTTCGCTGGCACAACACTATGGTAGCTAGAGTTTCTATGATTTGCAATTTTGAGGATTACCTGATTGTCTATTTATAGATGAAGAGTCTCTGATATGTTCCAACTTTGAACCAGTCTCATAATATTAATTAAGCAAAAGTCAAAATTTGACAAAGAAGCTACTTAATTGATCGGGTACTTTGTGTATTAATTAATATTTTGGATAACCTTCGAGTTATCTTTAGCCGGCTAACAGGTCTGCCATAATATAATAGTTTTGACCACGTCCCATGCAATCTACCAGGCTGCTTCAGGTGAAGAATATGTTAATATTTTGCCAGAACTTAGATATATAATTAGAAGAGATCTAAGGAAGGATATAAGACTCGTTCTACTTATTTAAGAAACTTTGCAACTCATTTAACACATTCCCACTGCAGCGGCTATGACACAAATTAAGCTAATTTATATCAATGATGGGATGCCGGACATAGACCGAGCACCAAGGACCCACGATGTGTACGCCCAGACTTAAATAGTCCCAAGAGGAGCTAAAGAAATATATACCTCAGCTGATCCTGTCTTTTTAGAAAACTTTGTTGGGTAGATATCTCACTGGGATATAAGATGTTAAACTCTTCTATTTCTTTTACTCAGTTGTAGTAAAAGAAATCTTCCTCATCCAGCTCTCTTATTAGTTCATATATAAGTTCACTGGTTAATTTATATATGAAGTTATACAAAAACCCATCCGTATCCGTATCTTGAGATTTCACATTTTCTCCTCCGTCAATTTTAATTGGTATTAAACACAAATTTTACAAATTGAAACGATCTTGCGATCATCAATTATGTATTAATTGACATCATGGTGTGTATAATAATTAATTATGTAGTAAGCATTGTTGAGGCCTCGCGTCCCTGATGATCCACGTAGTTGCCAAATGGATGGACGTACGATCTCAACCAATATAGATTTCTGGTTTAGCTGTTCCTGCAAAAGGCGTTCGGATAGGGTGTTTGGACACACCCTCCGATGGTTTTGTCAGCCATGGTTAGAGAGAATAATCAGTTGACCTTTTACTAGGTATTGTAAGCTTACCTTCCTCTTTGTGCGAAGGCTCATATATATAGTACCAAAAACACTGTTTCCCTCTTTAATGGTAGGGAGATATTTTGGCTTGTCATGATGCCACTAGGTGGTGGCAGAATCATCATCACCCTACGGGCGGCTGATAGAGATATGGGAGGCGCAGTGACTGTCAGAGATCGTGGGAAGTGACTTGCCATCACTTCATTCCTGTCCTTTCACTCTGCAGGTGGCGGAACGTGGGCCATGACAGGCTGTTGTGATGATGTGCAAGACTTGCTTACTTCTGTCAATGATCCGGATAAACATATCCGGATAGGTTATGGCGGTCGTCCGGATGTGTTATGGCGGTCGTCCAGATGTGTTATTTGTGAGTGCCGTGTGCTTCTCCTTTTAGGAAGTCCGGATAGGAGAAGCGCGCCATGTGTACTCTTGGGGAAATCCAGATGGGGATACTCCGGATAGGATCGCGTGCCACGTGTCATCAGGGATGGGTCCTTACAAGCATGGTTAAAAATGTCCATATTTCCCCGATACATGGGAATTCCACAACAATTATTTAAGAGTAACAATTATTTTGTATTATTTTTTTCATTTTTTTCTCAAAATTTTATATATTTTGTATCAAAATATTCATTGATATTTCTCAATATATCCCAATATATCCATAAATCAAGTTACCGATATATCAATTGAAACCGTTATTTTTGTCATTGATTAGTTGTTTGATAAGTTGATTTTTACAAAAAAAAATAAAAAATAAAAAATCAACAGTTTTAAAAAATATATTTTTTTTAAAAGGGTGATTAAAAATTAGAAAAACTAGATAACAAATTGTTTTAAAAAAAAGATAATTTTAGTTGAATTTTGAAATTATCTTTGGAAAAAATAACTTTAATATTTAAATTAAAGACGTCTTTATAATTTTAATACTTAAATTGAAGATGTTTTTTTTTATTATTTTGGAATGGTCGTATTTTAAAAATATTTTAAAAAAAGAATGATTTCTTCTTTCGAAATCCTAATTATAGTGCAACAAACTTGGAATTTGTTTTTAGAACCAAACATACTCCTAACTATTTGAGGTTATTTACAAAAATGAATTGAAATTTTTTCTAAATTATTAAATTAATATATCCATCCTAAATATGGGAGAAGAAGAGAAATTTAAAAAATTAATTATTTTTATTTTTTTATTAATTTTTTAAAAAAAAATTAAATTATTATAGTAAGCCATTTTATCAAACATATTTATATATTTCATGGCTTAATTTTCATATTAAAGCATTATTCAAATTGACTTTTGACAAGTCAGGAATTATTTTCTAATCTTTATAAGAGATTTAATATCTATTTAATTAATTTTATTTATTAAAAAAAGTTTATAACTTAGGAAAAACCTTGGTATGGAAGCTAGTTTTAGTTCCATATGTTTAATAGAAGTTTAGCATGAATTTGACATATGTTGCTCCTTTGAGGTAAAGTGTGTTAATTGATCACATAATAAGTGAGATCTGTAACCCAAGGATTGTAGAGGTAATCTTGATAGATGATAGTACTATCTTGTTAGATTATAGATACCAGTTCACAAGGGATTTGCATGCAGTGGATAGTAGGCCATGGGCCCAAGCTCCGTGTCGTTATTATTTATGTAGTTTATTCGAGTGTAGTTGATTCTCTATAATGGAATGTTGAATAAACTTTAAAATTGGATTCTAGTTTCTAGTGGTTCCTACTCTGAGCTCATATACTAGGATGACACAATTTATAAGGGTTGGATTGACTCAAGGTTCACTCTTATGCATAAGGGACTTTTAGTAATTATGCAAGGTTACATATGAAATAGTAAACGAGGTCTTTGGATTGAGCCAATTGAATGATTAAATGGTCTGATATGGTTGATTAATTAATGAGGACCTATTTTAGGCTAGATTAAGTGACCTAAGCTTTGATGGGCTTAAGTCACTTAAGCCTAGTAGGCAACCTTATAAATTCCCCCTTAGGAGTTAGAGTTTCCTAATGACTTTCAATTAGTCTTCTTCCATATCCAAAGAGAGAGAGAGAGCCAAAGCTTCCTCCTTTTCATTGCCTACACTTTGGATTACCAAGATCATGGTTTTGGATAACCTTTGAGTTACCTCTAGCCGGCTAACAGGTCTGTGAATCTGTGATATATAAGATCTTTATTTTTGGTTTATTTATTATGCTATAGTAGTTTTGATCACGTCCCATGCCGTCTACCAGGTTGCTTTAGGTGAAGAATATGTTAATATTTTGCCAGAACTGAGATATGTAATTAGAAGAGATCCAAGGAAGGTTATAAGACTAGTTCTACTTATTTAAGAAACTTTGCAACTCAAGTTGCTCAAGGGACTTCCCTTTGATAGAGCTTTTCAAAATCATTTCTAATACAAAAGTACTTGTGATTTCTAATACAAAAGTACTTTTAGAGAAAAATTAAGTAGATATTTGGTAATACTAGAAAATATTTTAAAATTTTTGAAAAATGACTTTTCGTGCTTTCTTGAGAAGCACTTACTAGTGTATCTCCCAAAAACACTCCCAAAAACACTTTTTAAAGAAATCATTTCAATTAAAAGTACGTCAATGAAATTAAATTGGACCAGGATGGGCAAGATCATTAGTAATTGTTCAATTTGACTCTTCATTTAACCGATTCCCTCTGCTTTGATTTGTTCACTGACTTTTCATTTATCTCAATGATGGGATGTCGGACACAAACCAAGCACTAAGGACCCACCAAGGAGCTGACTTCAAACAATTATATGTTGAACTCTTCTATTTCTTCTACTCAATTGTATTGGAATATTAAAAAAAAATTATTAGTTGTAGTCAAAGAAATCTTCCATTTTGGGTTCTCTCATTAAAACTTACATAAAATATGAATTAATTCATATAAGTTCATCATATAGACATCTTCAAATTGATAAATGGTAGTTTTTTCATTCGTCCTTTCATTCGTTCATATACAGAGTATATATAGAGGGTAATCACCATTCTAAGAATGGGAAAGAATGATACAAGGAAAGAGTAATATAAGGAAATAACAACTAATATCCTAATATCTCAACTTTCCTAATATCTCAATATTCCTAATGTCTCAATATTCCTAATATCTCAATATTCTTAATATCTCAACTTTCCTAATATCTCAACACTAAATAATATAAGGAAAGAATGATATAAGGAAAACATTCCTAATATCTCAACACTCCCCCTCAAGTTGGTGCATAGATGTCACACATGCCCAACTTGTCTAAAAATTTTGAGAACACTTGACTTGAGATAGCTTTGGTGGGGATATCGACCAATTGATCTTCTGATCGAATCTTAGGCAATTCCACAATCTTATCATCCAACTTTTCCTTAATGAAAAATCTATCCACCTCGACATGCTTTGTACGATCATGTTGTACTGGATTATGAGCAATGTCACATGCGACTTTATTGTCACAAAACAATCGGATTGGTTGCCTAGATAGGTAACCTAAATCCTGTAAGAGGAGTCTTAGCCATAATGCCTCACAAAGTCCTAGAGCCATACCTCTAAATTCTGCTTCTGCACTTGAACGAGCGACGACATTCTACTTCTTACTTTTCCATGTCACAAGATTACCACCTACAAAGGTAAAGTAACCAGATGTAGATCGCCTATCATCCACTGCACTGGCCCAATCAGCATCAGTATATACTTCTATACTCTGATGATTAACATTTTTAGCGAACAAAATTCCCTTCCTAGGAGCATTCTTCAAATACCTCAAAATATGCATGACTGCATTCATATGTTGCTCTCCAGGATTATGCATGTATTGACTCACTACACTCAATGCATAAGCAAGATCTGGTCTTGTATGAGCTAAGTACATTAATCTCCCCATAAGTCTTTAGTATCTTCCCTTATCGGTTGATACTTGATTAGGCTCAACACACAATTTCAGACTTCTTCTATTGGTGTATTAACAGGTTGACATCCCGACATTCCAGTCTCTTGTAAAATATATAAGGCATACTTTCTTTGAGATAGAAAAATTCCTTCACTTGATTGAGAAACTTCAATCCTAAGAAAGTATTTTAGAGGACCTAGATATTTCATTTCAAATTCTCTAGATAGATAATTTTGCAGAGCTTTTCTTTCTTCAGGATCATTTCCTATAACTACCATGTCATCCACATATACAATGAGTGCCGTAATCTTACCATGTTGTTTTTTCAGGAACAAAGTGTGATTTGAATTACTTTGACGATAGCCAAAAGCTCTCATTGACTTTGTGAACCTTCCAAACCATGCTCTGGGGGATTGCTTCAACCCATACAATGACTTCTTCAATTTGCACACCTTCTGACATTGCTTTTTTGACACCATGCATCCTGGTGGAAGATCCATATATACTTCTTCAGATAACTCGCCATGCAGAAAGGCATTTTTCACATCGAACTGTTGTAATGGCCAATCTAGGTTTGCAGCTAAAGATAGTAATACTAGAACTGTGTTGATCTAAACTATAGGTGCAAATGTCTCTATATAGTCAATTCCATAAGTTTGAGTGTACCCTTTTGCTACCAGTCTTGCTTTAAATCGTTCAATACTACCATCTGCCTTGTACTTCACAGTATAGATCCAATGACACCCAACTGGCTTCTTTCCTGGTGGACATTCTACGAGTTCCCATGTTTCATTCTTCTGCAATGATTTCATCTCTTCATTCATGGCTGCTTTCCACCTTGGATCAGCTAAGGCTTCCTGCACACTGTTAGGAATAGCTACAGTAGATAATTGATTTACAAATGACTTATTTGATTCAAACAAACGATGGTTAGACACATAGTTGCTCATGGGATATTTGACTTTGGTAGACAATTCAGGTTCATATGTGGGTTTAGGAATACCTCTATTATAACGATGTGGTAACCGTTTCATGAATGGATCAGGTTCCAAATTAAGAACACCCTCAACAGACGACGATTGGTTTGGTATTTCAGTGAAGACATCTTCGGACCCAAATTGTTGACTACTCATATCCAACTCACCCGCTTCCTGGTTCACTAGTTCAGATTGTCCAGATTCATTCTCCTCAGAGATATGATAATCATAATCGAGAGTCTGAATGTCCTTATGGTATTCCCCCTAAAGTTCAGACTCAGATGAAAAATACATCGAATCTTCATGAAGCACCACATCCATTGTAATATACATTTGTCGAGTTGGAGGATGGTAACATCGATATCCCTTTTTGTGCAATGCATATCCAACAAACACACATTGCAATGCATGGAAAGTTAACTGGGTGCATTGGTGTTTGTGTAGATGCACAAATGCCACGCAACCAAAAACACGAGGAGGTAGATTTGGGACAGTTGGGGCAACTACGACATTAGTAAGAGCTTGGAGAGGTGTTTGGAAGTTAATTGAGCTGGAAGGTACCCGATTGATCAAGTATGCGACAGATGTGATTGCTTCTCCCCAATAAGATATCGGTGTTTTTGCTGCTATCAAGGAAGCACGAACAACCTCTAACAAATGCCGATTTTTTCGTTCAACAACTTCATTTTGCTGGGGTGTATTGGAACAAGTAGTCTGATGAATTATGCCATGTCCTTCCAAATACTTTTGAAGATTAGAACTTTGATATTCTCCAGCATTATCACTACGTAGAACCCGAACCTTTGCATTGTACTGAGTTTCAATAATTTTATGAAAATTTTGAAACAACAAGTTCACTTCATCTTTGGTCTTCATCAAGCATAACCATGTCATTCTGGTACAATCATCAATAAAAGTAACAAACCAATGTGAGTCACTCAAAGTTGGGACTTTGGATGGGCCCCAAACATCAGAATGTATAACCATAAAAGGAAAAGGACTTTTGTTCAAAATTAACGGAAACGAAACACGATGGCTTTTAGCCAATTCACAAATATCACAATGGAAACCAGAAATATCACTCTTTGCAAACAAACTAGGAAACACTTTTTTTAAATAACCAAATGAAGCATGTCCCAGACGTCGATGCCACAACCAAATTTCAGACTTTTTCTTCTCCCCCTTAGATCCATCTACCATCAAGGCTTATTGCAACTTATTTGAATCATTTGACTGCAAGTCCAAGTAATAGAGTTTTCCCTGCTTAATACCACAAGCAATCGTCTATCTTGTTTGGATGTCCTTAATCACACAAAATTCAGGCTAAAAAATTACAATACAAGATAAGGCTGCAGTGATTTGAGAAACTGACAAAAGATTGTAATCTAAAGATGGAACAACTAAAATAGAATCCAAATTCAAAGTATCAGTAAGAGTTAAGGATCCTTCCCCAATGACTAGGGTTGTGTTACCATTGGTTGTGGAAACAACTTTTTATAGGGAAGGTCTAAGGGGTGAAACCTGTCTAGAATCAAAAGTCATATTATCTGTAGCACCAGAATCAATTATCCATGCACTATTAATAATACGTGTAAAAGTATTTAAAAACTTACCACCATGATCTGTAACAGCTACCAATGCAGAGGCTTTCTCAACAACATTAGCCTTTGTTTTTATATCGGCAACAGTTGTAGTCGAGGTTTTCTTGAAATCCTTATTCCGTTGATCACGATTATTAGTATTAATAACAAAGTGTTGATAGCCTAAACATGATCTAAAGGTCCATGGTTCAAACCCTCGGTTCCTCATTGTTTTCCTGGTCATACCAAGAGTCGTTGCTTTGAAATTGTGGGATATCCAGACTGGTGGGATCAGTCTTCTTGCATTGAGTGCATTTGAAGGTTGACTTATCAATATTAGGGCTTGTCTTAGGATGGATGATCACTATCGGATTATGATGGATGATCGCTATCGGACTACCATAGCGACAAAATATCCAGGATTTCAGTTCCATGGCTCTGATACCATCTTCAAATTGATAAATGGTAGTTTTTTTCATTTGTCCTTTCATTCAATCATGTACAGAGTATATATAGAGGGCAATCACCATTCTAAGAATGGGAAAGAATGATACAAGGAAAGAGTAATATAAGGAAATAACAACTAATATCTTAATATCTCAACTTTCCTAATATCTCAATATTCCTAATGTCTCAATATTCCTAATATCTCAATATTCTTAATATCTCAACTTTCCTAATATCTCAACACTAAATAATATAAGGAAAGAATGATATAAGGAAAACATTCCTAATATCTCAACAAGACACTGGTTTATTAAACAAAGATTTTACAAATTGAAAGGATCTTGCGAACATCGATCAACCAGCATAACATCATGCATTGTATAATAATTAATTATGTAGTAAGACTGAATTAATTAAGTTGTTACTTTTTGTATACGTGCAATATTTAAATGGTTGTAGAAATCAACAAGCTAAGACAAACTTTGAGGACTTGGTAATTTACATAATTTGTTTTTCATTTGGATTAGAATAGTTAGTATTGTTGAAAAGTTAAACTTGATTTAGAAACTTTCTAAATAATGGAATCAGATTTAGTTCCTAAAAATGAAGAGAATATTTTATTTTTGATTGGTTATTTTAGTTTCTATTTTTGACTTGTTAAATCATGGAAGGTTTCATATGTTATTATTAGGAGTTTCTATTTTGTTAAGTGTGAGTAACTCTAAATAAGAGATTTTGTAATATTTGAATAAGAGAGTGGTGGAATACAATAAATTTGTATTTCTCTATTAACCATATTACTCCAACAAATTAGGATCAAAGTTTCTGAATGCCCAACAAATTTGTATCAGAGGCATGTGAAAAATATGGCAAGTGGGATGTATTTGTTTCAAGGTTTGCAACTCAACAAAGATAATTAATACAATTGGAGTATCAAGATAAAAACTTTGCTTTGTAATTAAGAGATATGGAAGACCATAAAGAACCATAGGATGAAACCACTTTGTCCCCAAATCAAAGGGATTTTTTAAAAAATATGAGGAAAAAAGACAAAAAAGCTTTCATTATTATCTATCAAGCAATATATAAAGGTACTTTTGATGCTAATCCATAGCAAAAATAGTTGTATCCAACATAGAACTTCATTGCAGTAGTAAATTTGTTGCTCTTTCCTCAGTTTTTTTGAGAATCCATTGCATAGACATGAAGAAGATGGTAGTTAACACCCTTGCATGCATTGCACTCTTGGCTATGGCATTTCCTCAGATTCTTTGGGACTTCTGTGTAACTGTTAACGATACAAACGCCGCTGGTATAATAATCATGTCCTCTCTCTACTCTTTGGCTATGGCATTTCCTTATTATATTTATTTTTAAATTTTATAATATATAAATTATATATTTATGATATTGCATATTAATATTAGATTTGATTATTGTTGAATCATCCATACAACCAATGAATTAGGATTTGATAATATTTTCGGTTCAATGATTGATTTGGTTCTAATTTTGAAAACCGCTCTACAAAGATAAAGTGCAACTGCTCTACCTAAGAAGGATTGAATCCCGAACATTTTATTGATTCCAGGTTTTGGTGTGCGTACTAAAAGAACACTGCAAGATTTTCCAAACAATATTATAGCCAGCCAAATTATTTAATACATAATCTCAGTGAGACCAAAACATGAGCACGTCCCTTCAGAAACCCCTGGGAAAAGTCACATGCATGCAGCTGAGTTGGGTCTCATAGGGGGGTTGGCGTGAATTTTGGGAGATGGTAACTAAAGCCCAACACCTAGAGACAAATTAATTCCACAATCAATAAAGACTACATGTAGAGAAAGTTCTTCATAGTCATCATGAAAGTGACATTGTCTCCATTGTTACAGTCTTATGGATATGAGTCTGTACCCGCAGCTTAAACCCAACAACCTCTGGTTTGAACACCACCCGGGAGGCCATAGACTTTCTGCGCAAAGTAATGGACACGGCAAGTAGAAAATCCACTTGGGTCCCATCTCATTTCTATATATTGGAGCAGCTCCTCCGAAGTGTTAATATGATAATTGTAGAGAAAAAAGAAAAAAAAATGGTGAGAAGCATGAGGGGGGCAGTGGTGGTGGCTGCATTGGTGGTATGCGGTTGGGGGAATGTTCAGATGGCAAGTGCGGACACGAGTCCCAGCCAGTGCAAAGAGGAGAGGAACCTGCTGGTTAACGCTTGCAGGCCAGTGATCTACGGGCGCAGCCCATCTGCGGACTGCTGCCAGCGCGTTCGAGTGAGCCATGTGGAGTGTGTGTGCCCCTACGTCACTCCCAAGACCGCCTCCATCATTGGGGTCATTGGTGTTGACAACGTGGTTAAGAAAATTGAAGGGTGTGGAAGGACAGTGCCTCGCAAATTCAAGTGTGGGAGTAAGTTTAAGTTACTTCTCTACGGCTTTTATTTATTTTTCATATTTTGGAGGACATTGATGATTGGTTTCTGCAGGTATCACCACTCCATGAGGAAGACACCCTACTCGGCTTCGTATGAATCACGTTTGAAGTACTATTATATATGTTCATGTACTTTGTACAATGGGGTGTAATTTTTCTCATGTTTGAGATTTGATTATCTCCTTGTGTTATGTGGGAGCTAGAAACCTCCAATAACTCCACTACCAATAAAACAAGAGAACGATTTCAATATATTGCTAGCCTGTGGATATAAGTATGGTTTGAAATTTCGTGAAATATAGTAGATATTTCACTTATCGGGGAGAGTCGACACGATGATATTCCATAAAAGTTGGGCAGTCCATTTTTCAGCAAAATTTTAAAAATATCACCACAGAACTCGGACCAAAAGGTTTGGGTTGAAGGCCAGGCCAAATCCACCTTTGTTAATATATGTTAACCAACATAAATATGTTAAAGTTCATTATTAAAAGAATAAATTAATTAATTCTAATTGCTTTATTTTAAATTTTATTTAATTGATTAATAAAAGTATAAAAAACCATTACTATAATTTTCTTAACAAGACTTTTTTTTTTATACCATTTATATGATAATTAAATATAAAAATATAAACATTAAAAAAAATCATATATGCATAAATTATAGTTTTAATATTAAACGTATCATCATTTATTTCATTAATCCTATTTTAAAAAATTGCTATCACTTTACTCTTATGTTTTTGTATTTATGTTTTTAATTTTATTTAATTTTGAATATTTTTATTTTAAAATATTAAAAATATAAATTTATTCAAAAAATAACTAAAATATAAAAAAATAATAACAAAGTTATAATATTTTATAAATTAAAATTAATTTGATAAGATAAATTATTAATATAATTTTTAGTAATTTAATTATTAAATAAATTAATGTCAATAGAAAAAAGTTGTCACCACAAGTACTAAAATTTTAGAAATTAAATCTCAAATAAAATATTTTATATAAATCTTAAAAAGGCTTTTTTTATATTTAAATTGAAATAAAACGTATTTTAATAAAAGTAATTTTTAATTTTAAAAATAAATGAATATAAATATACTAAAGGGATTTGAGATAGTTTTTTCTAAAATTTTTTGATAAATATTATGTTTAACTATACTTACATCAATTATATTTACAAAATAACTTTAACTATAACATATGTTTACTTACTTATTTTATCATTTAAAGTTTTTATAATTATTTTAATAAATTTTAAATAACTTCTATCTCACCGATATTTTTATTAAAATATTCACTGATATTTTATCGATATTTTTGATATATTTATAAAATTCAAATATCGATATATCTATAATTTTTTATAATTTCTATATTTATCAATATTTTCATCCTTATATAATACAATCGTTGATGTGTTAAGCAATACGGGAAAGTATAAGACGTCACATTAATTGAAAACATTGATTTGTCACGCACGTGGCTCCGATGGTCCTCTTGTCACTAGCATATTAAATGTGAGTTGACCATCTCATTATTATATTAACCCAACAACCTCTACTGAATGAGTAAAATATCTAAATTTACGAAATTATCTATACTTAAATTTTAGGGAAATATAAAAAATATTGATAAAAAATTTTAAAATTTATATCCATAAAAAGTTTAAGAAAAAATAAAAGTAATAATTTACATATTAAAGTTGTTTTACTATAAAAAAAAAAAAAATTTACATGAATACATTTGATAAAAAAGGAAATGATTTATGTAATTATTTTTTGTTTAAAAATGTTTGACTTATTTATTAGATCAAATTTATATACATTTGTTTAATTATAAAATTATTCATTATAAAAGTAATTATGATGTTTTTATATCATGAGATAATTAAATTTAATTGATTTATTAGAATTTTATTTTTATTGTAAATAAGTGGTGAATGACCATATTGAATAAAATATTGAAGTTCATTCGCGAAATTCCATTTGTTCATCTTAAAGATGAGGAATGGGAGTTCATATGGTGAAAGCTTATAAAAGGCTTCTCATGCCTCGTGTAAGGATCATTCCCTGAGTAAGAAAGTCATTTGATATTCTTTCACTCATTCTCTCCTCTAATTTTATTTTATTTTACAATTTATATTTTGTTAGTTTGTTTTTTGTTTTATAACACATTATTAACATGAATTGCTCTGAATGTAATTCTCGTATCTTAAACTTGAGGTTGTTTGTATAGAATAAATTTTAAATATTTATATTACTATTGATTTTGTTCATTTAAATTATGTTATATATTATAAGAAGTTATAAGCAAATTATTTGGTTTTGATTATAATAAAAAGTTATACTAATGTTATCAATTTATTGTAACCGATTCTAATAATATTATTTTATCATATCTCTAAAGTTCTTTGACAATGTTGAATCTCACAAAACTCAAATTTGTGGTCTTGATATTTTGGGAAAGAGTTATCTATCTTGAATCTTTAATGTTGAAATATATCTTGATGCAATGAATCTTGGAGCTATGACCAAAGAAGGAAATCAAGGATTTTTGTAGGATCGTGTAAAAACGTTGATTTTCCTTCACCATCATCTCCATGAAGATTCAAAAAATAAGTATCTTACAGTAAGGGATCCTTTTACTCTATGGAGTGATTTGAAGGAAAGATATGACCACTAAAAAATTGTGATTCTCTTAAAAGCTTAAATGACTAGATCCACTTGAGGTTGTAAGATTTTAAAACTGTTAATGAATATAACTCAACATTGTTCAAAATCAACTCTTAATTAAGGCTATGTAGAGAAAAAATAAAAAATAAAAAATCATAGAGCAAGACATGTTAAAAAAAAAACTTTTACTACATTTCATGCTTCAAATGTGTTCCTCCAATAGCAATATTAAGAGAATAGATTTACAAAACACTCCAAATTAATATCATGCTTCTTGTTGCCAAACAATATAATGAGCTTTTGATGAGAAATCACTTGTTTTGTCCAACTAGATCTAAACCATTCCTTGAAGTGAATGCAATATCGTCCAAACTCATGGATGTGGACGAGGACAAGGATGTGGTCGTGGTCATGGAAGGCATCCTTGATACTATGGTTCTCATGGTAGTTATTCCTCAAATTCTCATAAAAAGGAAGCTTCATTGCACCATCAGAAGTGGAGTAATACTAAGGCAAAACAAGAAAATGGGAAGTTTAGACAAAATAAACCTCCCAAGAACCATGGGAACAATTGTTATAGATGTGGTATGAAAAGGCATTGGGTGTGTACCTATTGTATGCTTAAACATTTAACCGACCTTTACCAAGCATCAATAAAAGCAAAAGGAAAAGAGAGAGAGATGAATTTCATTGATAGTGACATATTGAACTGAACCTACTATGACATTGATTTCTTTGGAGGTCCTAATGAAAAGACCGACTATTTAATAAACGATGAAAATACTTGCATTGATTGATGTTACTTTATGTATTAATTAGTATATCATTATGTCTTATATTTACATCTTGTTATTACATTTATTATAACATTATTTACATTATGCCTTGTTTTTTTTTTTCTCTAAATATTAGTTATATCTAAAAATCCATGTGTTATTGGGTCTCACAATGAATGAGGATGATGAATGTCTTGTAAACTATGTACCACACACAAAATTCTTCTAGATGAGATACTTTCTCGAATTGACATTAACAAAAGCTAATGTTAGTACCATATCTAGAACTACAAACTTGGTTGAAGGCTTTGGAAGAGCAAACCTAATGCTAACAAATGGAACTAGATCCCATATAAATGATGCTTTATATTCTAGCAAATATAGAAGAAATTTTCTTAGTAATTTTAAAGATATTCGTAGAAATGGATATTATATTGAAACCATGAATGAAGGTAATGTAGAAAATCTTTACATCATTTTTATTATTTTTGGCCAAAAGCTTATAATGGGAAAACTCTCAGTTTTTTCCTTTGTGTTGTGATCATACAACTATAAAGATTATTGAATCTTATGTTGTTGTGAACTAGAAATTCAACGACCCAATTTTTTTTATCCTTTAGAAAAACATACTAGATCACATAGGGTCTTCAATAATACATCGACTAATAGAATACTCACATTGGCATTCACTAAAAAAACCAAAAGATTCTATTGCCTAATGAATACTCATGTGTTGCTTGTTCACAAGGTAAATTGATAGTTAGACCATCTTTTACTAAAGTCATCCGAGTCATTGATCTTTTTAGAAAGAATACGTGGGGACATATGTGTGTTTATTTATCCAATATGTGGACTATTTCGTTATTTTATGATCTTAATAGATGCCTCTACTAGGTGGTCATGTGTTTGTTTTCTTTCTACACATAATATTGCCTTTGCTAGGCTCCTTACACAAGTGATCAAATTACAAGCACAATTTCTAGACTATCGAATCAAGACAATACATCTTGATAATGCTGACAAATTTACTTCTCAAATCATTAACTACTGCATGTTAGTAAGGATAAATATTGAGCATTCTGTTGCTCATACTCATACCCAAAATGGTTTAGTAGAATCCTTTATCAAACGTCTCCAATTAATAGCTTGACCATTACTAATGAAAACCAAATTACTTACTTTTACATGGGGACATGCTATTATGCATGCTGCAACTTTAGTTTGTATTTGACCTAGAACTTACCATGAATTTTCCCTTTCACAACTCATACTTGGAAAACAACCAAATATCTCTTATGAATCTTTGGTTGTGTAGTATAAGTACTAATTGCGCCTACACAACGCACTAAAATGGGTCTCCAATGACAACTTAGGATTTATGTAGGTTTTGATTCTCCATTTATCATAAGATATCTCAAACCCTTGACAAGATATGTTTTTATAACCCACTTTGCAGATTGTCATTTTAATGAGAGTGTTTTCCCGCTATTAGGGAGAGAAAAACTAATTCCAGGAGAACGATGAGAAATTAATTGGAATACATTTACTATGTCTCATCTTGATCCTTTTACAAATCAATGTGAACTAGAAGTTCAAAGGATCATTCGTTTGCAAAATCTTGCAAACCAATTACCAGATACGTTCATTGATATAAAGAAAGTGACAAAGTCACATATCCTAGCTGCAAATACTCCAACACAGATTGATGTCCTTATAGGATAGTTAACTGATGAATTTAGATGCGTTTGAAGTGTGGTAGACTTGTTAGCCCAAATGATGTAACTCCTTAGAACAGGAGAACACAAGGAAAACTTGGCACTTTAGAAGAGGCCATCAAAATGACTTATTAGTCTAAAATTGATAAATCTATAATCTTAAAAGAGGCACATATCGAACAAGAAGCCCCTGAAGAGGTACAAATTGAACAAGCATCCCCTAAAGAGGCATAACAACTTGAAAATTGTGAGATGTCAATAAGTTATGTACACACATGAGAAAAATGGGATCGAAATGATATTGTTATTAACAATATTTTCACTTTCCAAGTGGCCTATAATATCATAAGAAATGATGAAGATCTTGAACCATGAAATGTGGAAGAATGCCAACATAGAAATGATTGACCAACATAGAAAGAAGTTATGCAAGTAGAGTTAAACTCATTAACAAAATGAGAAGTTTTTGGACTTGTAGTCTAAATGCTTAAAGATGTAAAACTTGTTGGGTACAAATGGGTATTTGTATGAAAACATAATGAGAATAATGAGATCATAAGATATAAAGTGCGATTAGTAGCACAAGGTTTCTCATAGAGACTTGATATTCACTGAGGAAATATACTCTCCCATCATGGATGTAATGACATTTTGTTTCTTAATTAGCTTGACAGTCTCAGAAGAACTGAATATGCATCACATGGATGTTATTACAACATATTTATATGGATTCATGGATAATGATATATACATGAAAATCCTTGAAGGATTTAAATTGCCTAAAGCAAATAATACAAAGCCTTGTAGCATGAACTCAATCAAGTTACAACGATCTTTGTATGGATTAAAGCAATCCTAACGCATGTGGTACAATCGCCTTAGCAAATACTTGCTAAAAGAATGGTATATGGATAACCATATATGTCCATGTATTTTTATTTAGAAATCAGAAACTAGATTTGCAACTATTGCAATATATGTTAATGACTTAAATCTTGTTAGGACTTCTAAAGAGATCACAAGAACAACAAGTTATTTAAGATGAAAGATCTTGGAATTTTTTATTTTTGTCTCAGCCTACAAATTGAGCATTTTCCAAATGGAGTTTTAGTACATCAATCAACATACATTAAGAAAAATTTGAAGCATTTTTATATGGATAAAAGTGCATCCTTTAAGTTCTCCAATGGTTATCTGATCACTTGACATAAAAAAAAAAGACTAATTTCATCCTTGCAAAAAAGATGAAGAATTACTTGGTCTTAAAGTACCATATCTTAGTGTTATTGGTGCACTTATGTATCTTGCCAATTGTACACCCCGAGACATTGCTTTGTCTATCCATTTATTATCATGATGTAGTTTTACTCCAACTCGAAGACATTGGAATGATATCAAATATATATTATGCTATCTTCGAGAAACTACAAATATGGGTCTATTTTACTCAAGGGAATCAAATCTACAATTGCTTGGATATGTAGATGCAAAATACCTTTCAGATGCACATAAAGTTAGGTCACAAATAGGGTATGTGTTTAATTGTAATGGTACTGCTATTTCATGGAGATCTATTAAACAAATAATGGTAGCCACGTCATCAAATCATTTAGAAATATTTGCAATTCATGAAGCAAGTCATGAATGTATATAGCTAAGATGTATGATCGAACATACTTGGGAATCATATGGACTCTTCTCCATCCAAGGCAACCCAATAATATTATTTGAAGATAATGTTGCATACATTGCACAGATAAAAGGGGGTTATATTAAAAGAGATAGAACTAAACACCTTTCACCAAAATTCTTTTACACACATGAACTCCAAAAGAGTGGTGAAATTGATGTTCAACAAATATGCTTAAGTGATAATCTAGCAAATTTATTCACAAAGTCATTGCCAACCTCAACATTCAAGAAGTTAATACACAAGATTGGAATGCGTCAACTCAAGGATATTGACATAAGGGGGAATATGCTTATAAAAGAATGTTAGTGTATTGTATTCTTTTTTCCTTTTGTCTAAGTTTTATTCCGCTGGGTTTTATTGATAAGGTTTTTAATGAGGCAGTCCTAACATATCAAGAATAACTTAAAGTATAAGAATGTTGTACTTTTTTTTTTTCCTTTGATAGTTTTTCCCATAGAGTTTTTTACTAGCAAGGTTTTAATGAGACATTTTCTTCTAATATGGTGGTCATCTAAGGGGGAGTGTTGTAAATAAGTGGTGAATGACCACATTGAAAGAAGTAGGGATAACCGATTAAAAGGAACGAAATCATCTCCACTTTGGAAAACTAATCCTTCACCTTTTTTCAACCTAAAAAAAATACTCATTTTGGACAAAAATCCCCTCATCATTTTTGTTTTTTTTTGTTTTTTGTTTTTTGTTTTTTGTTTTTGTTTTTTTTTTTTGTTTTTTGTTTTTTTTTTTTTCTGGAAAAGCAACCCTTTCTTTTAAAACATACATGTAAATAATGAAATTATTGAAGGGTATTATATAAAAAATGGGTTACTCTTCAAGTTCCAAAATGGGGGAGGATAGTTTTCCAAATTTGGGATGTTTACATCCCCTTTAATCAATTAATCCAAAGAAATATTGAAGTTCATTTATGAGCTTCCATTTGCTCATCTTAAAGATGAGTAATGGGAGTTCATATGGTGAAGCCTATAAAAGGCTTCTCATACCTTGGGTAAGGACTATCCTCCAAGTAAGAAAGTCATTTGATATTCTTTCTCTCATTCTTTTTTTCTCTCCTCTAAATCCTCTTTACAATTTATATTTCATTAGCTTGTTTTTCATTTTATAACAATTTTTATATTTTATTAGTTTTGGAAAAAGTTTTAAATGGCACAATCATATATATAGTATATAATTAATATATGTGACTTAAAATATCTAAGGACAAGTTGCGTTGGTGGTTAGAGTTTGTGTTTTGCATACTCCCGGTCATGGGCTCAAGCCTAGCCAAGCGATTTTTTAATCCAAGTCATTCGAATCACGATCAACCATATATACATTTACCTCCAAGTCATTCCTAATATATCATGATTAACCATACTATACATTTACTTGACATTGATTATTGAAAACACGTTCATATTTTCAATTATTTTTATTTATTTTTTAACGATTATTTTAAACATAATTATATAAATATGAAGAATGATTAAAAATAAAATACCATATATAAAAGTTATTTTTAAATCATATTTTAGAGCATAGAAAATAGATTAAAAATATTCATATTTCTAAATAAACTTTTGTTCTGCAAAACATTAGAGGAAAGTTTTCAAAAATAGTTTCAAAACAAAGTCTTAGGCCATATTTGGTAATTGTTTTTAAAAATAGTTTTGAAAAGTAGTTTTAAAAAAATATTCTCTGATTTTTATTAAACAAATGTCTCTTTGATAACCTGCAATATTTTTAGCCTATTTGCTATGTTTTTTAATATGTTTCAAAAACAACCTTTATATGTAGTGTTTTTCATTTTTATTTTAAAATTTTAAAGAACAAAAAATTGTTTTCAAAGACAATTACCAAAAACGGCCTAAATATTTGTTTTTTTTTTTCCCATGAAGTCCAAGTGTAGTGTAGTACAATGGAAGAATTAGCTCACGCTCCATTTCGTTACGAAGAAGTTATATAGTTTGAATTGGAACAAGTTCATTGGTTTACATGTAAAAAATTAATGTGAACGACCCCATAAATCAAGAGAAAATTTCACTTCACTGTGACTGAACTGTTGGATGACGACTTTTCCTTTGTGTATAATCAAGTGGAAATCAACCAAGAAACAAGTTCATCAGGACTAAATTTTTGCCATATAGGGTAAAACCACAGTGCAAAGTTCAAAGCATAACCAGTACATCTTACTGTTTGTCTACCCAAGATGGATTGAATGCCCAAGATGTTTTTTATTGTTTTCAAGTTTTCTTGTACAAGGCACATACCAGAAAAACTCTGATAGATTTTCCTAACAATCCCGTCAAGTACTCAATACACATAATGGAAAAACAACCGAAACATAAGCACCAAAGTCACTGGCTTGGGTCCCATGGCGCATTTGGCTTCAATTATGAGACATCTAATTAGGACCTATTTCCCCACAAAGAATACACTTAATTTGAATTTTCTTCAAATTAATAATTTCAAGAAAATGACATCCTCTACCATGTTGACGGGATCCAACCAACCCAAAACTAAAATAAATAATACCCATATTGTATCCCAATAACCTATGGTTTGTGGATGGCACTAGACTTCGTGCTCATGGTAATGGACACGGCCACTTTGGTACCCAACTCATTTCTATAAATTTCAGCTGCTTCTCAATGTTTTGTGATTGTGTGGGCAAAAAATGATGAGAAGCATGAGGGCAGTTCTGGTGCTGGTGGTTGCAGTCTTAGTATGCATCTGGGGGAATATTCACTTGGCGAGTGCAGACATGAGCCCCACCGAGTGCAAAGAGGAGAGGAAACTCGGTGCTAACGCGTGCCGGCCAATGCTCTATGGGCAAAACCCATCTGCAAACTGCTGCCAGCGTATTCGAGTTACCCATGTTGAGTGTATATGCCCCTACGTCTCTCCCAAGGTCGCTTCCATCGTTCGAGCCTATGGTCTTGAAAAGCTCATTAAGAAAATTGAAGGGTGTGGAAGGGCAATTCCTCACAATTTCAAGTGTGGGAGTAAGTTCTCTATGCCTTTTTTAATATTTTGGAGGCCATTGATGATAGATCATGATGGTTAATTTAATTGTTTTTGGTTAACTTGATTGTTGCTTTCCGCAGGTATCACTACTCCATGAGGAAGAAACCCTACTCGGTTTAATATGGATATAGTTTGAGTTACCATGTTTAAATACTGAGTGTCAGTCCTACTCTTGCCATGTTTGTGAGTCGAATATCTCCTTGTGCTGCTGTTGTGCTAGTATGACTTTACTATGAATAAAACAAGAGTATATTACCAAATAACTCTGACTTTTTTAAATCAAATTTATGGCTTATGATATGGAAATTTTGGCTTTTAATGGCTTATGACATGGAAAGTTTAGTTTTTTATTAGATAACTTATCTTATAAGTTAAAATAAAGAATTGGTATTTTTCTACCTTCTATTCCAAAGTTCTTTTTTTCTTTTTAGTCAAATATCTACAAAGCTTTTATTAAAATTAGAAAAGTGTATTTTCATACATTCATATGAAAAAAAAAATCACAAAATAGGAACTCAAGTTTATAAAATACAAATTTATAACCGTTATCTAAAATAGTATTTCATATATTTTTTTGTCGAATGTATTATCTTCAATATCAAGGTACTACTACCTTTTAATAATATAGGTACTATCTTTGAGCATTCTACTTACTACCTTTGAATTGGTGAGCGTATAAAACTTTAATTATTTTTAGATGTTTATACTTTGTAATTATTTTTATGTTAGTGTGTGAAAACTCACTTTTTTCTATTGAAATTAAGTTATAATAATAATAATTTTTAAAGAATAATATTAATGCTATAAAAGTTGTATTAAAAAAATAAAATTTTTATAAAAAATAACATTTTTTTTTATATTTCATAGGAAAGTTTTTTTTAAGTATAACTTTTTTTTTTAACAAAATTAACCCAACGTATAAAAAGCTTTTGTGGAGCTTAAAAAAGAATTCTTGACTTAACAAAAGTGAATCTAAATAACACTTTAACATGAAAATGAAGTCATGAAGTATACAAATATGTTTTATAAAATAAATTAATATCATAAGCTAAATTGTTTTTAAAAATAAATTAACATAATGAATAAAAATAATTAATTTTTAAAATTTATCTTTCTTCCTTGTTTAGGATAGATATATTAATCTAATGATTAAGAAATTTTTTTAATTCATTTTGGTAAATAACCTCAAATGCTTGGGAAAATGTTTGGTTCTAAAAACAAATGGCAAGTTTCTTGGGATTTTAAAAACACCAATTATTCTTTAAAAAAAAAAAATCTTTTTTTAATTTCGAGACTACCTAAAATATTTTTGAAGATATCGATTGAAAGTTATCTTTTGAAAAAATAATTACAATCGTGTTTAAAAAAGTTAATTTATTATCGAATTCTTCTCTATTTTTTTAAAACTTCATTCTTTTAAAAAATATTTTAAAATTTTATTTTATTTTTTCAAAATCAACTTAAAAACAACTGGCTTGCTTAGACATGGCTAAGTGATTGACGTGGTGGGACCTACTTGTTCAAGATTTACACGTGGCTAAAGTTGTTGGTAGTTGCCTAGTTGGAAAATTGGAATATGCCTCCACTAGTGTATGGGTGTCAAGTGGGTGGTTTTCGAGTCCTTTTGGTCAATCTGGGTGCTTGGAAGTTGTACCCATTAATCATTTTCTCTTGACAATAAAATTTAAATTCTTTTCTAACACTCATACATACATTTATGGTATGAGAGCGATTATAAGAGCAACAATTCAGATCAAGGTAAAAAAAATAAGACCACATAAGAAGTGCATGAAATTTTTGAACGAAAGAAAATGTAGATGATGAATATAATAAAATTTTCTCAAACTTTCTTTATTTTTCTTCGAAGGAAATTAAAAGGAAAATCTTTTAGTAGAGGTTTTTTTTTTTTCAAAGGTTTTTTTCCTCATATCGTAATATCTAAATATAAATATAAAAAAAATGTTTTTTTTCCTTAATTAGTACTTTCCATGAGCCATGCATAATCTTAATTCACCATGGATAGTGTTTTTATTTCTAATTTCCTTTTGTTTTCCTTGATAACCAAATATGGAAAATATTTTATATTTGTTTTCTTTTATGTTCTTTGTCTAACACTTTTTAGGAACTAAATATATATACACTTGAAACAAGAATTTATTAATAAGTTTTAAGTTAATAACTTAAGTCTAATTTGATAGAAAGTCAAATTAATTCATTTAACTACATATTAAGTGAGTGTTTAGTAAACCAACTTAATTACTTAAAGTGACTTAATAACTTAATTTAAGTCATAAAATAAATAAAGTATGTTTGATAAAACAATTTAATGATATGTCTAAAAGTATAAAACAACTTTAATTAATAAATAAAAATAATTAACTTATTATTAAGTCCATATCTTTATTTTATCTTTCAACCATTATTTGTTATAATTACATACACAATTTCTTTTACTACTCCACGACCTTCATTGTTATTTGACATCTTTTGCTCTACTTATAATTTATGAGGATAAATATGTCAATTTAATAATTTAGAATAAATTTTAAATTAATTTTATTAAATAGCCTTAATACTTAAAGTAAGAATTAAGTAATAAATTTTAAGTTAATAACTCGAATAGAATCTAACTTAAAGTTAACTTAAGTTATTAACTATCAAATATTAAGTTTTACCCAAGGCCCTAAGTCTTTAATCTTTTGTAGCAATTGACATTGACAAACACAATTTCTAAATATAAATGTTTATAGCAAGTCAAGAAGAATATCCATTTTATTGGATATTCAAACAAGAAAAATGAGTCAATTGCTTTGGTTTTATTTAAGGCCGTGGTTGTGGCATGAAAGGAAAAAGAACTTATTAAAAAGCATAAATATTTAGACATCCATTATATCCTTAATTACGTACATTTTTCTATAAAATACATCAAGATACGATGTTCAAGAACCAAAACTTAAAATCAATTGTAAAATATTTTAGATGCATATGATATTCCATCGCAATGTCTTTGCTTAGAGTACAAAATTTTAGATAAAGATTCAATTCTTTGGACGGAATTTTCATGCCTATAAGGGACATTATAAATGGCTAGTATTAGCATTTGGATTTAAAAAAGGCACCAACAATATTGCGCCCAAAATGGATAATTTCTTTAACTATTATAATTTTGTTTTGGTGCATGTAGATGATGTACTAGTTTTTAATAACAATTATTCATTATGAACATTTACCATGAGATTAAAAATATTTTATATGAAGAAGAATTAATTCCAATAAATGAAGTAAATGGTTCAACTTCTCATATTCGTCAATAGAATATGTAGAACTACAAAATTTTCAATTATTATTAAAAAAAATGATTTTCTTATTAATATTTATTGACAATTTCTGCAAATGATGGAGGATAATGGTGATGTGGTTGTAATAGGGGTATTTAGATAACCTTGGTGATTCGTATATTCCTATCAAATCTTCATGATGAATGATAAAAAGAAAAAAAATTGAGAAAATGAGTTGGAAACATAGTTCAAAAGGTTGAAAACGCATATTACATCTTGTTAGATATAAAAAAAATTTAGAAAATAGATAAGTGAATTACTTAAGTTAGGAGTGATAAGACAAAACAACAAACATTGGATTTTATGGTTAGAAATAGGAACGAAATCAATAGGGGAAAATCTAGACTTGTAATTGATTATAAGAGACTTAATGATAAGTGACAATAACTATTTCGATGGATATAAGATACCTAACAAAAATCAACTAATAAATTGTATACAAAATGCAAAGATTTGCCATAAATTGTTTCTAGTTGGTTCATTTGTTAACTTACAAACAATTCTCTTATTAGACTTCTAAAATTGTAAGGGTTGACTTCTAATTCCATTAGTTTCTTAATTTTTTTCTAGAGACTCTTGAGGTCAATCAAAGATTCTTCTTGATCAATCTTAGTGAAAGCCTTCAACGAAGCTCATACATTTTTCTAGGTTGACAAATTAGGGTATTCTTCTCAACATAGTATTTTGCTAGATAATTAAAATTTGGTTGAAGTTGTTTGGTTTCTTTCAACTTGTCTAGAAAATCTAAAATGCTTTTACTGATATGAGGCTGTAATGCAATTTTTCCTTTTCCTACTCTACAAATGGCCCTCTATATTCGTTACCATTATTTCCACACATGTATTTCAACTTCCTTTTAGTTTCCCACTCAACTACAACATCAAAGAGCTTGAAAAAAATCTAGATCCTAGTCCTTGTTTTCTTTTTTCCAAAAAAAATAATAGGCCCACACTTTTCTAGAATGAACATCAATGAAAGTAAGATAAAAATGAGTACTACAAAGACTCATAGCATCCATGGAACAAATATCAATTTGGACCAAATTTAAACCATTTGGTTTCCTAGATGAATAGAAACTTTTAAATACAACCCTATGTTGTTTACCTATCATACAATAAGTGCATACCTTCAAATCTATAAATTTCAATCTAGGAAGATTATGCTTCTTAGAAAGAATTGACATACCATTCTGACTCAAGTGACCAAGCATACGTACTAAAGTTGAGTGGAAGACTCTTCAATTGTAATTACCTCTCCCGTAGGATGTAGCCTCTGTCACATAAAGAGAATTACATTTACTTCCTCTAGCTACTAGTAAATGCCCCTTTATGAGCTTTCATTTTCCTTCACCAAAGTGGTTGTGATAACCCTTGTCATCAAAGAAACTAGTGGAAATTAATTTAAGATGAATTTCATTAACATGCCTCACATTATTCTTCATAAACAATTTATAATTAAGCAATATTTATATTTAGATAGATATCTCTCATGCTAGCAATTTTGCACTCAACATCATTCTCCATCTTCATATAACAAAACTAGCCACTAGTATAAGAGGAGAAAACATCACGAAACAAAGTGACATGACGCAAAGCATTGAAGTCTACGACCCAGCATGAATCCTAACATGTGAGATTTTTGCTACCATCATCACAAACAATATAAACATCAATGACAACTACAACTGCAAGATTGACTCCTTTGTTTTCCTTACCTTTTTCTTTATTTATTCCCTTCAAGTACTTTATATTGAAACTTCTTGTGTGTCCTAGCTTGCCACAATGATAACACTTAATCTCTTTCCTCGAGTTGAATGTTCCTTATGTCTTGTCACTACTACCATGATTCATATTTCGGCTATTGCTTCTACCTCATCTTTAAGTAAGCAACACTTGAGTCTATGCAATTACATCTTAGTCATTTTGATTATTTTTCTCATCAACATGCTTTCTTTTACTATTTTCAAAGTGACTACATTGTTTGGAGTATAATAAATAAAAGAGACAATAAGAGTCTCCCAACCATAAGACAACAAACCAATCAAACATAGAGCATAAATCTCATCATCCAAATTAATTTCCATTGTATCCAATTAGTTCAATATATCTTGAAAAACATTTAAGTGCCCAAAAGTAGAGGTTTCATCATGTTATTTAAAAAAAATAAGGTTTTTTTTTTTTTTTTTAATTAAGAAAAGCTTTGTCTTGTGCATTATTCTTTTCATACAACTCCTATAGAGTATTCCACACTTTATAAGCATTAGTTTCATGTGTAACACATTGATATACATTGTAGTCAACTAATTGCCTAATCTTTCCAATTGTCTTTTTGTTTAGTTTTTCCCAATCCTTATTAGACGAATTATTTAGTTTGCTACTATCACCTAACAGAGTATCTTCATACTCAAAGCAAATTCTTCATTCATAACTTTCAAATTGAATAATTTGTAGCTGTGAGTTTGATCATAGTATTATTATTATTACATGAATCCTCTATTTAATTAGGGCAAAAAAATTCCCCAAATAACTTGGCTCTAACATTACTTGTTGAAAAAACTAGCAATCTTAGAACAATTCCTCATAGAAACAAATCTAAACATAACAAATAAATCCTTTTTTCCTTTTATGCAAGGAACCAGGCATATGCATACTTAGCAATACTAAATGAATAATTCAGACAAGATAAATTAACATAATATACAAACATTAAGACTACAACAATTTTTATGAAGCAAATCCTCTAATGTGAAGAGAAAAAAATACATGATATGGTCCACTCAAATCTTCCACTAATAAAAATTGATCGGGTACAATGAGTTCTTTAGTAATAAAACTAGAGGCTATCATTCATATTTCAACAAAAATCACCACACTCAAAAGTTTCGGTCTTACCAAAATATAAACAATAGAAGAGAGAAAATAGCAATCCAAACTAGTAAATCGTAGCTAAGACTACGGCAAAACAAATAATATATTTGGGGCATTTTTTTTTTTCATTTTGAAAAGAATATTTCAACTAATATTAATGATTAAAATTTCCTTGACAATGCATCATAAGTAAATAGTGTATTTAGAAATCAAATTAATTGTTTAAATGCATTTTTTCCATTAATATAAGAGACAAAAATTGAGAGAATTTTATGTTTAAATAGTTGAATTTCCCTTAAAAATGGTTTTTTTTTCTATCACTTTTTTGTTTTTAAAAAATAAAAATATAAAATGTGTTTAAATACAAGTTCTTTTTTTATTTATTTTTTAAAATATGTTACATGTAAATAGAAAAATAAAATAAAATAAAAAACCCTCTTGCATTTTAAGATTATTTGTTATAATTATATCATAATTTTTTAATCAGAATAATAAGATATACATAATTTTGTATTCTTCTAATATATATGCCAACTAATTGTTGAATTTGGCATCTACAATTCATTAGTTCAAGTATTAATTTAATATATTTGATTTAATTTATTTAAAATTTATATAATTTACAATTTAAGTTATTTTTAAATAATTTATTAAAAATATTATTAACAAAAACATAATTTGTTAACCAAAGCTTTTTTTTTTTTTTTTTTTTAAAAAAAGCATATAAAAAGCACAACTATTATTTATGATTCATGTTGTAATTGCATCAATGCTATATAAGAAATCAAATCATTACACCCTATGTAGAAGTTCAAATATGCAAAAGATCTTTCTCGTTATTGAAGAGTTTTACAATGCCTTATACATATTAAATGGCTTGAAAGTACAATGAAATATTTAAAATTTAAAAACTCCCTTCAATAAATTATGTTCTTGAAGACAAGCTAATATGAAGAGGTTTCGAAATCTTATATTTTCATACAAATCCCTTGTATGAAAACCTTGTAAAAAAAAATGTTCTAACAAATCCCCAATGACATCCACTCAACTTTTCTCAGGGTACAAATTAGATCAAGTTGCTAAAAAAAAAAAAAAAATCAAAACTTAAAAATATTTGGTCCAAGTCCAATAAAATATGATGTCTAATTTGAATTATTCAACCTAATCAACCTCATTCTTATAAAAGGAAAATTGTGTTTTTTGTACTCATTGAAATGTATAGAAAATGATAATTGGTATTTTCATATTTTAAATGATATTATGTAATCCCAAAATGTTTGTTTTCTTATGCACATCTAAGTTGAACTAAGATAATACTGTTGAGGAAATTTAAAAAATTTGCACATGAGTTGTCCAAGTCTTTAGTGTGTTTGTTTACTTAGTCATAGGAGTTTGTTTTTAATGTGGGATAGTGCCTATTTTTATGTTGCTTTCAGTTATGTATTAGCCTATTTACAGGCTGTTTGTTTATCAATAAAAAGAGTAGAAAGCATATCCTCTACTTACCATTGTTAGAGGGAAAAATGTTATGTTTGCTGTTTGTTTATATCAATGGTATCAGAGCAGGGTTCCGGGGAGAGTAAAAGTGAAATTAATGGCTTCTAAAAGTTTTGTACAACCCGCCATTCCACGCTTTGATGGTCACTATGACCGTTGGAGCATGCTCATGGAGAACTTCTTGAGGTCCAAAGAATATTGGACGATTGTTGTTTCTGGAGTAGCAGAACCAACAGAAGGTGTTGTGCTGACAAATACGCAAAAGACAGAGCTTCAAGGGCTAAAGTTAAAGGACCTTAAAGCAAAGAATTATCTTTTCGAAGCTATTGATCGTTCAATCTTGGAAACCATTCTTTACAAGGACACTGCCAAGCATATTTGGGATTCCATGAAGAAGAAGTACCAAGGTACAACAAGAGCTAAGAGGTAGCAGCTTCAAGCACTTCGTTCGGAATTCGAAATGCTTCAAATGAAGTCAGGAGAATAAGTTACAGACTATTTTTCAAGAACAATGGCAATCGTTAACAAGATGCGGATCCATGGCGACAAGACAAAGGATGTTCTCATTGTTGAGAAGATTCTTCGATTCTTAACACCAAACTTTAATTTTGTTGTCTGTTCTATAGAAGAAGCTAATGATGTTGGTTTACTTTCAATTGATGAATTACAAAGTTCTCTGTTGGTTCATGAGCAAAAAATTAACCAACAAGAAAAAGAAGAACAAACATTGAAGGCCTTATCAGAAAATCATTCTACACCCAGTAGAGCTGATAGAGGACGAGGAAGAGGCAGAGGTCAAGGTAGAGGAGGCAGAAATAACAATGATCGTGGGAACCAACAACAAAATCATTGTCATCAAGAGTGTCAATTTCAAGAAAGAGGCAGAGGACGTGGAGGCCACCACTCAACAACTTATAGATCAAAGTCAACAGACAAGTCCAATGTTGAATGTTACAGATGTCATAGGTATGGCCATTATAAATCAGAATGTCAAACTGATTTGAATAAACAAAGTCGAGATCAAACTAACTTTGTAGAAAAGGAAGAAGAGGTGTCTCTTTTGATGGTATGTCACGCGAATGAAGAAACTCAACAAAACATGTGGTATTTAGATACTGGCTGCAGCAACCACATGTGTGGAGAAAAGAAGGCATTCTATGAGTTGGATGAGTCATTTCACAGCTCTGTTAAGTTTGGTGACAACTCCAAAATTTCTGTTATGGGAAAAGGAAAGGTAACAATCCAAACCAAAGGAAATTCTCCTCACACTATTGCCAATGTTTTTTTTTTTGTGCCAAATTTAAAGACCAATTTGCTTATTGTGGGTCAATTACAAGAAAAAGGATACGAGATTTTTATCAAAGATGGAGTATGTCAAATTCAAGATGCAAAGTTGGGCTTAATTGCTCAAGTTAACATGACGGCGAATCGTATGTTCCCACTTTATCTCCACAACACCGCTCATTTGTGCTTCTTAGCAAAATTAAAAGAAGAGGCATGGCTATGGCATTTTCGCTATGGGCATCTGAATTTTAGTGGATTTAAAACACTACAACAAAAGAACATGGTGACGGGGCTTCCTCAAATTACAGCTTCTTCTCAATTTTGTGAAGAATGTATTGTTAGCAAACAACATCGTAATCAATTCCCACAAGGAAAATCTTGGAGAGCAAAAAAGGCGTTGGAGCTTGTTCATTCTGACATTTGTGGGCCAATAATACCAAATTCTAATGGGGGTAAAAGGTATATAATTACCTTCATTGATGATTATAGTCGTAAGATATGGGTTTATTTTTTGCAAGAAAAATCTGAAGCCTTTGTAGCTTTTAAAAGCTATAAAGCACTTGTTGAGAAAGAAGTTGGCAACCCAATAAAAGTTCTTCGCACGGATCGCGGTGGAGAATATAACTCACATGAATTTGAAAATTTTTGTGAGAACCATTAAATCAGGAGACAACTTACAACAGCTTATACACCCTAACAGAATGGTGTATACGAGAGGAAGAACTGCACTATTATGAATATGGTGCGAAACCTTTTGACAACAAGTGGCATTCCAAAAAGTTTCTGGCCTGGAGCAGTTAATTAGAGCATTCATATATTGAATAGAAGTCCCACACTTGCCATTCAAAATATGACACCGGAAGAAGCATGGAGCGGAAGGAAACCTGCTATAGATCATTTCCAGATTTTTGGGTGTATTGCCTATGCCCATATTCCAGATGAGAAGAGAAGGAAGCTAGATAACAAGGGAGAAAAATGCATTTTTCTTGGTGTTAGTGATAAGTCAAAAGCTTATAAACTATACAATCCTAACACCATGAAAATTGTCATCAGCCGTGATGTGGTATTTGATGAAAAAGACACCTGGTCATGGAAACAAAATGGTGTTAAAGAAAATATTCCAGTAGATTTTGATGATGATGAGAAAGGGCAGCAACCTATGGAGAATGAGCAAGAAGAGGAAGTCACTCAAAATGTTCCAATAGCTGATCAAAGCCCACTTGCAGCTGAGTCACAAAGGCCTCAACGTGTTATAAAAAAGACCAGCATGGATGACTAATTATGAGGTAACTGGAGTTGATCAAGGTGATGACCCACTCACATATTTTGCTATGTTTTCAGATTGTGATCCTACCATTTTTGAAGCGGCTGTCAAAGAACCTAAATGGAGAAAGGCTATGGATGCTGAAATTACAACCATTGAAAGAAATGATACATGGGAGCTATGTGATCTTCCAAAAAGGTAGAAGACAATTGGTGTAAAGTGGGTTTACAAAACAAAGTTGAAGGACAATGGTGAGGTTGACAAGCACAAGGCATGCTTGGTAGCTAAGGGTTACAAGCAAGAGTTTGGTGTTGATTATAAAGAAGTCTTTGCTCCAGTTGCAAGGTATGATACAATCAGATTGGTGATTGCAATGGCAGCTCAAAACACATGGCTTATCTTCCAGTTGGACGTGAAATCAGCATCCTCCATAGAGATTTGAAAGAAGAGGTATTTATCGATCAACCTCCTGGTTATGCAAAACTTGGCAATGAGCATAAAGTGTATAAGTTAAAGAAAGCTCTATATGGATTAAAACAAGCTCCACGGGCTTGGTATAATCGTATAGAAACTTATTTTTTGAAGGAAGGATTTAAAAAATGTCCTTATGAACATACACTTTTTATAAAGATTGAAGATGGAGGAAAAATGCTCATTGTTTGCTTATATGTAGATGATTTAATCTACACAGGAAATAATACAGCCATGTTTGAAAGTTTTAAGAAATCCATGATGGCTGAATTTGAGATGTCTGATCTTGACATGATGCATTATTTTCTTGGCATTGAAGTGATGCAGTCTTCTACTGGAATTTTTATTTCTCAAAAGAAGTATGTGGGAGAAATCTTGGACAGGTTTCAGATGAAGGATTGTAATCCTGTAAATACTCCATCTGAGTTTGGTATGAAGCTAAACAAAGATGATGGAGGAAAGAAGGTTGATGACACTCTTTACAAACAAATAGTGGGGATTTTAATGTATTTGATGGCAACAAGACTTGATATAATGCATGTTATAAGTGTGATTAGCAGATACATGGAATGTCCTTACAGAGATTCATCTCTTGGCTGCAAAAGGAATTTTTCAATACTTGCAAGGTACTAAGGAGTTTGGGTTGTTCTACAAGAATGGAGAAAAGTCATATTTGTTTGGCTTTACAGATAGTGATTATGTAGGAGATCTAGATGATCGAAAAAGCACATCTGGGTACGTTTTCATGATGGGGACTGGAGCTGTTTCATGGTCATCAAAGAAGCAACCTATTGTCACATTATCATCCACTAAAGATGAATTTGTTGCTGCAACAGCTTATGCTTGTCAAGCTATTTGGTTAAAGAAAATTCTTAAAGAGCTGCATTTCAAAGAGAAGGGACCTACTCAGATTTATTGTGACAACAGTCCAGCCATAAACTTTCAAAAAATCTAGTTTTACATGGTCGAAGCAAACATATAGATGTGAAGTATCATTTCTTGAGGGATCTCACAAATGATGGAGTCATTAATCTTATCTACTGCAAAAGTGAAGATCAGATCACTGATATTCTAACCAAGTCTCTCAAGTTTCCTACATTTCAGAAGTTTAGGAAGCTACTTGGTGTTTGTACTTCAAATATTTGAATTTGAAGGATGGAGCTTCAAAGTTTACGATGATTCCCTAGTGGAGCCTTTCTTGAGCCATTCAATCCAGCTCATACTTTTTTATATTTTCGTGATTTTTTGATGGAGTTATATCTCAGGGTGGGTGAGGGTAGGTGGAGGAGAAAAAGAAGAGAGAGGAGAGAGGAAAAATAAAATAATAAAATAAAGAATAAATAAAATAATAATATAATATAATATAATAATAACAAATAAACTAAATAAATAAAAAAAATTAAAAAAAAAAATAATAATTTACAAAATAATGAAAACTAAAAATTAAAGGGCGAGTGGGCTTAAAATAACACATGTAATCGGGATTTAAAATTAGGCTTAAAATTAATGTAAAATTAAAATTGGGACAAATTTTGGTGTCTACAAATATGCCCTTCTTCGGTAGAGTTCACAAGTAAAGTGAGTGTATACACAAACGAAACGAAGTGAACTTTATCGAAGAACAAGAAAGACCACCAAATTTGTCCCAGTATGACATGAGAGAAGATGATGGCTCTAAATGTCAAACTGAAGACATGACTTTGAACACCAAACCGAAGACATGGCTCTGAACTCCTAAAACTGAAAGAGATGGCTTTGAATACCTAAAACTGATGAAAGTGGCTATGAATGCCTGAAACTGGAAGAAATGGCCTTGAACGCCTGTACTAAAGACATGGCTCTGAACGCTTGTACTAAAGACATGGCTCTAAACGCTTAAAACTAGAAAAGATAGCTCTGAATACCTATGAAAGAAAATTGTGGCTTTAAATGCCTAAATGGTGAAAATGGATCTGGATTGTGAGCTTAGGGCTCTAAATGCTAAGAATGACTCTAGGTCATAAATGAGAAGAACGACTTTGAGTGGCTTTGAGTGCTAAGAATGACTCCAGGTCATCAATGAGAAGAACGAATCTAAGTCGTGAGCTCAGGGCTCTAAATGCTGAGAATGACTCTGGATCATAAATAAGAAGAACTACTATGGGTCGTGAGCTCAGGGCTCTGAATGTTAAGAATGACTCTGGGTCATTAATGAAAAAAACAACTCTGGGTCATGAGCTCAGGGCTCTAAATGAATAGCCGGTCAGGATGCTTTCCGGTTCGTGGTGTTAGGTCGAGCCCACTCACATGTGTCTAAAATGATGAAAATGAAACATCTCAAGGATGTGAAGGATAGGAAAGACTCCGAGTCGTGAGATCAGGGCTTGAAATGCCATGAATGATTCTAGGTCATGATGCTAACTCAGGGTTACAATGAATAGCTCAAGGCTAAGTGAACAACTTAAGGCTATGGGCTCCGGGCTCTATGATTGATCGGCTCGAAAGAGAATGTGATACGCAAACTCCAGGTCATACCACTCCTAGCTGACCAACTGATGAAGGCTCAACTCAGGGTTGGAAAGACTCTGGGTCTTAAATGAGAAAAATGACTTTGGGTCTTGAGTTTAGGGCTTTAAATGGAAAGAATGACTCTGGGTCATGAATAAGAAGAACAAATTTGGGTCGTGAGCTCAAGGCTCTAACAGAAAGAATGACTCTGGGTCACAAATAAAAAAGAACGACTCTGGGTTGTGAGCTCAGGGATCTAAACATCTAAAGTGAAGAAGATGACTCTGAATACTAAACTAAAAGAAAACGACAACTCTAAATGCTAGTAACGTGGCTCTGAACACCAAACTAAAAGAGAATGACAACTCTAAATTCTAGGAATGTAGCTCTGAACACCAAGCTGACTAATGGATTTGAATGTCTGACTGTGAACGACGGCTCTAAACACCAAACTAAATATATGACTCTGAATGCCAAACTCAACAGTGGCTCTGAATGCCAAACTAAAAACACGGCTCTAAATGTCAAACTGAAACACATAACGACTCTGAACGCCAAAATGAAGGTACAACTCTAAACGCTAAACTGAACAATGGCTTTGAATGCCAAACTAAAAACACGGCTCTAAATGTCAAACTGAAACAAACAACGACTCTGAACACCAAAATGAAGATGCAGCTCTAAACGTCGAACTGAAAGAGATATGGTGGATCTGAACACCTAACTGAAGAAAGACATGATGACTCTAAACGTCGTAACTGAGAAGATATGACGGCTCTAAACGCTAAGCTGTAAAGAGATGGTGGCTCTGAACGCTTAAATTGAGAAAAGATTATGGCTCTGAGCACCAAAACTGAGAAGAGATAGTGGCTCTGAACACCAAACTGTGAACATGACTCTAAATGCCAAACTAAAAAAAAATGGTGGTTGTGAACGCCATAATTGAGGAAGGATGGTGGCTCTGAATGCCAATCGAAAAAAAGACATGATGACTCTGAATGCCGAACTAAGAGCAAACAACGACTCTGAATGCCAAACTAAAAAAGTGGCTTTGAACGCTAAACTAAAAAGAGATGGTGGCTCTGAGCACTGGAAATGTGGCGACGAATGCTCGATCAAGATAGGATGATGGCTTTGAATGCTAAACCGTGAAGGGATAGTGGCTTTAAACGCCAAACTGGAGATGCGACTCTAAACGCCAAATTAAAAACATGGCTCTGAAAACCAAACTGAGAAGATATGGCGGCTCTGAATGCCAAACTGAGAACTGATATCCTTGAATGTCAAACTTAGAAGGACGACTCTGAACGTCGAAACTGAGAAACGGATGGCCCTAAACGTCGAGCTATAAGGAGATGGTGGCTTTGAACTCCAAAACTAAGGAAAATGACTCTGAACGTCATAACCGAGAAACAATGATGGCTCTGAACGCCATAACTAAGAACTAACATCTCTGAATGCCAAACTGAGAAAGATGACTCTGAACGTCGTAACTGAGAAAGAGTGGTGGCTCTGAATGCCAATTGGAAGAACTGACATCTTTGAATGTCAAATTGAGAATGACGACTCTGAATGTCGTAACAGAGAAGAGATGGTGGCTCTGAACGTCAAACTGGAGATGCGGCTCCAAACACCAAACTGAAGAAGATGAAGGCTCAGAATTCCAAATCGAAAACATGGCTCTGAATGCCGAACTCGAAAGAATGAAGGCTCTGAAAGCCAAACTAAAGATACTAAAAGCTCTGAACGCAAGAAATGTCAAACCTAGGATAGATGACCGAACCAAACACCAAAACTGAGAATGTGACTTTGAATGTCAAAATGAAAAGGCGACTCTGAACGTCAAATGGAAAAGATACATGATGGCTCTGAATGTCGAACTGAGGATAAATGACGACTCTGAACCCCAAACTGATGATGCAACTCTAAATGTCAAAATGAAAAAGCGACTCTGAACGTCAAACAGAAAAGAGATATGATGACTCCAAATGTCGAATTGAGGACAAATGACGGCTCTGAACGCCAAAATGAAAATGCGACTGTGAACGTAAAAAGGAAAAGAGACATGGTGTCTCTGAATGTCGAACTAAAGATAAATGATGAATCTGAATGTCAAATTAAAGATGTGGCTCTGAAGGCCAAAATGAAAATGAGACTCTGAATGTCAGACAAAAAAGAGACATGGTGGCTCCGAATGTCGAACTGAGGACAAATGACGGCTTTGAACGCCAAAACTGAGAATGCGGTTTTGAATGTCAAAATGAAAATGTGACTTTGAACGTCAAACGGAAAAGATACATGAGGGCTCTGAATGTCTAACTAAGGACAAATGACGAATTTGAACGCTGAAACCGATAATGCGGCTCTGAATGTCAAACGAAAAAGAGACATGATGGCTTTGAATGTTAAGCTGAAAATGCATTGGAATAATGAGAGGGAAATATTCCCTAATGAAGTGTGCTGCTACAACTCTCAATCCATTGGAAGGGTTTGAAAGAGACTCCATGCGTCTCAAAAGATGCTTCGCTGATGAGTCGGGATGGTCAAACCGACTATAAATATGGTCTCACAACCCATCTGACTGAATCACGAGACCTGATGATGTGTCACAATAAGTTAGACGCCTCTAACTCGACATGCTCTATTGGAAGAACTCATCGTCGTCTCAAAGGAATGATCCACTGGGGAGTCACATGAGAATAAGCCACTAGGGTAACTATCATAACCTCAACATAACAATATACTGAAGAGTCATGGATGGTGGGACAGTCAAAACTCGAAAGTCGTGATCATCTAGAGGCTCGTCTCGGTTAAAATCATTGAAATAGTGACACAGTAATGAAAATAAACATCCCTCAACAGAGTAATGAAGATCGTAATATATTTGCGAGAAAACAATCATCTCCACAGCTAAATGAGGGAAATATGCCCCAGTATAACAACTAGTGCATCCAATCTATCCTGATAACTCGAGAATAGCTCCATGGGATGTATAAGAAATCTAACATGTACTCCACTGAAACGATGATATGGGAGGCTATGCATCTGAGGTAACTCCACCTAAGAATCACGACAATATCAGAAAGCACGAGCCCAATTGAATGACTTAAGAAAGGCTCTACTAGAGAATTATGACAAAATGAAATCGGGTCATCATCCTGACGTACATCTCGCAACTGAGGATGATCATGCAAATCAATGAAGATCTACAAATCTCAACCGACATAGGAAATATGTCCCAGTATGGCATCGAATGCGTGATAGGTCAAAAAATCAGATGATATCAAATCATCCATCATTGAATGTGCAATCCTAGTCATCCATGTCTGTAATTGAATCGGACCCACAGATCAAAAGGCATACCCCATAATGAGGAGCATGATGACAACCAAATGCAAAAAAGTGTGAGCCTGATTGGATGACCCAAGAGAGGCTCTCTTAGGAGATCATGATAAGATGACAAACAGTTCATCATCACGACGTGAATCTCGTAAGTGAGGATAAGCATGCAACTCCATGAAGATCTATAAATCTCAATTGAAATGGAAATATACCCCAGTATGAAATCAAATGTAGAATAAGCTAAAAATCGGACAACATTAAATCATCCATCATCAAACGTGTGATCTCTGTCACCCAAATCCATAGCTGAATCAAACCCAAACATCAAGAAGACGTCTCCTGGAAGAAGAAGGATGATGATATCTAAATGTCGAAAAGTGTGAGCTTGACTGAATGACCAAAGAGGGACTCCACTGGGGGATCATGATAAGATAACAATAGACTATCAACTCGACATGCATCTCGTGAGTGGTGAAGATCATGTGACTCTATGAAGATCTGTAAATCTCAATTGAAAGGGAAATATGCCCCAGTATGGCATCAAATGTATGGTCGATCGGAAAATCGAACAACCTCAAATCATCCATCATCAAATGTGCGATCCCAGTCATCCATATCCACAATTGAATAAAGTCCAAACATCAAAGAGGAGTCTCCTAGAAGAAGAAGCATGATGATATCTAAATATCAACAAAATCTTAAATACCTGTCCAAGTAGGGGCTGTTGAAGACGACATCTAATCCTATGATCTCAGGGTGGTCTTAAGACACTAGACATAATGTAGGCTTGGGCGATAAGGTAATATAAATGAAGGGAAACTAGGCCCAAATACCCAATGATAAAAAACTCATGCCCTTATGTATAAAATGCAACATGTATAGAAAAGCTCGTGAGCCATGAACCTGAGGGTGCACAATGTGAATATAATATTAATAATGAGATGATGAAGCAAATCAAACTGATAATGAGATACGTAAGAATAATACAAAAGAAATATCAAACCTGGAATAGGTCAGTGTAAGAAAAGAACAAATGGGTGAAGTGAACGAGATGAATTACAAGCAATGACGGGGATGATAGCAAAACAAAGAATATATGAAGAAAAGTGATGATCAACTCAAGTCAAACATGGAGTGAAGTCACATCAATAATGAAGGTAATGATGGAAAAGACAATGACCCAAAGTCACTCATCTTACTCCAAAAAAAATATGACAAAGTGAATACAAAGAAAATAGGATCCTAGAAAGCTCAAATACGAATTCTTAACAACAAACATACTCAATAAAATGACCATCAGATATCAATATACACGCTCAATGATGGAGAATAGTATGCACATACACACATGTGCTTAATTTTTTTTTTTCTTATATTTTTTGTTTCATCAATTTTTTTTTCAATTTTTTTTTTTTTGTTTTACATATATACAAATACACATACCCTGAACATAAACAAATGAACCCCAAAAATGATATCAATAATGAATAGACACATTCCCAAGTGCTAAGGTAACAAAAAACTCTCTTTGACAAGATGACCTTCTCAAACTAAGGATCTCTAAATCAGTGTCTGTAGGATAGATAGTGGAAATGATGTGACTATCCCCCATGTAATGAACTGAAGAGGATCACCACTCACAGTGGAGAGAATATTAAGCAAAACAAGTAGTAGATAGAATAAAGAAGGAGAGATGAAGAACACAACTAATGAGATATGAAGGAATGTAGTAGTGCGATGGTAAGAAAAATAATGAGATAAAGATGTGCCATAGACCCAAGGCTCACAAAACTCCTAAATGAAGCATGCATACACTAAAGGGCCCTTATCCTGGTATAGAAGTGTCAGCAAGGTAAAAAGAAAGAAAGGTTATGATGCACATGCGAGGCTCAATGGGCTAGCAACGGTCTATATATCCAAAGGGTATAACAAGGTATATGGCTAACCGAAATGATGGCCACCCATCTTACGACCGTGATCTCAAACATAATACTTCTTCAGCTGATCTACATTAGTTGGCTTCGAGAATCGGTTTCCATCTAGACCCATCAACCATGTAGTGCCCTCTAGGGTCAGCTCCCTAATGAAATAAGGTCCGCTCCAATTGAGTCTGAACTTCCCTCTAGGACCTCTAATCAATCCCCTAATGACCCTCAAGATCATCCTAAGCTGTTGAACTGTCAGATACCCTCAACTGCCCGATACACTGCTCAATACGATCCATGCATTCGTGAGTCCTCAAGGACTGTGGTATGTACTACTGTTGGTGAGGCAATCTCATAATGACCATGTAATAGATAAGGTGGGGCCTGTGGCACTATCGGACCAAGTGGTGGTGATGGAGGTGGCAATGAATCATAAGGCGTCTCATCCTGAACTACAAGTTGTCTACTCTATTGATTGTCTATCTCCTGTCTAAGACTGGCCAAGGCCTCCTAAATAGAAGCCATGGCGGGCGTGAACTGATCAACTATGACAACCCGTTGATCCACGTCTGATCTCTCAGAAAAGCAAACTAAGCTCCCCTCTACTCTGACCCAAGGTGGTAAATCCATACTGAGAATGAAAAACCAATCCCAAAGAACATGAAACACGAGATATGGTATGCACAGGGAAAACATGGAAGAAATGCTAGTTTGAACTGGAATGAGCAAGACATCAAAGTGTAGAAGGATTGTTCGACTGTAACTCAAACTCATACTAATCTCGGTGCACTCTCAACTGGAGACTAAAAGAGGGAATATTGAATCCAAACTATGACCAGAGAGGCTCTGAAGGCCCTTAGATGCACCCACGTGTAGGAAAGGAGTCCTAATCGAAGGATCTACGACTCAACTTACAAGGTCAAGGTGGCTTTAAAAGGATAAGGGTGGACTTTAAAAGATCCTTAGCAGAAGCGATCATACCCTCCGACAGTATGCAACCCTCTACACACCTCCTAAGAGACGGGGCACTTCCATGTAAGGTGGTCATCACCTCCACACATGCACTACCTCAACATCCCAGGGGGTTTCCTATGGTGAAACCTCTCAAAACTCTTAACACTCAGTAGTCGATTAAAGTGCACAGTGAGTGGTGTGGGTGCATCCGAAAATCCTATGAAGTTAAAGTAGACAAAGAAACACACTGATCACACAAATATCCATGAAACCTAGCTTTGGGCTATACAGGTCTTCCAAGATCGGACTCCAATAAGAATCAATGTGTCGGCCTCCTTCAGAATGCTCCCAAACATCGATATTGCCCGTCGCTAGACCCTAGTCCTAACCGCTAGCTCAGTCGAAGAGCAAACAAAGTAACAAGTCTCATATCAAATAAGAGATTAAGTGAAACAAGGTCGACCGAGTCTAGGGAGTTGGAGGTAAGGGGATAGATGTGTGTCCCACATAGACAAGTAATACATGCATCACATAAAAGAATAGCAGTCATGCAAATAACAAGTATATCACTCATATTTACACACAAGCTAGGCAAAAATATGATAAGAAAAATAGGAATATAACAAGAATAGACAATATGTTGAGATAAACAAGATAATATACAACAAATAGAATCAATCATGCCAAGATGAATGAGATATACAAAAATGAGAATATACATGTACAAGAAAGTAAGATAATCATACAACAAGAAGAGTCACTATGCTAAAGTAGGTAAGAGAATCAATCGATGTAATCAACATGTCAACATCTCCCATGAACAATAATAACCAAACATGCATCACAGATAAACATATCAAAACTCTCAACACGTAATCAACACCCAATCATACAAAGACACGTAGAGAGGGGTATCAACTGATCAACTAATCAAACGCCACATTTCTCTCAACTTGAGTTCAAGTTTGACCCTCTAAAAAAAATCCCCAGTGGAGTCGCCATTTTGTGGATCCCACATTTTCACGAGCGTTCCCACTCGATAGCATGACTCGATTTTTTATTTATTTAGTGAAAATTTGATTTTTAGAAAGACTTGGAGTTGCCACTTATTTTAATTTTTTTTTTAAGGGAAAAACAAAATAAGAAAGAAAAACCCTAAGTGTGACTCTTGAAGGAAAAATAGGTCTGTGGAAAACCAAAGTCGGGTTCGGGGGTCAGGTTACTTATTGGGAAGGTACGGTGGTGAGCTATAGCACCCCTCTAAGCCCGTATACATATGACCTCTACTAAACGAATCAAGGGAATTATGGTAATTAATTAATTAATTATGGATACTAAGAAAAATAATCAATGTACAAGTCATGATGAAAATTAATATAGACAAAAATAATGATGAAATCTAATTATAAGAGTACATAAAATGAATAACAAGAGAATTGTGCAAAACTGATTTATTGAACTAAAAAATAAAAGGTATTAAAAAAATGGTTTTCAAGAAATTTCAAAGGATTTTATAAAAAATGATTTTGAATTAATGATTTCAATTTATTTATTTACAAAAAAAAAAAAAAAAACGTTTCAATTTGTTTTCAATTAATGATTTGATTCAATTTCATTTGTATTTAATTTTCAAAAAAAAATTATTTATACTTATTGTATCAAAAAAATTTATCACAAAATTTTAATTTGGCAACAAAAATTATTTTACTTGCTTTCTTTTTAGAAAATAATGAATTTTTACAATTATTTACAAAAGTATTTTGATTCATTTTCATTTAAAAAAAATGTGATTTTTACAAATTATTTAAAACGATATAACTTTATTTGCAAAAGAAATTTTAATTAAAAAGAAAAACAAATATTTAAAATCCTCTATTTCTAAAAAACACTTTTAATCCCATTTTAATTAAAGAAAAAGAATTCAAAAAAATATTTTTTTGGACAATTTTATTAAAAATTAATTTTTGGGACAACTTTATTTACAAAACAATTTTTGGACAATTTTATTAAAAACAAATTTTCAAATTATATCAAAAACAATTCTTTTGGATTTTTCTAAATGCATTTTTCTGAGTTTTTATAAATAAAAAAACTCTCTTATTAAAAAGAATATTTTATTAAAACATATTTACTGAATTCTTCTTCTTAATTAAACAAAATTTCTAATTTGTTCGATGTTCAATTCTGTACACACTCAATAAATATATATACAAACGAATATTTACAAAAACTAATAAAAATAAAATCAAATAAAAGTGGAAAATAAAATATGTACCCAAATAAACTTACAACAAGCTCCACGTGTCATCAATTCGTACTCAGTCAATAAGATTGCAGAATAAACCCATGCAAAAAAACAAGAATAGCACAAATGTAAATATCCAAAAATATGTAAAGTCCAAAATAATTATTCAAGTTTCAAATTAGTCCAATAAATTTCAGAAATAGGCCCAAATTAACGAATATAACCAAACAAAAAATATCTCACATGTCATAAGCCCTAATCTAAAATTTTCAAATTAATAGCCAAAATATAAGCCCAATTAATCAAACCCAAAACATAATAAATTAAAATAAATCTCATTAGGCCTAAATTTAATATCTCATCATTCCAGCCTAATTTAACATGCAAACCTAAATCCACAACCAAAATCAACCCAATTTAATATTCAAACCCACATCCAAAATATACTACAATATTACATCATGTCAAAATTAAATAATTCAAATGAATACAACTATATAAATTATCAACTAATTTAGCCCAAATTAACAAATTCCAAATTAATTCACCAACAATAGATTAGTCCAAATTTCATATTAATTCAACAATCCAAATTTCACAAACAACAATTACTGTTAAAATAAAAGAAAATAACAACAATAACAATAACCATAACAATAACAATATCAATAACAATAACAATATCAACAACAATAACAATAACAATATCAATAACAATAACAATAATAATAATAATAATAATAATAATAATAATAATAATAATAATAATAATAATAGAAAATGAGTGGGATGGGAAAGTGGGGGAATAGGAGAAAATGGGAGTCGCCAGCCAGTAGTGGCTCGCCGGCGTCATACCGCCAGCAGTGGGGATGGAGATTGCTAAAGAAAGAAAGTGGTGTGAAGAAGAAAATGAAGAGAAAAAAAGTAAATAAATAATAAATATTAAATATAAATAAATAAAATAAAAAAATGGGGTCGTGAGAATGAGAGTTTAGGGAGAGAAACAGAAAAAAAAAAAAGGAAGAGGAAAATAGGAGGCCGACCGGTCTTCTGGGAATGAGTGGCTATGTGTGGGAGGAAGGAGATGAAGAATGGAAAGGAAATGAGAAAAAAATCAACTGGTCGTTTCTTGGGAAAATGGGGAAGAAGAAAAAAATCAAATGGGGAGAAGAAGTGGGAGGTTCCTAGCCGTCCAGAATGGGTGTTATGGGAAGAAGAAAATAAAAAAATAAAAAGAAAAATGGGGTTGTGAGGAGGAGTGAAAAAAATGGAAGTGGGAATGGCGCCCGTCGTGTGTGTGAGAAGAAGTAAGGAGATGGGCCAGGGAAAAAAAATGAGGGGGAAGTGAAGAAGGATGGGGGGAGGGGGGGCCACGGTGTAGGAGTAACGGAGGAGAGATGAATGGAGAGCTGTTAGGGAAGAAAATGGGGGAAAACTTGGGGAGGAAAAAAAAGGGTGGCCGGCCAAAGAGAATTTGGGGGTAGAGAGAGAAGAGTGGGTGGGTGAGGATAGGTGGAGGAGAAAAGGAAGAGAAGAGAGAGGAAAAATAAAATAATAAAATAAAGAATAAATAAAATAAAAATATAATATAATATAATAATAATAATAATAACAAATAAAATGAATAAATAAAAAAATAAAATAAAGTAAAATAAAAAATAATTTACAAAATAATGAAAACTAAAAATTAAAGGGTGAGTGGGCCTAAAATAACACATGTAATCGAAATTTAAAATTAGGCTCAAAATTAATGTAAAATTAAAATTGGGATAAATTTTGGGGTTTACACTATAACATATGTTTTCTTACTTATTTTATCATTTAAAGTTTTTCTAATTATTTTATTAAATTTTAAATAATTTCTATCTCACCAATATTTTTATTAAAATATTCATTGATATTTTTATCAATATTTTTTTTTATATTTATAAAATTCATATATTGCTATATCTATATTTTTTGATAATTTCTGTATTTATTGATATTTTCATCCTTATATAATACAAAATAGAAGGAGTTAGATCTCTGCAGAACAAATCAAGAACAATACAAAAGGGTCTGGATATTGAGACAATTCATCTCATTATTCTTTGTAGTACAATACTTCAGTAGATTTCGCTTCATTTATCATTTAGTTCAGTTTTAATTTAAGTTTTTCTGTAAAATGAAATTTCAATAAAATAAGGAGTCTTTATGTCGCGTTACCGAGGGCCTCGTTTCAAAAAAATACGCCGTCTGGGGGCTTTACCGGGACTAACTAGTAAAAGGCCTAGAGCCGGAAGTGATCTTAGAAACCAATCGCGTTCCGGGAAAAGATCTCAATATCGTATTCGTCTAGAAGAAAAACAAAAATTGCGTTTTCATTATGGTCTTACAGAACGCCAATTACTTAACTATGTTCGTATCGCCGGAAAAGCCAAAGGGGCAACAGGTCGGGTTTTACTCCAATTACTTGAAATGCGTTTGGATAACATCCTTTTTCGATTGGGTATGGCTTCGACTATTCCTGGAGCCCGCCAATTAGTTAATCGTTGACATATTTGTGTTAAGCAATACGGGAAAGTACAAGACATCACATTAATTGAAAACATTGGTTTGTCATGCACGTGGCTCCAATGGTTCTCTTTTCACTAGCATATTAAATGTGAGTTGACCATCTCATTATTATATTAAGCAAACAACCTTGAATGAGTAAAATATCAAAATTTATGAAAATATCTATACTTAAATTTTAGGGAAATATACAAAATTTCGATAAAATTTTTAAAAACTTATATCCATAAAAAGTTTAAGAAATAATAAAAGTAATAATTTACATATTAAAGTTGTTTTACTAAAAAAAAAATTACATGAATACATTTGATAAAAAAAATGATTTATGTAATTATTATTTTGTTTTAAAATGTTTATAACTTATTTATTAGTTAAAATTTATATACATTTGTTTAATTATAAAATTACTCATTATAAAAGTAATTATGATGTTTTTATATCATGAGATAATTAAATTTAGTTGATTTATTAGAATTTTATTTTTATTGTAAATAAGTGGTAATGACCACATTGAATAAAGTATTGAAGTTCATTCTTAAACTTCCATTTGTTCATTTTAAAGATGACTAATGGGAGTTCAGAGGGTGAAAGCCTATAAAAGGCTTCTCATACCTTGTGTAAGGACCATTCCCCGAGTAAGAAAGTCATTTGACATTCTTTCACTCATTCTCTCCTTTATTTTTATTTATTTTTTTACAATTTATATTTTGTTAGTTTGTTTTTTGCTTTATAATACGTTATCAACATGAATTGCTCTGAATGTAATTGTTGTATTTTAAACTTGAAGTTGTTTGTGTAGAATAAATTTTAAATATTTTTATTACTATTGATTTTGTTCATTTAAAAAATGTTATATATTATTAGAAGCGATAATCAAATTATTTGGTTTTGATTATAATAAAAAATTATACTAATGTTATCAATTTATTGTAACTGATTCTAATAATATTATTTTATCATATCTCTAAAGTTCTTTGACAATGTTGAATCTCACAAAACTCAAATTTGTGGTCTTGATATTTAGGGAAAGAACTATATATCTTGGATCCTTGATGTTGAAATATATCTTGATGCAATGAATCTTGAAGCTATGATCAAAGAAGGAAATCAAGGATCTTTGTAGGATCACACAAAAACGCTAATTTTCCTTCACCATCATCTCCATGAAGATTTTAAAAATATCTTATAGTAAGGGATCCTTTTACTCTATGGAGTGATTTGAAGGAAAGATATGGCCACCAAAAAACTGTGATTCTCCTAAAAGCTCGATATGACTAGATGCACTTGAGGTTGTAAGATTTTAAAATTGTTAATGAATAAAACTCCACATTATTCAAAATCAACTCTCAATTAAGGCTATGTAGAGAGAGAAAAAAAATAAAATCATAGAACAAAACATGTTAAAAAAACTTTTACTACATTTCATGCTTCAAATGTGTTCCTATAGTAGCAATATCAAGAGCGTAGATTTATAAAATACTCTGAATTAATATCATGTCTTCTTGTTGCCAAAAAATATAATGAGCTTTTGATGAGAAATCACTTGTCTTGTCCAATTAGTTCTGAATGGTTCCTTGAAGTGAATGCAATATTGTCCTAAACTTGTGGACGTGGTCATGGACGAGGACAAGGATGGGGTCGTGGTCATGATCATGGAAGGCATCCTTGATGCTATGGTTCTCATGGTAGTTATTCCTCAAATTCTCACAAAAAGAAAGTCTCATTGCACCATTAGAAGTGGAGTAATACTAAGGCAAAACAATAAAATGAGAAGTTTATACAAAATAAACCTCCTAAAAACCATGGGAACAATTGTTATAGATGTGGTATGAAAGGGTATTGGGTGCGTACTTGTCGTATGCTTAAACATTTAACCGACCTTTACCAAGAATCAATAAAAGTAAAAGGAAAAGAGATATAGATGAACTTCACTGATCATGACAGATTGAACTGAACCTACTATGACATTGATTTCATTGGAAGTCCTAGTGAAAAAACTGACTATTTAATAAATGATGAAAATACTTGTGTTGATTGATGTTACTTTATGTATTAATTAATATATCATTATGTCTTATTTTACATCTTGTTATTACATTTATTATATCATTATTTACATTATGTCTTGTTTTTTTTCTCTAAATATTAGTTATATCTAAAATCCATGTGTTATTGGGTCTCACGATGAATGAGGATGATGAATGTCTTGTAGACTATGTGACCACGCACAATTCTTCTAGATAAAAGATACTTTCTCAAATTGACATTAATAAAAGCTAATGTAAGTACCATATCTAGAATTACAAACTTGGTTGAAGGCTTTGGAAGAGCAAATCTAATGCTAACACATGGTACTAGATCCCATATAAATGATGCTTTATATTCTAGAAAATCCAAAAGAAATTTTCTTGGTTTTAAAGATATTTGTAGAAATGGATATCATATTGAAATCATGAATGAAGGTAAAGTAGAAAATATTTACATCACTTCTATTATTTTTGGCAAAAAGCTTATGATGGGAAAACTCTTAGGTTTTTCCTTTGTGTTGTATCACACAACTATAAAGATTATTGAATCATATGTTGTTGTGAACCAGAAATTCAATGACCCAAAATTTTTTATTCTTTGGCAAAACATACTTGGTCAACTAGGGTCTTCAATGATGCATCAAAGAATAGAATACCCACATTGACATTCACTAAAAAACCAAAAGAGTCTTTTTCCTAATGAATACTCATGTGTTGCTTGCTCACAAGGGAAATTGATAGTTATACCATCTTTTACTAAAGTCATATCCAAGTCATTGATCTTTTTAGAAAGAATACATGGGGACATATGTGGGTTTATCTATCCACCATGTGGAATATTTCGTTATTTTATGATCTTAATAGATGTCTTTACTAGGTGGTCACATGTGTATTTCCTTTCTACACATAATATTGCCTTTGCTAGGCTCCTTGCACAAGTGATCAAATTACAAGCACAATTTCTAGACTATCGAATCAAGACAATACATCTTGATAATGCTGACGAATTTACTTCTCAAACATTCATTGACTATAGCATGTTAGTAGGGATAAATATTGAGCATCCTATTGCTCATACATGTACCCAAAATGGTTTAGTAGAATCCTTCATCAAACGTCTCAAATTAATAGCTCGACCATTACTAATGAAAACCAAATTACCTACTTTTACCTGGGGACATGCTATTATGCATGCTGCAACTTTAGTTTATATTTGACTTACAACTTACCATGAATACTCCATTTCACAACTCGTGCTTGGAAAACATCTAAATATCTCTTACTTATGAATCTTTGGTTGTCTAGTATAAGTACTGATTGCACCTACACAACACACTAAAATGGGTCCCCAATGTTAGGATTTATGTAGGTTTTGATTCTCCATCTATCATAAGATATCTCAAACCCTTGACAACAGATGTTTTTATAGCTCGCTTTGCAAATTATCATTTTAATGAGAGTGTTTTTCCGCCATTAGAGAGAGAAAAACCAATTCCAAATCAACGATGAGAAATTAATTGGAATATATTTACTATGTCATCTTGATCCTTTTACAAATCAATGTGAACTAGAAGTTCGAAGGATCATTCATTTGCAAAATCTTGCTAACCAATTACCAGATACATTCATTGATATAAAGAAAGTGACAAAGTCACATATCCTAGCTGGAAATACTCCAACACCAATTGATGTCCTTATAGGATAGTTAACAAATGAATTTAAGATACGTTTGAAGCGTGGTAGACCTGTTGGCCCAAATGATGTAACTCCTTAGAAGAGGAGAACACAAGGAAAACCTGGCACTCTAGAAGAGGCCATCAAAATGACTGATTAGTCTAAAATTGATAAATTTATAGCCTCAAAAAAGACACAAATGAAGAAGAAAACCCCTAAAGAGGCACATATTGAACAAGAAACCCCTGAAGAGGTACAAATTGAACAAACAACCCCTAAAGAGGCATAACAACTTGAAAATTGTGAGATCTCAATAAGTTATGTACACACAAGAGAAAAATGGGATTGAAATAATATTATTATTAACAATATTTTCACTTTCCAAGTGGCCTTTGATATCATAAGAAATGATGAAGATCCCAAACAATGAAATGTGGAAGAATGCCAACATAGAAATGATTGACCAAAATAGAAAGAAGTTATTCAGGTAGAGTTAAACTCACTAACAAAATGAGAAGTTTTTGGGCCTGTAGTCTAAATGCCTAAAGATGCAAAATTTGTTGGGTACAAATGGGTATTTGTATGAAAGCACAATGAGAATAATGAGATCATAAGATATAAAGTGCGATTAGTAGCACAAGATTTCTCATGGAGACCTGGTATTCACTACAAGGAAATATACTCTTCCATCATGGATGCAATGACATTTCATTTCTTAATTAGCTTGGTAGTCTCATAAGAACTGGATATGCGTCTCATGGATGCTACTACAACATATTTATATGGATTCATGGATAATGATGTATACATGAAAACCCTTGAAGGATTTAAATTGCCTGAAGAAAATAATACAAAGCCTTGTAGCATGAACTTAATCAAGTTACAGCGATCCTTGTATAGATTAAAGCAATCCTAACACATGTGGTACAATTGCCTTAGCGAATACTTGCTAAAAGAACCATCTATGAATAACTATATATGTCCATGTATTTTTATTTAGAATTCAGAAACCAGATTTGTAACTATTGCAATATATGTTGATGACTTAAAATCTTGTTGGGACTCCTAAAGATATCACAAGAACAATAAGTTATTTGAAAAATGAATTTGAGATGAAAGATCTTAGATTTTTTATTTTTTTTTTGTCTCAGCTTGCAAATTGAGCATTTTCCAAATGGAGTTTTAGTACATCAATCAACATACATTAAGAAAATTTTGGAGCATTTTTATATGGATAAAGTGCATCCTTTAAATTCTCAAACGGTTATCTGATCACTTGACGTAAAAAAAGACCGATTTCATCATTGCAAAAAAGATGAATAATTACTTGGTCTTGAAGTACCATATCTTAGTGTTATTGGTGCACTTATGTATCTCACCAATTGTACACCCTTAGAAATTGCTTTGTTTATCAATTTATTAGCACGATGCAGTTCTACTCCAACCCAAAGACATTGGAATGATATCAAGCATATATTGTGCTATCTTCGTGAAACTACAAATATGGGTATATTTTACTTAAAGGAATCAAAGCTACAATTGCTTGGATATGTAGATGCAGAATACCTTTCAAATCCACATAAAGTTAGGTCATAAATAAGGTATGTGTTTAATTGTAATGGTACTGCTATTTCATGGGGATCTATTAAACAAACAATGACATTCACATCATCAAATCATTTAGAATTATTTACAATTCATGAAGCAAGTCATGAATGTATATAGCTAAGATGTATGATCCAATATATTCGGGAATCATATGGACTCTCCTCCATCAAAGGCAACCTAATAATATTATTTGAAGATAATGTTGCATACATTGCACAGATAAAAGGGGGTTATATTAAAAGAGATAGAACTAAACACATTTCACCAAAATTCTTTTACACACATGAACTCCAAAAGATGTTCAACAAATATACTTAAGTGATAATCTAACATATTTATTCACAAAGTCATTACCAACTTCAACATTCAAGAAGTTACTATACAAGATTGAATGCGTCAACTCAAGGATATTGACATAAGGGGGAGTATGCTTATAAAAGAATGTTAGTGTATTGTACTATTTTTTCCTTTTGTCTAAGTTTTATTCCACTAGGTTTTACTCACAAGGTTTTTAATGAGACAGTCCTAATAGATTAAGAATAACTTAAAGTATAAAAATGTGGTACTTTTTTTTTTTTTTTTTTTCCTTTGATAGTTTTTCCCATAAAGTTTTTTACTAGCAAGGTTTTAATGAGGCATGCTCTTTTAATATGGTGGTCATCTAAGGGGGAGTGTTGTAAATAAGTGGTGAATGACCACATTGAAAGAAATAGGGATAACTGATTAAAAGGGATGAAATCATCCCCACTTTGGAAAATCAACCCTTCACCTTTTTTCTACCTAAAACATACTCATTTTGGACAAAAATACCCTCATCTTTTTTTTGGCAAAACTAACATTTTCTTTTAAAATATACATGTAAATAATTAAATTATTGGAGGGTATTACATCAAAAATGGGTTACTCTTCAAGTTCCAAAATGGGAGAGGATGGTTTTACAAATTTGGGATGTTTTCATCCTTTTTAATCATTTAATCCAAAGAAATATTGAAGTTCATTTATGAACTTCCATTTGCTAATCTTAAAGATGAGCAATGGGACTTCATATGGTGAAACCTATAAAAGACTTCTCATACCTTGGGTAAGGACTATTCTCCGAGTACGATAGTCATTTGATATTCTTTCTCTCATTCTTTTTTTCTCTCCTCTAAATCCTCTTTACAATTTGTATTTTGTTAGCTTGTTTTTCATTTCATAACAATCTTTATATTTTATTAGTTTCGAAAAAAGTTTTAAATGGCACAATCATATATATAGTATATAATTAATATATGTGACTTATAATATCCAAGGACAAGTTGCGTTGGTGGTTAGAGTTTGTGTTTTGCATACCCCCGGTCATAGGCTCAAGCCTAGCCAAGCGATTCTTTAATCCAAGTCATTCCGGTCACGATCAACCATACTATAATTTACCTCACATTTATTATAGAAAACACGTTCATATTTTAATTATTTTCAATTGTTTTTATTTATTTTTTAATGATTATTTTTAAAATAATAATATAAATATGGAGAATGATTAAAAATAAAATACCATATATAAAAGTTATTTTTAAATCATATTTTAGAACATAGAAAATAGATTAAAAATATTTCATGTTTCTAAATAAACTTTTGTTTTACAAAACATTAGAGAAAAATTTGCGAAAATTATTTTCAAAAACAGTTACCAAACAAAGTCTTAGACCATGTTTGGTAATTGTTTTCAGAAATAGTTCTATAAAGTAATTTTTAAAAAGTATTCTCTGATTTTTATTAAATAAATGTCTCTTTGATAACCTGCAATGCTTTTAGCCTTTTTTTCTATGTTTTTAAATATGTTTCAAAAATAAATTTTATATGTAGTATTTTTTATTTTTTATTTATTTTAAAGAACAAAAAATTGTGGTAAAAAACAATTACCAAAAACGGCTTAAATCTTTGCTTTTTCCCCATGAAGTCCAACTGTAGTGTAGTACAATGGAAGAATTAGCTCACGCTCCATTTCGTTACGAAGAAGTTATATAGTTTAAATTGGAACCATCTCTAGCTAGTGCATTGGTTTACATGTTAAAAAAATGTGAACGACCTCATAAATCAAGAGAAAATTTCACTTCAATCAATGAAAAAAATGTCATCTCTTGGAATATGATAACCTCAGGTTATGGAATGCATGGAGATGAGAAAATGTATTGGAATAGAAATCCCCAACACAGAGCAATCAAGTCATCGAAAAATCCACCAAGTTAGATTTTTATCTGGTGAAGCTCATTGTGACTGAACTGGATGACGACTTTTCCTTTGTGTATAATCAAGTGGAAATCAACCAAGAAACTAAGTTCATCAGGACTAAGTTTTTGCCATATAGGGTAAAACCACAGTGCAAAGTTCAAAGTATAACGAGTACATCTTACTGTTTGTCTACCCAAGATGGATTGAATGCCCAAGATATTTTTTTATTGTTTTCAGGTTTTCTTGTACAAGGCACATACCAGACAAACTCTGATAGATTTTCCTAACAATCCCGTCAAGTACTCAATACACATAATGGAAAAACAACCGAAACATAAGCACCAAAGTCACTGGCTTGGGTCCCATGGCGCATTTGGCTTCAATTATGGGACATCTGACTAGGACCTATTTCCCCACAAAGAATACACTTAATTTGAATGTTCTTCAAATTAATAATTGCAAGAAAATGACATCCTCTACCATGTTGACGGGATCCAACCAACCAAAAACTAAAAAAGTAATACACATAATGTATCCTCAGCTTAACCCCAATAACCTAAGGTTTGTGGATGGCAATAGACTTCATGCTCATAGTAATGGACACGGCCACTTGGGTACCCAACTCATTTCTATAAATTTCAGCTGCTTCTCAATGTTTTGTGATTGTGTGGGCAAAAAATGATGAGAAGCATGAGGGCAGTTCTGGTGGTTGCAGTCTTAGTATGCATTTTGGGGGAATATTCACTTGGCGAGCGCAGACATGAGCCCCACCGAGTGCAAAGAGGAGAGGAAACTCGCTGGTAACGCGTGCCGGCCAGTGCTCTATGGGCAAAACCCATCTGCAAACTGCTGCTAGCGTATTCGAGTTACCCATGTTGAGTGTATATGCCCCTACGTCTCTCCCAAGGTCGCTTCCATCGTTCGAGCCTATGGTCTTAACAAGCTCATTAAGAAAATTGAAGGGTGTGGAAGGGCAGTTCCTCACAATTTCAAGTGTGGGAGTAAGTTCTCTATGTCTTTTTTCATATTTTGGAGGCCATTGATGATAGATCATGACGGCTAATTTAATTGTTTTTGGTTAATTTGATTGTTGCTTTCTGCAGGTATCACTACTCCATGAGGAAGAAACCCTACTCGGTTTAATATGGATATAGTTTGAGTTACCATGTTTAAATACTGAGTGTCAGTCCTACTCTTGCCATGTTTGTGAGTCGAATATCTCCTTGTGCTTCTGTTGTGCTAGTATGACTTTACTATGGAAATTTTATCGGAAAGGAATGGCATGTTTCTTGTATTTTCTATGGGTGGATATATTATTAGTCTATTACCAAATAACTTTGACTTTTTAAAATCAAATTGATGGCTTATGCTATGGAAATTTTGAAGTATCTTTGAAAACTATTTTTGAGAATAGTTTTTCATTATTTAAAACATAAAAATAGAAAAATATATTTAACAACTAAAAAATTGTTTTCTAGTAAGAATAAAAAATAAGGTGTTTTCAAATAACATCTTTTAATTATTTTTAATTATTTTTACTTGTTTTTTGAGAACTGTTTTAAAAATAATTATACAAATATGTAAAATGATTAAAAAAAAACATTAGATATAAAAATTATTTTTAAAACATATTTAAAAATATTAAAAATAAGTTAAAAAAAAATTCAATTTCTAAACAGACTTTTGTTCTACAAAATATCAAAGAATGGTTGTCAAAAACTATTTTCAAAAACCATTTTTCATAAATACTTTAAAAAACAGTTACCAAACACGACCTTAACTTTTTAATTACTTATAATATTAAAATTTTAGTTTTTAATTAGATTGAGCTTTATTCCAAAAAAAAAAAAAAAAAAGTGGTATTTTTCTATCTTCTCTATGAAAGTTCCTTTTTCTTAAATCATAAGTTGTTTAGCAAAATTATTCAACTTCTATAAGTCTGTCATTGAACTTCAAAAAAAAGAAAGAAAAAAGAAAAAGAAAAAGGTGATTTATAAAAACCCAGGCTAAATAGTGCTTTAATATGCAAAATTAAGTTATAGTAATAAATTTAAAAAATAATATTAATATTATAAAAGTTTTATTAGCCCTAAGGAATTCGTGATAAAGTTTTATTCAACATGTGGAACTCAAGCTAACTTCCATATTAAGGTTTTTTCTAAGTTATAAACTTTTTTTATAAATAAAATTAATTAAATAGATATAAAAGTTTTTATTAAACTTAGAAAAAATTCTTGATTTATCAGAAGTCAATTGAAATAGTATACTATTTACATGCATGAAAAAAAAAAAATCAAAATATGGTGAAACTTTTGTCTTACCAAAAGCAAACTTAACATGGTCAGTAAGAAGATTGCTTTGATGGTACCTTAATTAATAGCTTTTGGTCTCAAAACTTGGGACTCTTCACTGTTGGGCCTAGATCACTGCTGGGTTTGATGAGTTCCTACTGGCGAGAGAATTGAGTTTTAGGACATTGGCAGAGGGCGTCAAGCTTTTTTGCCATGGTGCTTAAATCTTCATTTTTTCCCCATGAATTCCAAGTGTAGTGTAGAACCATTGAAGAAGCTCACATTCAATTTCTTAGTGAAGAAGTTATGATGATTATGCTGCTGCCATAGCCACTCACTACTCTCCCCTCTTATACTAATATTTTAATATAATGGATTTTCTTCTCTATCTATGATTTTTCCCATTTAGGGTTTTTCACCTAAATCTATGTGTTATTGTTTTATTTTATTTTATTATTACCTATTCTCTTGCCAAAACTACAGTGGCAAGTTCAAAGTATTACTAGTACATCTTACTGTTCGTCTAACCGAGATGGATTGAATGCCCAATATTTTTTATTGCTTTGAGGTTCTCTTGTGCAGGGTACATACCAGAAGAGCTCTGATAGATTTTCCTAATAATCTAGTCAAAGCACTCAATACACATAATGAAAAAATAAAGCGAAACGTAAGCATGATCGGTTCCGTCAGAAACCTCACCAAGCCACTGGCTTGGGTCCCATAGAGCATTTATCTTGAATTTTGAAACAGAATTAACCACGACCTAGCACATAGACATAAATTTTCCCACAAAGAATACACTTGGAATGTTCTTCAAAGTGATAATGGTAAGAAAATGGCATCCTCCACCATGTTGATGGGCTCCAACCAACCCAAAACTAAAAAAGCAATACACATATTGTAAGAAAATGCCATAGACTTTGTGCACAAAGGAATGGACACGGCCACTTGGGTACTCAACTCATTTCTATATATTTCAGCTGCTCCTCAGCAATGTTTTGAACTTGTGGGGAAAAAAAATGATGAGAAGCATAAGGGCGGTTCTGGTGCTGGTGGCTGCAGTCTTAGTATGCATTTGGGGGAATAATCACATGGCGAGCGCAGACACGAGTCCCAGCGAGTGCAAAGAGGAGAGGAACCTGCTGGTTAACGCTTGCAGGCCAGTGCTATACTGGCGCAGCCCATCTGCAGACTGCTGCCAGCGCGTTCGAGTGAGCCATGTTGAGTGTGTGTGCCCCTACGTCAGTACCAAGACCGCCGCCATCATTGGAGGCCTTGGTGTTCCATACGTGGTTAAGAAAATTGAAGGGTGTGGAAGGACAGTTCCTCGAAAATTCAAGTGTGGGAGTAAGTTAGCTTTGTTAATATTTTAATTGGAGGCCATTATTGATTAATTGACGATGATGGTTAATTAATGCACTTGTTTGATGTAATTGACTTGATTATTGGTTTCTGCAGGTATCACCACTCCATGAGGAAGACACCCTGCTCGCTTTGATATGAATATAGTTTGATCAGTTACCATGTTTAAGTACTGAGTGTTAGCTACTCTTGCCATGTTTGTGAGTCGAATATCTCCTTGTGCTCCTGTTGTGCTACTATGACTTTACTATGAATAAAACAAGAGTATATTACCAAATAACTTTACTTTGACTTTTTAAAATCAAATTTATGGCTTATGATATGGAAATTTTGGCTTTTAATGGCTTATGACATGGAAAGTTTAGTTTTTAATTAGATATCTTATAAGTTAAAATAAAAAAATTGACATTTTTCTACCTTCTATTATAATTTTCTTTCTTTTTTTTCTTTTTAGTCAAACATCTACAAAGCTTTTATTGAAATAAGAAAAGTGTATTTTCATACATTCATATGAAAAATCAAAAATCACAAAATAGGAACTTAAGTTTATAAAATACAAATTTCAAATTGTTATTTAAATTAGTATTTCATATATATTTTTTTTGCCAAATGTACTACCTTTTAATAATATAAGTACTACCTTTGAATCGGTGAGCATATAAAACTTAACTTATAACAACTCAAGCTAAATAATACTTTGATGTGAAAATTAAGTTATAATAATAATTTTTATAGAATAATATTAATACTGTAAAAGTTGTATTAAAAAATAAAGTTTCTATAAGAAATAACATTTTTTTTTTCTTTATATATTTCATAGGAATTTTTTTAAGTATATATATATTTTTTTCCAACAAAATTAACCCAACATATAAAAAGCTTTTGTGAAGCTTAAAAAAGAATTCTTAACTTAACAAAAGTCAATCTAAATAATACTTTAGATTAAGTTATGAAGTATGTAAATATGTTTTATAAAATAAATTAATATCATAAGCTAAATTTTTTAAAAAATAACTTAACATAATGAATAAAAATAATTAATTTTTAAAATTTATATAATTAATTTTTAAAATGTATCTTTCTTCCTTGTTTAGGATAGATATATTAATCTAATGATTAAGAGATTTTTTTAATTCATTTTGGTATATAACCTCAAATGCTTGGGAAAATGTTTGGTTCTAAAAACAAATACTAAGGGTCTGTTTGGTTCTTATTTTTAATAACTGTTTTCTGTTCTTGAAAAAAAAAAAAAAAAAAAATACAAAAAAACTAGTTTGCGGTAGGGGGGGTGTTTTTATTTTTTATGTTTTTTGTGTTTTCAAAAACCACATTTTCGATAACAATAAAAAGATGTTTTCATTATTTTTTCACTGTTCAAAGAATAGATTATTTTTCATGTTTTCTCTTCTTTATTTTTGTGTTTTCTTAGTTGTTTTTTTTTTATTTCCACAAAGGTGAGTTCCACCCAACTATCATACCCCCACCCACAAACCCTTTCTTCTTCTTTAAATTATTGAAATTAATATACTTATACATGTTAACAAAGTTATCATTTGTTTAAGAAAATTATAATTGGTGCCAAAATTTCAAAATGATTTTTTTTAATTTAAGTGAATTGTGTATATGAAAATTATTTATATATTTATAATATCAAGTTAATGGAAGAAAATACTTTATTAATTAAAAAAAACTTTTAAACATATTTTTTGTTTTACTTATTGTAAAAAACCTTTTTATTAATTCAACCAAACAAGTTTTTTTTTTTTTTTGAGAACAAAATCTGTTTTTCAAAATTCAGTTTCCAAACACAATTTTTTTTTTTTTCTAAAAATACAAAAAACTGTTTTCTAAAACAATTTTTTAAAAACAGCAACCAAACGACCCCAAGTTTCTTAGAGATTTGAAAAACACCAATTATTCTTTAAAACACAAAAAATATTTCTTTTTAAAATTTGAGACCACTGAAATATTTTTGAAGATATCGATTGAAAGTTGTTTTTTGAAAAGATAATTACAATTGTGTTTAAAAAAATCAATTTATTATCAAATTCTTCTCTATTTTTTTAAAACTTCGTTCTTTTAAAAATTATTTTATTTTTATTTTTTTCAAAATCAACTTAAAAACAACTGGCTTGCTCAGACATGGCTATGTGATTGACGTGGTGGGACCTACTTGTTCAAGATTTACACGGGGCAAAAGTTGTTGGTAGTTGCCTAGTTGGAAATTTGGAATATGCCTCCACTAGTGTATGGGTGTCAAGTGGGCGGTTTTCGAGTCCTTTGGTCAATATGGGTGCTTGGAAGTTTTACCTATTAATCATTTTCTCTTGACAATAAAATCTAAATTCTTTTCTAACACTCTCATACATACATTTATGGTATGAGAACCATTACAAGAGCAACAATTCAGATCAAGATAAAAAGGAAAATTTTATGGTATTAGCTATCCAACTTTAAATTTCAGCCGTTGAAAGCCCGTATGACAAAATCCAAATCTTTAAATAAAAACACAAATATATAAAAGTAATATATAAATAAATAGAACAAAGTAACTTAAAACAATAAGATCACATAAGAAGTGCATGAAATTTTTGAACGAAAGCAAATGTAGATGATGAATATAATAAAATTTTCTCAAACTTTTTTTATTTTTCTTTGAAGGAAATTAAAAGGAAAATCTTTTAGTAGATGTTCTTTTTTTCTTTTTTCTTTTTTAAAGAATTTTTTCCTCGCATCTTGTCGTAATATCTAAATATAAATATAAAGAAAATGGTTTTTTTTCCTTAATTAGTACTTTCCATGAGCCATGCATAATCTTAATTCACCATGGATAGTGTTTTTATTTCTAATTTCCTTTTGTTTTCCTTGATAACCCACTAAGGAAAATATTTTATATTTGTTTTCTTTTATTTTCTTTCTCTAACACTTTTATATTTATGAACTAAATACATATACACTTGAAACAAGAATTTATTAATAAGTTTTAAATCAATAACTTAAGTCTAATTTAACATAAAATCAAATTAATTCATTTAACTACATATTAAGTGAGTGTTTAGTAAATAAACTTAATAAGTTAAAGTGACTTAATAACTTAATTTAAGTCATTAAATAAATTAAGGATGTTTGATAAAAAAAACTTAATGATATGATTAAAAGTAAAAAATAACTTTAATTAATAAATAAAAACAATTAGTTTATTATTAATTCCATATCTTTATTTTATCTTTTTACTATTATTTGTTATAATTACCTACACAATTTCTTTTGATACTCCACGACCTTCATTATCATTTGACATCATTTGCTTTACTTATAATTTATGAGGATAAATATGTCAATTTAATAATATGGAATAAATTTTAAATTAATTTTATTGAATAACCTTAATACTTAAAGTAAGAATTAAGTAATAAGTTTTAAGTCAATAACTTGAGTATAATTTAACTTAAAAGTCATCTTAAGTTATCAACTATCAAACTTTAATCTTTTGCAACAATTGACATTGACAAACACAATTTCTAAATATAAATATTTAGAGCAAGTAAAGGGTGTGGTTGTGGCATGAAAAGAAAAAGAACTTATTAAAATGCATAAATATTTAGACATCCATTATATCCTTAATTATATGTACATTTTTCCATAAAATACATCAAGATATGATGTTCAAGAACAAAAACTTAAAATCAATTGTAAAATGTATTACATGCATATGATATTCCATCTTAATGTCTTTGCTTAGATTAAAAAACTTTAGATAAAGATTCAATTCTTTGGACGGAATTTTCATGCCCATAAGGGACATTATAAATAGCTAGTATTAGCATTTGGATTAAAAAAGGGCACCAACAATATTGTAGCCAAAGATGGATAATTTCTTTAAATATTATAATTTTGTTTTGATGCATGTATATGATATACTAGTTCTTAATAACAATTATTCATTATGAACATTTACCATGAGATTAAAAATTTTTATATGGAGAAGAATTAATTCCAATAAATGAAGTAAGTGGTTCACTTCTCATATTCATCAATTAAATATGTAGAACTACCAAATTCTCAATTATTATTAAAAAGAAAAAAGATTTTCTTATTAATATTTATTGAAATTTTCTGCAAATGACGGAGGATAATGGTGATGATAGGGGTTTGATTTGGATAACCTTTGTGATCCATATATTCTTATCAAATCTTCACAATGAATGATAAAAAGAAAAAAAAAAAAAAGAGAAAATGAGTTGGAAATTAAACATAGTTCAAAAGGTAGAAAATGCAAATTACACCTCGTTAGATATACAAAAGTTTAGAGAATATATATGTGAATTACTTAAGTTAGCAATAATAGGACAAAACAACAAACATCAACTTTTATGGTTAGCAATAGGAACAAAATCAATAGGGGAAATCTAGACTTGTAATTGATCATAAGAGACTTAATGATGATTGACAATAACTATTTCGATGGATATAAGATACCTAACAAAAATCACCTGATAAATTGTATACAAAATGCTAAGGTTTGCCATATATTGTTTTTAGTTGGTTCATTTGTTAATTTACAAGCAGTTCTCTTATTAGATATATAAAATTGTAAAGGTTGACTCTTAATTCCATTAGTTTCTTAAATTTTTCTAAAAAGACTCTCTTGAGGTCAATCAAAGATTCTTCTCAATCAATCTTAATGAAAGCCTTCAATGAAGCTCATACATTTTGATAGGTTGACAAATTAGGGTATTCCTCATGATGACGTTGTGAATTGAGTATTTTTATAGTATTTTGCTAGATAATTAAAATTTGGTTGAAGTTGTTTGGTTTCTTTTAACTTGTCTAGAAAATCTAAAATGTTTTTACTGATATGAGGTTGTAATGCAATTTTTCCTTTTCCTACTCTAAAATGGCCCTCTATATTCATTACCATTATTTGCACACATGTATTTCAACTTCCTTTAAGTTTCCCACTCAACTACAATATCAAAGAGCTTGAAAAAATCTGGATTCTAGTCCTTGTTTTCTTTTTTTTTTTTTCCAAAAAATTAATAAGCCCACGTTTTTCTCGAATGATCATCAATGAAAGTAAGATAAGAATGAGTATTGTGAAAACTCACAACATCCATGGAACAAATATCAATATGGACAAAATTTAAACCATTTGGTTTCCTAGATGAATAGAAACTTTTAAATACAACCTTGTGTCGTTTACCTATCATACAATAAGTGCATACCTTCAAATCTATAAATTTCAATCTAGGAAGATTATGCTTCTTAGAAAGAATCGACATACCATTTTGACACAAGCGAACAAGCGTACATACTAAAGTTGAGTGGAAGAATCTTCAACTGTAATTACCTCTCCCATAGGATGTAGCCTTTGTCACATAAAGAGAATTACATTTACTTCCTCTAGCTACTACTAAATATCCCTTTATGAGCTTTCATTTTCCTTCACCAAAATGGTTATGATAACCTTTGTCATCAAATAAACTAGTTGAAATTAAATTAAGATGAATTTCATTAACATGCCTCACATTGTTCTTCATAAATAATTTATAATTAAGCAATGTTTATATTTAGATAGATATCTCTCATGCTAGCAATTTTGCACTCAACATCATTCTCCATCTTCATATAACAAAACTAGCCACTAGTATAAGAGGAGAAAACATCACGAAGCAAAGTGACATGACGCAAAGCATTGAAGTCTATGACCCAGCATGAATCCTAACATGTGAGATTAATGCTACCATCATCACAAACAATATAAACATCAATGATAACTACAACTGCAAGATTGACTCCTTTGTTTTCCTTACCTTTTTCTATATTTATTCCCTTCAAGTACTTTATATTGAAACTTCTTGTGTGTCCTTGCTTGCCACAATGATAACACTTAATCTCTTTCCTTGAGTTGAATGTTCCTTATGTCTTGTCACTACTACCATGATTCATATTTCTGCTATTGCTTCTACCTCATCTTTAAGTAAGCAACACTTGAGTCTATGCAATTACATCTTAATCGTTTTGATTATTTTTCTCATCAACATGCTTTCTTTTACTTTTTTCAAAGTGACTACATTGTTTGGAGTATAATAAATAAAAGAGACAATAAGAGTCTCCCAACCATATATAAGACAACAAACCAATCAAACATGGAGCATAAATCTCATCATCCAAATTAATTTCCATTGTATCCAATTAGTTCAATATATCTTGAAAAACATTTAAGTGCTCAAAAGTAGAGGTTTCATCATGATATTTAAAAAAAATAAGGTTTTTTTCTTTTTAATTAAGAAAAGCTTTGTCATGTGCATTATTCTTTTCATACAACTCCTGTAGAGTATTCCACACTTTATAAGCATTAGTTTCATGTGTAACACATTGATATACATTGTAGTCAACTAATTGCCTAATCTTTTTAATTGTCTTTTTGTTTAGTTTTACCCAATCCTTATTAGACGAATTATTTAGTTTGCTACTATCACCTAATAGAGTATCTTCATACTCAAAGCAAATTCTTCATTCATGACTTTCAAATTGAATATTTTGTAGCTGTGAGTTTGATCATAGTATTATTATTACAACATGAATCCTCTATTTAATTAGGGCTAAAAAATTCCCCAAATAACTTGCCTCTAACATTACTTGTTGAAAAAACTAGCAATCTTAAAACAATTCCTCATAGAAACAAATATAAACAAAACAAATAAATCCTTTTTTCCTTTTATGCAAGGAACCAGACATATGCATACTTAGCAATATTAAATGAATAATTCAGACAAGACAAATTAACATAATCTACAAACATTAAGACTACAACAATTTTTATGAAGCAAATCCTCTAATGTGGAGAAAAAATACATGATATGGTCCACTCAAATCTTCATCTAATAAAAATTGATCGGGTACAATGAGTTCTTTAGTAATAAAACTAGAGGCTATCATTCATATTTCAACAAAAATCACCACACTCAAAAGTTTCGGTCTTACCAAAATATAAACAATAGAAGAGAGAAAATAGCAATAAATCGTAGCTCAGACCACGGCAAAACAAATCATATATTTGGGGCATTTTTTTTTTCATTTTGAAAAGAATATTTCAACTAATATTAATGATTAAAATTTCTTTGACAATGCATCATAAGTAAATAGTGTATTTAGAAATCAAATTAATTGTTTAAATGCATTTTTTGCATTAATATAAGAGACAAAAATTGAGAGAAGTTTATGTTTAAATAGTTGAATTTCCCTTAAAAATGGTTTTTTTTTCTATCACTTTTTTTAAAAATAAAAATAAAAATACAAAATGTGTTTAAATACAAGTTCTTTTTTTATTTATTTTTTAAAATATGTTACATGTAAATAGAAAAATAAAATAAAATAAAATAAAAAACCCTCTTGCATTTTAAGATTATTTGTTATATAATTATATCGGAATTTTTTTAATCAGAATAATAAGATATACATAATTTTGTATTCTTCTAATATATATGCCAACTAATTGTTGAATTTGGCATGTACAATTCATTAGTTCAAGTATTAATTTAATATATTTGATTTAATATATTTAAAATTTATATAATTTACAATTTAAGTTATTTTTAAATAATTTATTACAAATATTATTAACAAAAACATAATTTGTTAACCAAAGCTTTTTTTGTTTTTTTTTTTTAAAGCATATAAAAAGCACAACTATTATTTATGATTCATGTTATAATTGCATCAATGTTATATAAGAAATCAAATCATTACACCCTATGCAGAAGTTCAAATATGCAAAAGATCTTTCTCGTTATTGAAGAGTTTATAATGCCTTATACATATTAAATGACTTGAAAGTACAATAAAATATTTAAAATTTAAAAACTCCCTTCAATAAATTATGTTCTTGAAGACAAGCTAATATGAAGAGGTTTCGAAGTCTTATATTTTCATACAAATCCCTTGTATGAAAACCTTGTAAAAAAAATATTCTAACAAATCCCCAATGACATCCACTCAACTTTTTTCAAGGTACAAATTAGATCAAGTTGCTTAAAAAAAAAAAAAAAAAAAAATCAAAACTTAAAATATTTGGTCCAAGTCCAATAAAATATGATGTCTAATTTGAATTATTCAACCTAATCAACCTCATTCTTATAAAAGGAAAATTGTGTTTTTTGTACTCATTGAAATGTATAGAAAATGATAATTGGTATTTTCATATTTTAAATGATATTATGTAATCCCAAAATGTTTGTTTTCTTATGCACATCTAAGTTGAACTAAGATAATACGAGTTACCATTTTCTAATGATATATGTACTGCATTTCATTTGAATGGGTAATACCTTTAACTTTAGAGTACATACAAGTCTAATTATCTTTCGAGAGTATATAACATGAATTATTTTGGAACTTGTGCATAACTTCGAAATCTTACCTCCCTTCTCACTACCCTTTGTTTCATTGTTTTATTGGCATTTAACTAGAGATAAATACTCTATATGTAATTACAAATGCTTTATAAAATTTAAAAAGTAAATTTTTTTTTTCTCATACATATTTTAAAATTTTGAAAAGCATTTTAAGAAGATAATGTAAATATCTTATTTTTATATAAGAGTTCTTATATAATTTGTATATAACTTTTTTTTAAAAAAAAATTAAAAAATAGGAGTTGCATTCAAACACCAAACCTTCTATATAAAATATAAGACTCTTACCAGACTTAAAATGATATTAAGTAAAAAAACCAGGTATTAAATAACTTTTACTATCTTGACTTTTAAAATTTTTGAAAGTAATTTTTAGATACATAAACTAATACTTTTTATTTATTTATTTTTTATTTTATAGAAGTTTCTTCTTTTTATCCGGAAGTTATTATTATTTACTAGAAAGCAACCTTTTAACCTTTTGAATTAATTCAGTGATAGTTAGTTATCATGGTACAGGAGCTTTGCCTTTACGAGGAAAAAAAAATGAAATTTATTGCATAGCTGAATGATGAAAATTTAATAAAATAATAATAATAATAATAATTTATTTTTATTTTTTTGGAAAAGGGTGTATTTTTTTCCAAATCACTAAATTAAATTAAATTAAATTTTATTGAGGTTTACAAAATGAATAAAATTTAAATTAATGTTTATTTACTCTTTTTTTTTATAGTCAATAAAGATCATTTTTGAAAAGATAAAAAATTCATATTATTCTTCTCAATTTTCACAATTCTTCTAGGTTTTGGGCTTAAATAGTGAGCTTATATGGACCAAAGCTTAATTTTTGGGTCCAATTAGGTCGAAAACACAATTTTCCCTAAATAAAAACACAAATATATAAAAGTAATATATAAATAAATAGAACCAAGTAACTTAAAACAATAAGACTACATAAGAAGTGTAAGAAATTTTTGAATGAAAGAAAATGTAGATGATGAATATAATAAAATTTTCTCAAACTTTCTTTATTTTTATTCGAAGGAAATTAAAAGGAAATTCTTTTAGTAAAGGGTTTTTTTTTTAAATATTTTTTTTTCCTCGCATCTTGTTGTAATATCTAAATATAAATATAAAGAAAAATATATATTTTTTTCCTTAATTAGTACTTTCCATGAGCCATGCATAATCTTAATTCACCATGGATAGTGTTTTTATTTCTAATTTCCTTTTGTTTTCCTTGATAACCAATAAGGAAAATATTTTATATTTGTTTTCTTTTATTTTCCTTTTCTAACACTTTTTAGGAACTAAATATATATATATATACTTGAAACAAGAATTTATTAATAAGTTTGAAGTTAATAACTTAAGTCTAATTTAATAGAAAGTCAAATTAGTTCATTTAATTACATATTAAGTGAGTGTTTAGTAAACCAACTTAATAACTTAATTTAAGTCAGTAAATAAATTAAGTATATTTGATAAAACAACTTACTGATATGATTAAAAGTAAAAAAACAACTTCAATTAATAAATAAAAACAATTAACTTATTCTTAAGTTCATATCTTTATTTTAATTTATTACCATTATTTGTTATAATTATCTACACAATTTCTTTTGCTACTCCACAACCTTCATTATCATTCAACATCCTTTGCTCTACTTAAAATTTATGAGGATAAATATATCAATTTAATGATTTCGAAAAAATTTTAAATTAATTTTATTAAATAACCTTAATACTTAAAGTAAGAAATAAGTAATAAGTTTCAAGTCAATAACTTGAGTATAATTTAACTTAAAGTCAACTTAAGTTATTAACTATTAAATATTAAGTTTTACCCAATGCCTTAAGTCTTTAATCTTTTATAGCAATTGACATTGACAAACACAATTTCTAAATATAAATGTTTATAGCAAGTAAAGAAGAATATCCCATAGTAAATAAACCCACAATCCATTTTATTAAAGTAGAAAAATGAGTCAATTGCTTTGGTTTTATTTAAAGGCGTGGTTGTGGCATTAAAAGAAAAAGAACTTATTAAAATGCATAAATATTTAGACATCCATTATATCCTTAATTATATGTACATTTTTCCATAAAATACATCAAGATATGATGTTCAAGAACAAAAACTTAAAATCAATTGTTAAATGTATTACATGCATATGATATTCCATCTCAATGTCTTTGCTTAGAGCACAAAACTTTAGATAAAGATTCAATTCTTTGGACGGAATTTTCATGCCCATAAGGGACACTATAAATGGCTAGTGTTAGCATTTGGATTAAAAAAGGCACCAACAATATTGCAGCCAAAGATGGATAATTTCTTTAAATATTGTAATTTTTTTTGGGTGCATGTAGATGATATACTAGTTTTTAATAACAATTATTCATTATGAACATTTACCATGAGATTAAAAAATTTTATATGGAGAAGAATTAATTCCAATAAATGAAGTAAATGGCTCAACTTCTCATATTTGTCAATAGCATATGCAGAACTACAAAATTTTCAATTATTATTAAAAAAATGATTTTCTTATTAATATTTATTGAAATTTTCTGCAAATGACGGAGGATAATGGTGATCTGGTTGTAATAGGGGTTTGATTTGGATAACCTTGGTGATTCATGTATTCGTATCAAATCTTCATGATGAATGATAAAAAGAAAAAAAAATGAGAAAATGAGTTGGAAACATAGTTCAAAAGGTCAAAAATGCATATAACACCTTGTTAGATATAAAAAATTTTTAAAGAATAGATAAGTGAATTAATTAAGTTAGGAGTGACAAGACAAAACAACAAACATTAGCTTTTATGGTTAGAAATAGGAATGAAATCAATAAGGGAAAATTTAGACTTGTAATTGATTATAAGAGACTTAATGATAAGTGACAGTAACTATTTCGATGGATATAAGATACCTAACAAAAATCAACAAATAAATTGTATACAAAATATTAAGATTTGCCATAAATTGTTTCTAGTTGGTTCGTTTGTTAACTTACAAACAATTCTCTTATTGGACTTCTAAAATTGTAAGGGTTGACTTCTAATTCCATTAGTTTCTTAATTTTTTTTCTAGAAAGACTCTCTTAAGGTCAATCAAAGATTCTTCTCAATCATTCTTAATGAAAGCCTTCACTAAAGCTCATGCATTTTTGCTAGGTTGACAAATTAGGGTATTCCTCATCATGATGTTGTGAGGTAAGTATTTTTATAATATTTTGCTAGATAATTAAAATTTGGTTGAAGTTGTTTGGTTTCTTTTAATTGTCTAGAAAATCTAAAATGCTTTTACTGATATGAGGTTGTAATGCAATTTTTCCTTTTCCTACTCTACAAATGGCCCTCTATATTCATTACCATTATTTGCACACATGTACTTCAACTTCCTTTTAGTTTCCTACTCAACTACAACATCAAAGAGCTTGAAAAAATCTAGATCCTAGTCCTTGTTTTCTTTTTTCCAAAAAAAATAATAAGCCCACACTTTTCTAGAATGATCATCAATAAAAGTAAGATAAGAATGAGTATTACGAAGACTCATAGCATCCATGGAACAAATATCAATATGGACCAAATTTAAACCATTTGGTTTCCTAGATGAATAGAAACTTTTAAATACAACCCTATCTTGTTTACCTATCATACAATAAGTGCATACCTTCAAATCTATAAATTTCAATCTAGGAAGATTATGCTTCTTAGAAAGAATGGACATACCATTCTGACTCAAGTGACCAAGTGTACGTACTACAGTTGAGTGGAAGAATCTTCAACTGTAATTACCCCTCCCGTAAGATGTAGCCTCTGTCACATAAAGAGAATTACATTTACTTCCTCTAGCTACTAGTAAATGCCCCTTTATGAGCTTTCATTTTCCTTCACCTAAGTGGTTGTGATAACCCTCGTTGTCAAATAAACTAGTGGAAATTAAATTAAGATGAATTTCATTAACATGCCTCACATTATTCTTCATAAACAATTTATAATTAAGCAATGTTTATATTTAGATAGATATCTCTCATGCTATCAATTTAGCACTCAACATCATTCCCCATCATCATATAACAAAACTAGCCACTAGTATAAGAGGAGAAAACATCACGAAGCAAAGTGACATGACGCAAAGCATTAAAGTCTACGACCCAACGTGAATCTTAATATGTGAGATTGATGCTACCATCATCACAAACAATATAAACATCAATGACAACTACAATTGCAAGATTGACTCCTTTATTTTCCTCACCTTTTTCTATATTATTCCCTTCAAGTACTTTATATTGAAACTTCTTGTGTGTCGTAGCTTGCTACAATGATAACACTTAATCTCTTTCCTTGAGTTGGATGTTCCTTATGTCTTGTCACTACTACCATGATTCATATTTCTGCTATTGCTTCTACCTCATCTTTTAGTAAGCAACATTGGACTCTATGCAATTACATCTCAGTCATTTTTGTGGTTTTTCTCATCAACATGCTTTCTTTTACTATTTTCAAAGTGACTGCATTGTTTGGAGTATAATAAAAAAAGAAACAATAAGAGTCTCCCAACCATCGGACAACAAACCAATCAAACATAGAACATAAATCTCATCATCCAAATTAATTTCCGTTGCATCCAATTGGTTTGATATACCTTGAAAAACATTTAAGTGCTCAAAAGTAGAGGTTTCATCATGATATTTCAAAAAAATAGGGTTTTTTTTTTTTTTTTTTTTAATTAAGAAAAGCTTTGCCTTGTGTATTATTCTTTTCATAGAACTCCTGTAGAGTATTCCACACTTTATAAGCATTAGTTTCATATGTAACACATTGATATACATTTTAGTCAACCAATTGCCTAATCTTTCTAATTGTGTTTTTGTTTAGTTTTACCCAATCCTTATTAGACGAATTATTTGGTTTGTAACTATCACCTAACAAACTATCTTCATACTCAAAGCAAATTCTTCATTCATGACTTTCAAATTGAATAGTTTGTAGTCGTGAGTTTGATAATAATATTACTATTATTACCCGAATCCCCCATTTAATTAGGGCTAAAAAATTTCCCAAATAAGGTTGCTGTATCATCACTTGTTGAAAAAACTAGCAATCTTCCTCATAGAAACAAATCTAAACAAAACAAATAAATCATTTTTTCCTTTTGTACAAGGAACCAGGCATATGCATACTTAGCAATATTAAATGAATAATTCAAACAAGATAAATTAACAGAATCTACAAACATTAAGAGTACAACAATTTTTACGAAGCAAATCCTCTAATGTGAAGAGAAAAAATACAAGATACAGTCCACTAAAATCTTCCACTAATAAAAATTGATCGGTACAACGAGTTCTTTAGTAATAAAACTAGAAGGTATCATTCATCAATAACTTAGGATTTCAACAAAAATCACCACACTCAAAAGTTTCGGTCTTACCAAAATATAAATAATAGAAGAGAGGAAATAACAATCCAAACTAGTAAATGGTAGCTTAGACCACCGCAAAACAATATATTTGTGGCCTTTTTTTTCATTTTTAAAACAATATTTCAACTAATATTAATTATTACAATTTCTTTGATGATGAATCATAAGTAAATAGAGTATTTAGAAATCAAATTAATTGTTTAAATGCATTTTTCCATTAATATAAGAGACAAAAACTGAGAGAAGTTTATGTTTAAATAGTTGAATTTCCCTTAAAAATGGTTTGTTTTTATTTTTTTTTCTATCACTTCTTTGTTTTTAAAAAATAAAAATACGAAAATGTGTTTAAATACAAGTTCTTTTTTATTTATTTTTTATTTTTTATTTTTTAGATTCGTTACATGTAAATAGAAAATAAAAATAAAATAAAAAAAACCCTTTTGCTTTTTAAGATTATTTGTTTTTTAATGATATCAGAATATTTTAATCAGAATAATAAGATATACATACAATTTTGTATTCTTCTAATATATATGCCAACTAATTGTTGAATTTGGCATGTACAATTCATTAGTTCAAGTATTAATTTAATATATTTGATTTAATTTATTTAAAATTGATATAATTTACAATCTAAGTCATTTTTAAATAATTTATTAAAAATATTATTAACAAAATAAATCAACATAATTTGTTAACCAAAACTTTTAATTTTTTTTAAAGCATATAAAAAAAGCACAACTATTATTTATGATTCATCTTGTAATTGCATCAATGTATATAAGAAATCAAATCATTACACCCTATGCAGAAGTTCAAATATGCAAAAGATCTTTCTCATTATTGAAGAGTTTTATAATGCCTTATACAAATGAAATGACTTCATAGTATGAAATATTTAAAATTTAAAAACTCTCTTCAATAAATTATGCTCTTCAAGACAATCTAATATGATCATGAGGTTTCAAAATCTTAGATTTTCATACAAATCCCTTGTATGAAAACCTTGTCAAAAAATATACTAACAAATCCCAATGGCATCCACTCAACTTTTCTCAGGGTACAAATTAGATCAAGTTGCTAAAAAGATCAAAACTTAAAAATATTTGGTCCAAGTCCAATAAAATATGATGTCTAATTTGAATTATTCAACCTAATCAACCTCATTCTTATAAAAGGAAAATTGTGTTTTTTGTACTCATTGAAATATATAAAAAATGATAATTTGTATTTACATATTTTAAATGATATTATGTAATCCCAAAATATTTGTTGTCTTATGCACATCTAAGTCTAACTAAGATAATACGAATTACCATTTTTTAATGATATATGTACTGCATTTCATTTGAATGGGTAATACCTTTAACTTTAGAGTACATACAAGTCTAATTATCTTTCGAGAGTATATAACATGAATTATTTTGGAACTTGTGCATAACTTCGAAATCTTACCTCCCTTCTTACTACCCTTTGTTTCATTGTTTTGTTGGCATTTAACTAGAGATAAATACTTTATATGCAATTACAAATGCTTTATAAAATTTAAAATTTAAAATTTTTGAAAGTAATTTTTAGATGCATAAAATAATACTTTTTATTTTTTTTATTTTATAAAAGTTTCTTCTTTTTATCCAGAAATTATTACTATTGCTTTTTAACCTTTTGAATTAATTCAGTTGATAATTAGTTATCATGGTACAGGAGCTTTGCCTTTAGGAGAAAAAAAAACAAAAAAAAACGGAAAATTCATTGGATAGCTGAATGATGAAAATTAAATATAATTATTTTCATAGGGATATGCAAAGCTTGATGGTTGCATATTGAAACAATCTATTTATGGTATTATAATGATTAGCTGGATCTGCATGGTGAGTTTCCTCCTAGTAGGTGTGGTTGTCAGTCCAGAACTGAGATTGAAGATAGTTAACCACATTCTTGTCCACTTGGAAGGCCTTCGTGAGAACATCAGCTGATATTGCTGGCTTTGATCCAAACACTGCATTTGCAATGGTGATCACGCCTGGGTTCTGGCTACTCAATGAAGCAATGGCCACTGCGTTTGTTTTTCCCACATTGAGCTGGAAGTGAATGAGACCTTGTGGGAAGACGAAAACGTCTCCTTTGTAAAGGACCTTGGAGATGAGGCGGTTGTCAGGGTTAGAGGTGACAAAGCCCACATAAAGTGTGCCCTCCAAGACAGTGAGGATCTCTGTGGCACGCGGGTGGGTGTGGGGAGGGTTGAGACCGTATGGCGCATAGTCAACCCGAGCGAGGGAAACGCCAAGGGTGTTGAGTCCAGGTATCTGTGCCACGTTTGCTGGTGTGACCATCGACCCAAGTTTGTTTGATGTATTCCCTGGAACACGAAGCCCCGAAAAGAAGAAATCATTTGGCGTTGCAAGCTTTGGATCCTTGCAGAATTTCCCATTCACAAACACTGCAAAGTACCAATTATATTAGGACTAATGTAGCCTTGGAAAGATCAGTATACATAGATGAGAATATATCATGTCTGGGCAAGAATAATAGAGAGAGCATGAGTATTTTACCAGAGTCGTTAGTATCATTAACAGCTACACAGAAGTCCTGAAGAGGACTGGGGTCAGAGGCAGAGGCAACAGAAAATGCCATAGCCAAGAGTACAATGTATGCAAGGGTGTTAGCTCCCATCTTCTTCATGTTATACAATGAATTCTCTCCGAGTAATCTCTGATGGAAGAGAAAGGAATTTTACTTATACAATGGAGTGCTATGGTAGCTAGAGTTTCTATGATTTGCAAATTAGAGGATTACCCGATTGTCTATTTATAGATGAAGAGCCTCTGACATGTTCCAACTTTGAACCAGTCTCATAATATTAATTAAGCAAAAGTCAAAATTCACAGAGAAGCTACTTAATTGATCAGGTACTTGGTGTATTAATTAATATTTTGGATAACCTTTGAGTTATCTCTAGCCGGCTAACAGGTCTGCTATAATATAATAGTTTTGACCACGTCCCATGCAATCTACCAGGCTGCTTCAGGTGAAGAATATGTTAATATTTTGCCAGAACTTAGATATACAATTAGAAGAGATCTAAAGAAGGATAGAAGACTCGTTCTACTTATTTAAGAAACTTTGCAACTCATTTAACACATTCCCACTGCGGCGGCTATGACACAAATTAAGCTAATTTATATCAATGATGGGATGCCGGACAGAGACCAAGCACCAAGGACTTAAATACCTCAGCTGATCCTGTCTTTTTAGAAAAATTGAAACGATCTTGCGATCATCAATTATGTAGTAATTGACATCATGGTGTGTATAATAATTAATTATGTAGTAAGCATGGTTAAAAATGTCCATATTTCCTCGATACATCGGAATTATCAATGATTTTTCATTTTTTCCAAAAAATGCCGATTTTCGGATGGTCAACCCTTTGGTCAAACTCCAAAATTTTTGGAATTTTGCTTCCCTGAGACTCCAACCCCACTCTTTGTGTAGGGAAAAGAAATTCATGGCCACCTGAATTACCATCTTCATGAAACAGACTATTGCTAACATATATATATATATATATATAAAGGAATTTGGGAGATGAATATATTTTTAATGCATTCTTATCAAATACAAAATATTAAAATAAAACTTTAATAAATAATTTAATTTTAATTATCTTATATCCAAATTCAATTTGACCGAGTATTAAAAAATATGAAAACCATTATTGTAATTTTCTAATGAGTCTTTGTTAATATTTTTATAATAATTAAATATATAAAATTATAAATTTAAAAATAAAATTATAAACATTTTAAAAATCATGTCTATAAAATCATTTCTTTTGTATAATTAAATACATCTAAATTATTTATTTACTTGTATAAAATCTATTTTCAAGTACTATATATTATATTATAAATATATGATTTAAGAGTAACAATTATTTTGTATTAATTTTTTTTATTTTTTTCTCAAAATTTTGTAAATTTTGTATCAAAATATTCATTTATATTTCTCAATATATCCCAATATATCCATAAATCAAGTTACCCATATATATGTTGAAACTGTTATTTTTGTCATTGATTAGTTGATTTTTATAAATAAATAAATAAATAAAAACAACATTTAAAAAAAATATATTTTTTTTAAAAGGGTGATTAAAAATTAGAAAAACTAGATAACAAATTGCTTTTTAAAAAAGATAATTTTAGTTGAATTTTGAAATTATCTTTTGAAAAAATAACTTTAATACTTAAATTAAAGATGTCTCTATAATTTTAATACTTAAATTGAAGATGTTTTTAAAAAAAAAAAAAAAAAATTGGAACAATCGTATTTTAAAAAATATTTTTAAAAAAGAATGATTTCTTTTTTCGAAATCCTAATTATAGTGCAACAAACTTGGAATTTGTTTTTTGAACCAAACATACTCCTAAGTATTTGAGGTTATTTACAAAAATGAATTGAATTTTTTTCTAAATTATTAAGTTAATATATCCATCCTCAATATGGGAGAAGAAGAGAAATTTAAAAAATGAATTATTTTTATTTATTATTTTTTTAAAAAAATTAAATAATTATAGTAAGCCATTTTATCAAACATATTTATATATTTCATGGCTTAATTTTCATATTAAAGCATTATTCAAATTGACTTTTGACAAGTTAGGAATTCTTTTCTAATCTTTATAAGAGCTTTTATATCTATTTAATTAATTTTATTTATTAAAAAAAAGTTTATAACTTAGGAAAAACCTTGGTATGGAAGCTAGTTTTAGTTCCATATGTTTAATAGAAGTTTAACATGAATTTGACTGCTGCTCCTTTGAGGTAAAGTGTGTTAATTGATCACATAATAAGTGAGATCTGTAACTCAAGGATTGTAGAGGTAATCTTGATAGATGATAGTATTATCTTGTTAGATTATAGATACCAGTTCACAAAGAGTTTACATGTAGTGGATAGTAGGCCATGGACCCAATCTTCGTGTCGTTATTATTTATATAGTTTATTCGAGTGCAGTTGATTCTCTATAATAGAATGTTGAATAAACTTTAAAATTGGATTCTAGTTCCTAGTGGTTCCTACTCTAAGCTCATATACTAGGATGACACAATTTATAAGGGTTGGATTAGCTCTAGGTTCACTCTTATGCATAAGGGAGTTTTAGTAATTATGCAAGGTTACATATGAGATAGTAAACGAGGTCTTTGGATTGAGCTAATTGATTGATTAGATGGTCTGATATGGTTAATTAATTAATGAGGATATGTTTTAGGCTAGATTAAGTGACCTAAGCTTTGATGGGCTTAAGTCACTTAAGCCTAGTAGGCAAACCCTATAAATACCCCCTTAGGAGTTAGAGTTTTCTAATGACTTTCAATTAGTCTTCTTCCATATCTAAAGAGAGAGAGAGAGCCAAAGCTTCCTCCTTTTCATTGCCTACACTTTGGACTATCAAGATTATGGTTTTGGATAACCTTTGAGTTACCTCTAACCGGCTAGCAGGTCTGTGAATCTCTGATATATAAGATCTTTATTTTTGGTTTATTCATTCTGTTGTAGTAGTTTTGACCACGTCCCATGCCATCTACCAAGTTGCTTCAAGTGAAGAATATGTTAATATTTTGCTAGAACTTAGATATGTAATTAGAAGAGATCCAGGGAAGGTTATAAGACTAGTTCTACTTATTTAAGAAACTTTGCAACTCAAGTTGCTCAAGGGACTTCCCTTTGACAAAGCTTTTCAAAATCATTTCTAATACAAAAGTACTTGTGATTTCTAATACAAAAGTACTTTTAGAGAAAAATTAAGTAGATATTTGGTAATACTAGAAAATGTTTTAAAAACTTTGAAAAATGACTTTCAGTGCTTTCTTGAGAAGCACTTGCTAGTAATCTCCCAAAAACACTTTTTAAAGAAATCATTTCAATTAAAAGTACGTCAATGAAATTAAGTTGGACCAAGATGGGCAAGATCATAAGTAATTGTTCAATTTGACTTTTCATTTAATTGATTCTCTCTGCTTTGATTTGTTCACTAACTTTTCATTTATCTTAATGATGGGATGTCGAACACGGACCAAGCACCAAGGACCCACCAAGGAGCTGACTTCAAATAATTATATGTTGAACTCTTCTATTTCTTCTACTCAATTGTATTAGAATATTAAAAAAAAAATTATTAGTTGTCACTACAAGAAATAGGATTTTTGGTGACGGTCCCCAACCGTCACCAAATCTTATATATCCGTGACCAAAACCTATTGTTGCAGTCTTATGAAACCATGACTGAGCATCACAGTACGAGGTGTAGTTAAAGGTATTGGTCATGGTTTCCTAAGTGATCGTGACCATATGATTTCTTTTTTTGTGACGGCCATACAAAAATTGTGACAAAAAAGTTAAGAATACTTTGCTATATATTAAGTTGATTTAGTCACGATTAGGTAATAAACCGTGACTATATGTTTAACCTATAGTCATAGTCAAATAATAAACGTGATTAAATTGTACACTTATAGTCACATGTAAAGTTATCGACCGTGAATATATGTAAGCTTATTACCGTGACTAAATGTAAACTTATGGTCACGGTCAATGCCCTAACTGTGACTAAATGTATGTCTATAGTCACGGTTAATAAAATGACTGTGACTAAATATAATCTTATGGTCACGGTCAATGCCCTAACCATGACTAAATGTATGTCTATAGTCACGATAAATAAAATGACTGTAAATAAATGTAATCTTATGGTCATGGTTCATGCCCTAACCGTGACTAAATGTATGTCTATAGTCACGGTTAATAAAATGACTGTGACTAAATGTAATTTTATGGTCACGGTCAATGCCCTAACCGTGACGAAATGGATCGTATGGTCATGGTCAATTCATTAATCGTGACTAAATATGGGTATATGGTCACGGTAATTAAGTGATCGTGACTAATCATCAGGTCTATTATGACAAAATGTCCACTTATGGTCACGACTATTAATGACCGTGACTAAAATTAATGATATGATGGCCGCCTTTCCCAAATTTGGGTGATGGTTCATTATTGATCGTGACTAAAAGTACACTTATGGTCACAATTTTTTAGTGGCCGTGACTAAAATTTGTTATATTTGGACATTGGTTTTTTATTAATTCAAATTTCCCAAACCTGTTATAAACCCAAACAAACCCATTTTAGACTTGTATATGCAATTAAGCAATTAAAACAATTTCAATATATTACAATCAATAATTTCAAGCTAGTTAAAAACTTATATATCAAATAAGTCATTAAATAAAAAAACATAATATAAAAAAAAAAAAAAAAACAAACAAACAAACAAACAAAAAACAAAGAGATTCAAATTTAGTTTCACATTCTAACATAATATAACAAATCAACCAACCAAACATCACATAATAGTTATAGAAAGCAAAAAAAGTTGGGAGAATCTATAATATAAATAAATAAGTAGCATAATCTTCAAAAAAGTTAAGAGAATTTATCATATAAAGATGTAGCAAAATCTTCAAATTTCTACTGTTTTTGCTAAAATTGTTGCATCATTTGCATCATCTGTTCTTGAATTTGTGCTTGCATTTTTCTTTGCATTTCCATCATTTTTTCTTCAAACTCTTCTTTCACTTCTTCTCGTGTCTTCCTCTGAACTTCTATCAACCTCTCTTCAAATGTTTCTTTCACATGTGAGAGTTCATCTTTCACATTTGAGAGTTCTTCATTTGCAGTTGTAAACTTTTGTTTTGCAGCTATTAGCATCTCTTGGGCGTTTTCAAATTGTGTTGAAAGAATAGCTCTTGATCGCCTTCTACTAGTAGAACCAAAGACTGAGGTAGGAGTAGGACCAAATCCATATCCTCAAACACGACTATGCCTTTCTGGACCCATGACTTAAGTATATATCTCATCTACATATGTAGATGCTACAGATGTAGATGATATAGATGTAGATGCTCTAGATGATGCAGAAGTAGAAGAAGATGTCCCCTCAGGTTGGGATAGTAATTGCTGAAATTGATCTTGGAATTATAAAAAAAAAATTGTTAGACTTTTAAAATAATTTAGTATGAGGCTATGATTGAAATACAAGTATATAAAATTTATTTACTTCGTTACCATAATCTCCTTAGAATGATCATCAACAGGTGTCCCATATTTTCTTGTGTGTCAGGGCAAACATCTCAATTTTTTTGGGCTCACTTCGATCCTCCTTCTTTTGTGCCTATTCTTACAAGTAAAAAAATTGAGTTATTTATGATGAATTATTTATGTACAAACAAATCATATTAATAATAAATTTCGAACCTGTTCATATTGAATTTGAGCATAACTTTTTGATCCTGATGTATGCTTTTTCACTTGCTTTGCCCTATTTGCCTTGTTTTTTTTTTTTTTTTTTTTTTTTTTTTTTTCTGAGATATCCTACATCAATTAAAAAATAGCAAGTCACCTATATAGGTAATAGAAACATAATAAAAGTTATATACATGAAGTATTAGGTTAGATATAATTAATAAATATCATTTTATGTGAATATGAGTATCATAAGATACATTATCAAGAAAAGATCATTATCTTTACCTTGGCCTCAGGTGTACCCCAAAAGTGGATGAGCCACTTCCAATCATCATCCGATAAGTGTGGAGGTCGATGGCACAATCTCTCCTCATCTGTATTATAAGGGTTATAATACTTGGCCTTCATATTATTTCTATAGCTTCTAAACAAATTTTCACAACATTGAAGAATGTAGCTCTTACATGTTTCTTCTAGTTCATATTTTTCCTGTATTGCATTAAAATGTCATGTATAAATAAGAGATATCATTTTTAAACAATAAAATTACAATTTAGATTGAATAGTAACTAGCATATACCAATACTAAGGCCCAAATCGTTTCCTTCACATCTTTACTAACATGATTCCAATCTTGAACTTGGATGGGTACATTGTGTTGAGATCACACCAATGTTCCCATATAGCTTGACAATCTTTCCCTTTTTCCATCATAAACAACTTGGCCTCTGGTATTGAATCATGTAGTTTTTTTTCCCCGGGTTTCATACTAAGTAAATCTAAGTTACATGTTGGGCCACGTGTCCTCTTTTTGCTAGGGGATGAACCTATTAAGAGTAATAATGAAATTAAAAGAAACATAATTTACTTATATAAAATTAAACATTAAAAACCTATCATTCAATAAATTAAACATATGTAAACACATTTATCATATGTAAAGTTAAACATAATCTTCTTAATCATACCAATAACAGGAGGATCTGAAGAATCAGAAGGATCAGAACTACTAGGAATAGTAGTTGTAGCAGGTTGTATGTCTGAGAGTTGTTGTAGATTGTCCAACTCATCTTTTGGAGACACTATTTGTACTCTTCCTCTTCGATGTGACATTTCCTACATAATAAAGTAAATTAGAAAAAGTAATACAAAATAAACATAAATAATATGAAATAAATTACAATTTGTATATCTGGTAAGTATATATTTATGTACTTACCAATATTATTAGCTACACATCATCTATATCATCATCATGAATGAATTCATTATCTCTTTCAACAATGTTTTCTTGTCGTGATAGTAGAACATCCATTTGGATAGTTTCTCCTGCAATATCATTTCTATCCCAATTGATTAAATCATTCTCGACCAACTCATGCACATCACATTGACTATGAAGTGTTATAAGTTGTTGATGCGGCTCTAGATCATTAGTAGATACTTTCTGATTCATATCACAAACCCCTCGAGTTTGTATCTCTACAACGGTGTGCCAATTTTCCTCATTTGAATTTTGAACATAGAAGACTTGTTTTGCTTGAGATGCAAGCACAAATGGTTCATCTGTGCATATGGTACGTTCAAAATTCAAACACGTGAACTCATATTCATCTTTCTTTATTCCACTTCCACTATTGATTACATCCCGCCAGTCACACTTGAATAAAATAACTCTATTTCCACCAAGGTAATGTAACTCAATTACATCAGTTAGCACACCATAGTAAGAAACATGACCAAGAATTGGGTTCTTATCTCTTGCACTTGCAAAGCTTGATACCTCTACGGTCACAACAACTCCACTATTTTGAGTTTTTTTTTCCCTTTTCTCGTTCTCTTGTGTGAAATTTGAACCCATTAATGATGTATCCTATATAACATGTAACTGATGTACTTGGTCCATGAAACAATGATAGTATGTGTTCAGAAATTGGACCTTCATGTCGCATTTGTATAATCTATAGATTCAAATATAAGATGTTAATACATACATGTGTATTAGATAATAGAACAATTTATGTAGTGAATGAACTTACACGTTCTTCAAACCAACTAATGAATTCTTTTGTGTGAATCAAATCTACATCTCATGCATGAATACGAGGCTTAACCCTTATAGATTGCTTATGCTCTTTGATAAAAAAGAAAAAAATTAATTATAATGCTCACAAAGACCAACATTAAATTTTTGTATGAGAATTAATATAAAGTTTTATTCAAATAGTCTTAATAAATGACGTCACTTCCTCACAATTAGTCAATACATATAAATGTGCTTGGGACCATTCTTCTATGCTAAGAACACGAGATGTTGACTTTCCTATTGTATGTCCCATGCATTTGAAAATGGTTAACCCTCCACCATTTGTTATGTTATTTTCAATGACATAATTTCTTTCTTCACGGTCATGCTTCGTTTCAACATCATGCAAATATCTTGAACAAAAGGTTGTACATTCTTCTGCTATGTACCCCTCTGCAATAGAACCTTTTGGACGACTCTTATTATGGACATAAGACTTTAATTTGTATCAATGATGGGATGTCGGACATGGACCGAGCACCAAGGACCCACGATGTATACGCCCAGACTTAAATAGTCCTAAGAGGAGCTAAAGAAATACTTCAGCCAAAAATATGAAAACCATTATTGTAATTTTCTAATGAGTCTTTGTTAATATTTTTATAATAATTAAATATATAGAATTATAAATTTAAAAATAAAACTATAAACATTTTAAAAATCATATCTATAAATCATTTCTTTTGTATCATTAAATACATCTAAATTATTTATTTATTTGTATAAAATGTATTTTCAAGTACTATATATATATATAATTTAATTAAGAGTAACAATTATTTTGTATTCTTTTTTTATTTGTTCCTCAAAATTTTGTATATTTTGTATCAAAATATTCACTGATATTTCTCAATATATCCTAATATATTCATAAACTGAGTTACCTATGTATATATGTTGAAATTGATATTTTTGTCATTGATTGGTTGTTTGATAAGTTGATTTTGATAAATAAAAAATGAAAAATGCAACATTTTAAAAAAGTATATTTTTTAAAAGGGTGATTAAAAATTAGAAAAACTAGATAACAATTGTTTTTTTAAAAAGATAATTTTAGTTGAATTTTGAAATTATCTTTTGAAAAAAATAAATTTAATATTTAAATTAAAGATGTCTCTATAATTTTAATACTTAAATTGAAGATGCTTATTTATTTATTTATTTTGGAACACTCTATTTTAAAAAAATATTTTTAAAAAAGAACGATTTCTTTTTTCAAAATCCTAATTATAGTGTAACAAACTCGGAATTTGTTTTTAGAACCAAACATACTCCTAAGTATTTGAGGTTATCTACAAAAATGAATTGAAATTTTTTCTAAATTATTAAATTAATATATCTATCCTAAATATAGGAGAAGAAGAGAAATGTTAAAAATTAATTATTTATTGTTTATTATTATTATTATTAAATTATAAATTATTATATTAAGCTATTTTTTCAAACATATTTATATATTTCATGGCTTAATTTTCATATTAAAGAATTATTCAAATTAACTTTTAATAAGTCGGGAATTCTTTTCTAAGCTTTATAAGAGTTTTTATGTCTATTTAATTGATTTTATTTATTAAAAACTTAGAGAAAAACCTTAGTATGGAAGCTAGTTTTAGTTCCATATGTTTAATAGAAGTTTAGCATGAATTTGACATATGCTCTTTGGAGGTAAAGTGTGTTAATTGATCACATAATAAGTGAGATCTGTAACTCAAGGATTGTAGAGGTAATCTTGATAGGTGATAGTACTATCTTGTTATATTATAGATACTAGTTCATGAGGAGTTTGCATGCGGTGGATAGTAGGCCATGGACCCAAGTTTCGTCTCATTATTATTTATATAGTTTATTTGAGTGTAGTTGATTCTTTATAATAGAATGTTGAATAAACTTTAGAATTGGATTCTAGTTCCTAGTGGTTCCTACTCTAAGCTCATATACTAGGATGACACAATTTATAACGGTTGGATTGGCTCTAGGTTTACTCTTATGTATAAGGGACTTTTGGTAATTGTGCAAGGTTATATAAGAGATAGTAAACAAGGTCTTTGGATTTAGCTAATCGATTGATTAGATGATCCGATATGGTTAATTAATTAATGAGGACCTGTTTTAAGCTAGATTAAGTGACCTAAGGTTTGATGGGCTTAAGTCACTTAAGCCTAGTAGGCAACCCTATAAATACCCCTTAGGAGTTAGGGTTTCCTAATGACTTTTAGTTAGTCTTCTTCTATATCCAAAGAGAGAGAGAGAGCCAAAGCTTCATCCCTTTCATTGCCTACACTTTGGACTGCAAGATCATGGTTTGAGTCATTGGATGAAAGATATTGGGTGTATGAGACCTTTAAACTTCTTCTTCTCCAAGTGGAATTGATATGGGAACATGCAAATCTAGGTATGAGTTTTTTCTTCTCTAGATCTTAATTTTAATATTGTTTTTGTAGCCATATGTTTCCACTTGGATAGATTTAGAGAAGACTAATTTTCATGCACCCTATAAGATCTAAGGCTAAGGAATGGAAAAATTAATTTGGATTTCCCTATACTAACATGTGTGAACCTTTAAATGTTCAAGCACATGGAGGGTATGAGTATTTCATCACATTCACTGATGATTACTCTAGGTATGGTTATGTTTACCTTATGTATAGGAAATCCGATGCATTGGATAAATTCAAGGAATTTAAGGCGGAATCGGAGAATTAGTTAGGTAAACATCTTAAGGCATCGATCTGATCGAGGTGGAGAGTACATGTCCAATGAATTTGATTTTTTTCCTTAAAGAGCATGAGATTATATCTCAGTTGAGTGCCCATAGAACTCCACAACAAAATGGAGTAGTGAAAAATAAATAAAAAAGTCAAACTCTTATGGACATGGTGAGATCTATAATGAGTTTTTCAACACTTCCTACATCCTTTTAGGGAAATGCCTTAGAAAATGTAGGATATCGTCTTAAACTAGTTTCATCTAAATCCGTACCTTTGATTCCTATAGAGATGTGGATAGGATGCAAACTTAGTTTACATAATGTTCGCATATGGGGGTGCTCAATACATGTGCTGAAACCAAAGGTTGATAAGTTGGAACTAAGATAAAAAAATTTGTCAGTATGTTGGGTATCTGAAAGGAACTAGAAGTTATCACTTTTATAGTCAGGTTAACCATAAGGTATTTATGAGTACAAATGCTAGATTTTTGGAAAATTACTATATGATAAGTAATAAGCTTAGGAGTGAGGTCAACTTAAGAGATCTAGATGAGACTCCCATAATAACATAGAATACTATGGATCTAGTACCAACTATTTTTATTTATAGTAGACAGGTGTCTCGTCATAGCGGGAGGGTTGTTATAGAACTAGACTGATTCATATATTTGGGAGAGTCTTTTGAGGCCATTATAGAGGAACATGAGATTGATCCCATAAATTATGATAAAGTAATGAGTGATATGGATACACATCTTCGGCAAAAGGCTATGAAGGAAAAAGTTAGAATCTACATACTCTAACCAAGTCTAGGAGCTTGTAGAAGTGCCTCAAAGGAAAACCCCATAGGGTGCAAGTGGGTCTACAAGAGAAAAAGGAGAGTAGATGGAAAGGTTGAGACTTTTAAGGTTAGGCTTGTAGAATAGTGTGATAGTAAAAAACTTGGTTCGCACTATGAGGAGACCTTCAAGGTAGTAGTCATGCTCAAGTCCATCAAAATACTCTTATCCATTACAACACATCTCGATTATGAGATATTAAAAATGAAAGTTAAGACTACATTCTTAAATGGTAATCTTGATGAGAGCATCTATATGATGTAGTCAAATAGTTTTTATAGGAAAAGGCTAAGCGCATAGGGTTTGCAAGTTACATAAACCCATTTATGGATTAAAGCAAGCATCCTGCTCATGGAATAAACATTTCGATTAGGCAACCAAGTCCTTCAACTTTAATCAAAATGAGGATGAACCTTGTGTGTACAAGAAAGTACAAGAAAGCATGGTGGTTTTAATGATCTTGTACATTAATGACATTCTACTCGCTGGTAATGATAGATGACTATTGTCATCAGTCAAGATCTGATTGTCTACTTAGTTCCAAATGAAGGATTTGAGAGAAACATAATATATTCTTGGGATTAAGGTCCTTAGAGACTACAAGAATAGGAAACTGGCATTGTCTCGAGCTACCTATATAGATAAGCTTTTGGTCAAGTATGTGATGCAAAATTCCAAAAAATGTTTGTTACCTTTCATGCATTGAGTACCCTATGCCTCTATAGTTGGTTTCCTTATGTATGTGATGCTATGTACTAGGTTGGATATTTTCTTTGCAGTGGGTATGATGAGTAGAAATCAATCCAATCTAAGTCTATAACACTAAACAAGTGTTACGCATATACTCAGGTATCTTAGGAGAACATGATATTCTATGTTTGTGTTCCAAAGTGACAAATTAGTACTTAGAGGGTACACAAAATCAAACTTTCGGTCTCATAGGGATTCTTGTAGGTCTACCTTTAATTTTGTTTTTACTTTTGATAGTGTGACAATTAGTAGGAGAAATTTGAAGCAATCTTGCATTGTTCATTCCATTATGAAAGTCGAATACATTGTAGGTTCTAAAGCAACAAAGGAATTTGTTTGGCTTAGGAAGTTCCTCATAGAACTTAGGGTTGTTCCCTTTCTATATGACCCATGATAATATTTTATGACAATAGTGGGGTTGTGACATAGTTGTTAGCTCAAGGGTTCTCTTAATTTTGTTTTGATGATAACAAATCATGGTCAAGTTTCTAATCATTTTGAATTGAAAAGAATTTAAGGTTTTAGTTTGAAAATTCAAAAACAATTTGAAAAAAATCATCAAAGGACCCAATAAATGCAAGATCAAGACAAATGGAAGACCCTTTAATCATAGGAAACATATGTAAGATGAATGCATGGGTTCACTTAGGATTTTCATAGCTTTTCATACATTTTTAAAAACTTAATTTATGCATTAAAGTTATATTTTCATTAAAACCCAAGTTTTATCAAATGAACCTTAGGCAAATCACTTCAAAATTGGCATATTCATTTACCTAAAGACCTTGCCTAAGTGTTAGAAGTGAAAGAAATAGAAAATGATAGGTTTTCAGGCCAAAAATGGCGAACCGATCAAGACACTAGTCAACTGGTTCAATCAATTAGGGTACTTGTCGACCAATTATGATTTCTCGATCAAGATATGCAAAAATCTTCTTTCTCTTCTAGCAGCCTTACATTCCTAGTTGATGGCTATGTCTTCCTGATCAAGGTCCGATCAAGGCCTAACAATCACTTGCCATGTATTTATTGTCTAATGACTAGTCAATTGGTCGATCCCTAGCTCGACCGATTGAGACTACTTTTTGGCATTTTGGCTCCTAAGGTTAGAAACCTATAAATTGAGAGCTCCACTTCATTTATGAGTATAAGAACACCTGCATTTATTTGTTTACCAATGTGTTCTTGACTCAAAAGCTCTCATTCTTCCCTTGGTGCATTAAAATCCTCACTTGCATATTTTTTAGTGCACCCTTGTTATTCATCCTAGCATTTGAGTTGTATGTGAGCACCCTTGTTGAGCTAGGTTGAGAGATTTAAATTTTTTATTTGAGTGTTATAAGCTCCAAGTCAATACAGACTTAAAGGGATTGTGTAAGAGCCAATTGGAGCCGAAATCCAAGTGTAAAAGAGTTGAAAGCTTGATTGAAACTTCAAGTATAATGGAACCCTCACTCTGTTAGGATTTTAAGGAGAGTGGACATAGGTAAAGGGTGTTGAACCACTATAAAATGACCCTTGTTATTCATCTTAGCATTTGAGTTGTATTTAAGCGCCCTTGTTGAGCTATGTTGAGAGATTTAAATTTGTTATTTGAGTGTTAGAAGCTTCAAGTTAGTAGAGACTTAAAAGGATTGTGTAAGAGCCAATTGGAGCCAAAATCCAAGTGTAAAAGAGTTGAAAGCTCGGTTGAAGCTTCAAGTATAATGGAATCCTCACTCAGTTAGGAGCTTGAGGAAAGTGGACATAGGCAAAGGGTGCCAAACCACTATAAAATCTGAGTTTGCTTTCTCTAACCCTATTTCTTTATATTTGAGCTTCTTTTGCTTGATTTTATTATTTTTAAAGAAAAAAAAAATTAGAACCTAATTTCCTCCCCCTCCTCCTCTTGGGTGTTTTCCTAATTAAGTTTACCTTTATTTTCTCAATTAATATTAGAATCGGGCCTCTTATTTAGGACTTAACCATTTAAGAGGTAAATGCTAATCCATCAAGCTCATCTCACATTGAAAGTTTTTCCATTGGGTTATGCAAGTGGGATTATGGTGGGCCATTCAATCACTTCATATCCAAATTAAATGTATCACCATTGTCATTGACATCAATGGCCTTAAGCGGAGAACCCCACCAATGGGGCGGTTGCTATCACTACAAACATATTTAGTCTCATGTAATTGGAGAATCCATATCCCTTAATTCCTAAGGTGTAACCCACCAGTGGAGTGGTAATGAACTCAAATTAAGATCTGCTTGAAAATGAAGGTTATGGGCTTGCCTAAGGCCCTCTCCCACGTTATCTTTTGAAATAAATAAGAGAATTTGAAAACATTAGTAATTACCTTAATGGATAAATTATCTACTTTAAGAATTTTTAAAAATATTTATTTCTTAATTAGAAACCTAGGGGAAGAGGAGAATGTAATTCTAAAAAAATTAAAATTTCTATGAGATTATTTTATTCCAAAAATTTTTATTTTTTTTATAAAATATCTACTCTCAAATTTTAAAAAATTTCTATGAGAGTATCTCTTTTATATTTTTATAAAAATCTACTTTGACAACATGGCTAACACTTTCCTCAAAACTTAGATGAAATTGAGTCTAAAGCAAGCTAGATGGCAGGAGTTCTTAGCTTATTTCAAGTTTGAGTGGGTGCACTATCTAAGAAGACACAATGTGGTTGTTGATGGCTTAAGCATGAAGGGTATGATAAAGTATGTATTTGCTCTATCACAAGTAATCTCTAAATTCAATGAAAGGATCAAGTAGGCGGCCAAGCTTGATGCAACTTATGAGAAGCTGAGGAAACAAATCAGAGATGGCTCCACCTTAAAGCACTATTTGGAGGATGACTTCTTAGTGGCTAAATGAGACAGATTAGATGTACCAATGAGCAGCTTGCAAAAAGAGTTGTTGAACGAGACCCATAATGTGAAGTGGGCAGGATTTCCTAGTGGGGAAAGGACTCTGCTACTGTTGGCTAGATCCTTTTATTGGTTGATGATGGGAGAGGACATGTAAGCACATGTAAGGTCCTACTTGGTGTGTTAGTTCAACAAGATTGAAAAGAAAAAGGTAGCAAGGTGCTATAGCCTCTCCCTATTCCAAAGGGACCTTAAGAGAACATCTTCATGGATTTTATTGGTGGAGTTCCAAAGGTGCAAGTTTTTAAATCTATTTTCATTATAGTAGATACTCTAAGGCTATGTTTGGTTGATGGGATAGGATAGGATTTGTATATCCTAGGATATCATATCCCATTGGATATGATATGCATATCCTAGGATATGATTTTCAATGAGAAATGATATCCTTAGATATACATATTTTATGGATATGATATTTTAAAATAACATATCTAATGGGACATGCTATATTATATTATATTATATTTATATTTAGTTATGAAATGAATAAAAAATAATATCAAATATATATTATTTTCCATGTTTAAAATAAAAATTATATCACATTCAAATATTTTCTATGCAAAACAAAATGAAATTTCATTTATGTTTAACAATATTTATCATTAAAATATTTAAACTTTACAAATAATTTTTTTTAAGTTTATGTTATTTAATATATAAAAATAATTTATATATCATATATTAATATTGTTTTATAAATATTTTTTAGTTTTTATTTTTTAATTGTAAATTTAATTTATAATAAAAATTATAAAATGAATATATTAAAAAAAATTGATAAAAATAAAAATAAAAATTTGATGCATGGGATATGTATATCCCATATCTTACCATGGGATTAACATATCCCATATGAAATGGATGAAAAATAGAGAGTGGATAATATATCGCACCACTTATCATATCTCATGTTTGGTAAAATATAGGATAGGATAAGTGATGGGATAACTTATTCTATCCCATCATTAACTAAACATATGATAGGATATACTATATGTTATCCCATGCTATATCCGGTCAACCAAATGTAGCTTAATTATGTTGTCTTTATTCCTACACCACATACATGTCTTATGGAGTAAGGTAGGAAGATTGTTCTTCAATCATGTGGTGAAGTATTTTGAGTTGCCAAAGGACATAGTGATCACGATGCTCAGTTCATAGGACGCTTTTAGACTGAACTACATAATTAAACTCCTCAAATCATGGTTGAAAATTTCCACTTCAAACCATCCCAAACATATGGTTCGATAAAGCATATCAATGCTTTATTAGAGAAATACTCAAGGCATTATGTTTTTGTAACCTAGAAGAATTAGGTTGACTTAGTGGATTGCAACGGGGATGAACCCATTTGAGTTGTCCATAAGGCAACAACCTATAATACCCTTGGGGGTGGCCAAGCAGAGGTTTAGAGGTATAAGCCATGCAACCTATCCCACATAGATTCTATGTCATTAAACAAATTTACCAAATATCTTTTAAGTGAAGAGAACTATGGAAACTAAGGGTCTAGTTGGTAATTGTTTTCAAAAATAGATTTTAACTCTTAAAAAAAAAAGAAAAAAAAAAAGATAAGGAAACACATTTGGCAACCAAAAAAATAGAAAACAAATTTTTGTTCTTAATAATTAAAAATATGATGTTTTTTAATAATATCTTTTAATTGTTTTTCGTTTTTTCACTTGGTTTCTAATGTTGTTTTAAAAAATAATTATACAACTATGGAGAATAATTAAAAATAAAACATCACATATAAAAGTTATTTTTAAAACATATTTAAAAACATAAAAAATAAGTTAAAAACATTTCAAATTCTCAAACAAACATTTGTTCTACAAAACATCAAAGAACATTTTTTAATAAATATTTTTCATAACTATTTTTAAAACAGTTACCAAATAGAACTTAAAATTTTCCTCTTCTTACCCTTATTGCCCTTCGATTGGTTCTTCCTCTTAAGCTACAAGAAATTGATTAGAAAGGAGGTGAGCTATTTAGGTTGATTTGAAGTTTCAAGTGCATAACAACAGATAAGAACGTGATAATTTACTTACATTACTTTTTTATTTTTCGACTTTTTACATGTTTTTGAGATATAATATTTACCTTGTCAAGAGTATTGATCACTTGAACAAGAAGGGTAGTAATAGTGAAGGTCATCAATTATATTGGGGCTTACTAAATCATTGAAGTAGTGTTGATTATATTTTGGAAATATTTATTATGTATAGGGGTGTAACTTGGGCAGGTTGGTTTGATTGACCCGAATCCAATCCAACATTTGGGGATGATTGGACAATCATTTTCAATACTAGGGTTGAGTTTAGGTTAAATTTTTTCGACTTGAACTCAATTTAGGTTAGGTTCAAGCCAAAATTCAGATAACTTGAATTTAACCCAAACTCGATTTAATGTTTTTATAATGTATATTATCCTGTATAATAATATTCATTTTATTTTTATACTTTTAAGAAAAAATGTTAAATTATATTATATCATATACTTTTTCAACTCTTCTAGAAAAATATATAATTTTTTTTTGTTATCTTGAAATTTTGTTATATTTAATATTTGAATTTTCATATATATATAATATTAAAAATGAATTTTGAATTATGCATCCAACTAACTCAAATTGAAATGATCAATCTGAGTCTAACCTGATCAATTTGAACTCAACCCAATTTTAGAAAAATGAGGTTGGGTTAGAATTCGATTGATTATCTTAGGATAGAAGTTGAATTGATTGATTTTTAATTCAGGTTGAGCCATCCAAATTGTAGCCCTAATTATATATTAATTTATTTGATTGTTTTGCTATTAATGGGAGATTGTGCATCAAAGTTTTTAACGGTGGATGGTGAGCTATTAGGAATGACTTTTGCTCTAATCAAAGTGTGGTAAATGTGTAGGATGGTTATAACAGAGGATGTCTTGTTAATATAATAATGAGGATGGTCAACTCACATTTAAAGCCCGTTTGATAGTGATTTTAGGAAACGCTTTTAACATTTTTAACACTTGAAAAATTTTATCATTCAAGTGTTAGAAATACTAGAAACGTTTTCTAGATCACTACCAAACACACTCTTAATATCGTGCAGGTGAGAAGGGCACTATTAGAGCCACATGTGTAACAAACCAATGTTAACGACAAGCTAGCAATATATTGAAATCGTTCTCTTGTTTTATCGATAGTGGAGTTTTTGGGGGTTTCTAGCTCCCACGCAAGAACACAAGGAGATAATCAAATCTCAAACATGAGAAAAATTACACCCCATTGTACAAAGTACTTGAAAATATATAATAGTAAACATTATTCGTAATAAGCTGAGTAGGGTGTCTTCCTCATGGAGTGGTGATACCTGCAGAAACCAATCAATCATCAATGGCCTCCAAAATATGAGAAAAAAACAGAAAGCCATAGAGAAGTAACTTACTCCCACACTTGAATTTGCGGGGCACCGTCCTTCCACACCCTTCAATTTTCTTAACCACGTTGTCAACACCAATGGCCCCAATGATGGAGGCGGTCTTGGGAGTGACGTAGGGGCACACACACTCTACATGGCTCACTCGAACGCGCTGGCAGCAGTTCGCAGATGGGCTGCGCCCGTAGATCACTGGCCTGCAGGCGTTAACCAGCAGGTTCCTCTCCTCTTTGCACTGGCTCGGACTCGTGTCCGCACTTGCCATCTGAACATTCCCCCAACTGCATACCACCACTGCAGCCACCACCACCATCACCACCACCGACCCCCTCATGCTTCTCATCATTTTTTTCTTTTTTCTCTACAATTAGCACATAACACTGCGGAGGAGTTGCTCCAATATATAGAAATGAGATGGGAACCAAGTGGATTTTCTACTTGCCGTGTCCATTACTTTGTGCAGGAAGTCTATGGCTGCCTGGGCAGCGTTCAAACCGGAGGTTGACTGGTTTAATCTGAGGGTACAACTCATATCTATATGACCATATAAGTCAAATTATTATTCTACTTTCACATTGGTTGGAGTCAGTCAACAATGAAGACAATGTCATTTTCATGTTGAAAGTGAAGAACTTTCTACATCTAGTCTTTATGGATTGTGGAATTTGTCCCTAGGTATTGAACTTTTAGTTAACCATCTCCCAAAAATTCAGGCCAACCCCTCTATGGGATCCAACTCAGATGCAGGCATGTGACTTTCCCAGAAGGGACCCATGCTCATGGTTTGGTCTCACTGAGATTGACATTTTCCTTTTTTTTTTTTTTTAATATAATCATTCATTATGTATTAAATAGTTTGGACGGCTAGATCGTTTGGAAAATCTTACAGTATTCTTCTAGTATGTACACCAAAACCTGAAATCAATAAAATGTTCGGGATTCAATCCATCTTAGGTAGAGAAACACAAACCAGTTATACTTCAATTTTAATCTTTGCAAAGTGGTTTTTTTATCATGCTTTCGGAATCAGAATCAGATCAATCACTTGACCAAAAATATCATGGAGTCCTAATTTACTGGTTGGATCCGTGATTCAACAACAATCAAACGTGATGTACATCATACCATAAATTTATTTGTGTAGCATTCATTTATTTATACCATAAAACCATTCAATTTTCACCCTTATCCTAACTATTGAATGATTGAAATGAGTTACATTACTAGGCAGAGATTGAATGGATTTTGAAATTTGAAGAAATCCAAATCAATCAACCATTTCCTAGACTACTATTGGCAAATCGGGAGATAATAGTTTGTCGTTTCCACACCTGGTTGAGGAGTGATGACGCTCAACAGTATGCTCTCTACCAGGTTTTTTTTTTTTTTTTTTTTTTAATTTATTTAATTTATCATTTTTAGTATTTTATTATTATTAGTAATTATTGTTGGTATTGCTCTTTGTAGATGTATTTGTGTATTGGGGATTTTGGTTTAAAATTCTCATTATTCTTAGCTCATACTTTTCAAATCCTAAACACTAGTCTTTTCCAAATTATTTATGTTTGAAGATGACTAGAGGAGTTGGTAAATGCATTGAGGTCATGGATGATGAGAAACATTGATGAATCATGTTTTAAATTTTTATCCTTTTACTGGAAAATGAAATTGAAGTGTGTAAAACATTGTGTTTAAAACATTTGGATCATTTTCTAATCAATCAAACTAAAGGGTAACATATTAGGTTGGGCTCAAATTTTTTTAGTCTTGTTCGATCGATCATACTTTGATCACGCCTACGAATTTTTCTGATTTTTCAAATAAATCTCAGCTATTTGATGGGTTTCAAAACCGCCTAATACTTAAGCCCTCTTTCTAAAAGCGTAGAGGACGACTATGAGAGTGAAAACCTCATTTTTTAGACTTCAATTTGTTTATTTTTTTATTTTTTTTTATTTTTTTTTTACCATAGGGCGAGTGTTTGCCTTGAGAAAAATCACTTGGGTTTGAGTTGAAAATCTTTTTGCTCTCATATTCAATATATTAGGGTAAAACCCAAGTTTCTTCTTATGTCGACACAAGAAGAGGTCGAGATCCAAGCTTGGTGTAAATTCCAAGTATTTTCCAGAAGAAGAAAAGTGGAAATTGAAGCTTGAAGGTTCTAGGCAAGTGGATCGGAAGAGGATAGAAGGGTTGGGTTAGGTAAAGCCTTGTACTCAACTAATTTTTCTTTAAATTGGATGATTTGATTGCTTGAACCTCATGATTTTTTTATATCTTCAAAGGTTTTCCACATAAAATTTTTTGGTGTTGTCTCTTTATTTTATCATATCTTTTGATTAGCATTTCATTAGCTTAAATATTATTGAGTTATATTGAGTATTTAGTTAGAGCATGGGTTGATATTTTCTATTGGAGTTTTGAAAGAATTAATACGATATATTTTAGTTTTTCATGATTGATGTAAAAGGGAAATTGAAATCGAGTGTTTATATTAATGCAATATCTTATATATCATGTTTGGGAGTGTTGTTTCATTTGCTTGTGATTTGCATTAAATAACTTGTTTGAGAGAATGTTGGTGCATTCATTATTACTTGTAATTTGCTTGTTTATTCCTAGTGTTGGCAAAGAAAATCAATTCATAGGAAAATCACCTATTCACCGACCCCCCCCTCCCCTCCAGGTGTTGTCCATAGGTGAGATTCATCTTCATTATTTTATTATTTGTAAAGGATAAAATTAAAAAAAACAACAATTAAAAATTTTCAATACCACCGACTTTTGCATCCTTGGGTTCAACTCCAGGTTCGGGGAGAAATAAACTTTAAAAAGAAAAAAAAAAAGGTTGCATATAGGCTTGGAGGAGTGGTGCTGATTGCTGACACTTGGCTAGTAGAATATATATATATATAATACAAGAAATAATGAGTTTTGAGCAAAAATAATTCATTTCAAAAAAAAATCATAAACTAAATCCCTTATCAAAATAATTTCCAAACTAAGCATTTCAACCACTTGGCCGAAGAATTTTTTTTTAAAAAAATTTTACATTATAAAATTATACTTAGCTACTACTATTTTAATTTTTTTTTTAAATATAAAGTTACCAAAGTAACTACTGGTTTAAATTGCATTATAAAAGAACTAATTCATCATGGCAATGAGGAACATGAAGAAATCATAGATACAAAACTATTGGAATAGGTTCAAGGTCTAGATAATGCATTTCTCTTAAGAGTTTGAGAGTCTATTGGACTTCATGTTTAAAAACAGTGCTCAAAAGTTAGTTTTTGAGAACAATTTTTTACCAATAGTTTTAAATATTATAGGAAAAAAGAATTTTATTCATGGACATAAATATAGAAAATAGTTTTCTCGCTTTATTCTGTATAAAGTTAATATGAAATTTTTGTACAATATAAGACTTCTCAAAGTATATATTAATATTTATAATTTTAATTGGTTCTCAAAACACTATAAAATTTCCTAAAGATATCTTAAATTTTTTCTAAAAAGTAACATGTTTTTAGAACAAGTTTTCAAAAAATAATTTTTCTAAAAAATTTTGTTCAATGTGTTTTTTTAAGTGAAAAAACAATTTTATGTTCTAAAGAATAAAAATTGTTTTCAAGAACATTTTACAAGCAAACCTTTATATACCTATTCCAAAACCCATAAAAAATACTCAAATTTTGAGTTCGTTATATGAGTTTAGAGCAATCAAATTGTAGATAAAAAACAATCTACAAGGAGAAGAAAACTTATGAACTTTTAATTCATGTTGTTTGATAAAATTTTTAGGAAATGGAAGTCTTTGATAAGTTTCACTAATGTGTTTCGTGAAATTAGTAATCTGGCTTAAAGTCAAATAAGAAGATTATAGGAATTTGAGAAACATTGGGAATTATTATTTATTCAAATTTCTTATGTTAATTAGGACTCTAAGACTAATTATGAATTGGAGTCATAGTGCAAGCATATGATTAGTTTATTATAAACATCGATTTGTTCTTATGTTAGAGAGAAAGGGGGTGGGGAGAGAGAATAAAATGTAATAAAATGTTATTTTAGCAAAATATTCTCAATATTGATTCACGTGGGTTGGTATCGTAGCCAAGTTGACCAAGGAAGATGCAAAACTAGAGTATTAGAGCTAGAATACAAGGGAATGTGCATTTGGATAATTAATACATTTAAATGTGTCTTGTTTAGATCGCCAGATTTATGGGATCTAGTGAATAATGGTTAGAACAAAGTGACAAGTTAAAAAAAATTCAAGGCATTATCAAAAGAGTTGAAAGATTTATTTGAAAGAAACTTGAAAAAAAGATTAAAAAAAAAAAAAAAAAGCACTCTATGCAATATTCTAAGTAATAGATAAATTCACATTTGAGAAAATCTCAGAGACAGAATTAGAAAAAGAGGAAAAGGTTACTCTACAAAGATTATATTTTGTGTCCAAGTGAATGAAATTTCTAACATTAAGAAGTGAATTCAAGTCTCTCTGTCTAAATGTCTTTAAATCAATGTTAGATTATTTTAACCAAGTACAGACCATTGTAAACCAGATGCAAGTTAATGTGAGAAGCTTGATAACCAAATAATAGTAGAGAAAGTCATGTGATCTTTAAGTGTGAAATTCAAATATGTTGTTGTAATGTTTTAAGAAGCAAAGGATATATTCACTCTCATAATTGAAGGGTTGATGAGTTTATTGTGTTCACATGAACAACAAATAAATCAAAGAATCTACTAATTTAGAGCAAGTTTTATAGAGTAGAGCATCTACAGGTGGTCATGGTGGCCAACAAGGTCGTAGAGGTCATGGTCATGCTCGAGGTAGAGGAAGATACAACAACTCCAACAATAGAGATGGAGATGGTGACAAAAATTATTCCAGAGGAAATAACAACACTCTTTGCTCTAAAGATAAGTCATACATATAGTGTCTCAAATGTAAGAGGTGTGTACACTATAAGTTAGAATGTCAAATGAAATTACAAAATGAAAAAATAGAGCAGGAAAACACCGTTGAGGTAGAGGAGAATTTTGTATTAGCCTATAATATAATAACATTAAAATTAGACCATAAAGATATTTGGTACCTTGATATAGGATGTGATAATCAAATGCGTTGTCATAAATGAATTAATCAATTAGAGAAGTTAATTTTAGAAATAAATTATTCTAGATCCTTTTTTTTTGTTTCAAATTTGTTGACCATGAAACAATTGACAAAAAAAAAAATGCATATCATTAATATCTCTAATGGAGTTTGAACTCTTTGTGGTAAAAATAAGACAATGATTGCAAAAATGCAAATGACAAAAAATATGACGTTTTCAATGTTTCTTCAAGAAGAAATTTCATTTTGTTTAAAGACAAACAATAGAAGATAGCAATGAGCTTTGACGTCTTTGATTTGGTCATCTCAATTTTTTGCATGACAAAGCTTTTGGTCTAGAAGATTATGGTAATAGGATTACCACTTATTAATGTTCTAGATTGGGTCTGTGAAGGATGTTTTCTTAGGAAACAACATATGGATTCTTTTCTAGTTGGAAGATCTATAATAGCTAAACAACCTTTAGAGTTAGTATATACAAATATATGTGATCCTATGAGGCAAAATCTTAGTCACAACAAATATATTTTAACCTTTATAGATGATTTTGCAAGAAAAAATTGGATTTATTTGTTAGAGGAAAAGTTTAAGGCTTTTAACAAGTTTAAAGAATTTACAATTCTTGTTGATAGACAAAGTAGTTGCAATATTAAAATATTGAGATTAACCTTCAAGAAATTTTATAATTATTGAAAAAGTCAAGGTATTCAACCATAATTGCAACTAGCTATACACTTCAATAAAATAGAACAATTGTAAACATGGCAAGAAGAACGTTAAAGGCCAAGTCACTTCTAAAACTTTTGTGGTAGAATTTGTAACTTGTGCAGTGTTCTTATTGGATATGTGTCTTATTAAAGCAATTTTCTAAAGAACACCTTAGGAAGCCTTGAGTGGTCATAAGTCATAAGATTCTTTTTTGTGAGTTTTTGGGTGTATTACATGCATATTTCCTTATACCCAAAAAGCACATAAAAAGGTTTGATGATAAAAAACAAGAAGTGTATTTTTGTTGGCAATGGTGATGTAACTAAAGGTTACAAATTGTTTTATCCAAGAAGTTAATTGTGAATAGAAATATTCTATTCCTAGAAAATAAAAGTTGGACATGGACTCAAAAACAAAATGAGGAAAAAGAGTTTTAATTGAAGAAGACTTTATTGAAGACAATGAGTATTAGGAACATTCGACAACAAATAATTCTATTTTAAATACACCTTCTCATATTATTTCTAGATGTCTAAAGGATTATAAAGTCGTGAAAAATAGTTAAATTATTGATGAAGGTTTAGTTAACTTTTGTCTGTTTGTAAATTGTGATATGATTTCATATGAAGAAGCAACAAATGATGAGAGGTAGATTCAAGCAATAAATGAAGAAATTTAATTAGTAGAGAAGAAGAATACATGGGAGCTAACTACTCTACCGGTTGGAAAGAAGCCCATAAGTGTTAAATAGGTTTATAAGACAAAGTATAAAGTTGATGGTAAAGTTGATTGATTTAAGGTAAGGTTGGTGGCAAAAAGCTAAAAATAGAAGCTAGGTATTGATTATTCTCAAGTTTTTAGATTAGTTGCCAAACTAGATACCATTCTCATGATAATTTTACTTACATATCTGAAAGTGTGGAAAACTCACCGAATGGATGTTAAGTCAACTTTTCTCAATGGTGTAATTCAACATGAAGTTTTTGTTGAACAACTACTAAGATATATTAAGGAATGGAAAGAGAAATGAGTTTATAAAACTAAAAAGGCATTGTAAGGGTGAAAGTAGGCAATATGTGCTTGGTCCATGTTGATCGAAAGTTATTTATTGTAGCATAGTTTTCAAAAATGTTCTTTTGAGAACACATTTTACATCAAATCAAATTCCAATGGTGATGTAGTTGTTGTATGCCACTATATGGATGATTTAGTGAAATCTAACAAACATACAATATTTCGTCTCATAAAAGAAGTATTTCATAAACATTCTAAAGCGATTCAAGATGGAGTCATCATCAACATATTGTACTCCTATTGTAGAGCGACTATAAATGAAAAAAAAAGGCATTGGAGAACTATTAAATCCCATATATTTCAAGGAGATAGTAGAAAGTCTTCATTATTTTACTTTTACCATATCAACTATTGTTTATAGAGTAGAGACTATTTGTTGATTTATGGAAAAAACCATATTAGTCACACTTGCAAGCAATAGACTAAATTTTGAGGTATATAAATGGTACTTATGATCATGGGATTTTCTAATCCTACTCAAGCAAGTTCAGTTTAGTGGGTTACACAAATAATCACTAGGAATGTGATACAAAGACTAGAAAGAATACTTTTAGGTGAAGTCCTTAAAAACATGACATGATGTAATAATAAATAGAATTCATTAATATTTATATTATGATTCTAGTTCTTCTTTCTCTATCCTATTTATGCATTATATAGGCTTGACATATCTTGCATTGTATATAACTTGGGTGCATTAAGAGTTGTACAAAAGATCCAAATCATAAGTTCCTTGCAAGTAGATGATTTTTTCATAATTGGTTTATGGACTTAGACAATCTATTTTAGATTGTAGTGCACTACCTCATAATTAGATGGATGATTGGTCTTAGAAATTGGGATGATATTCCCATGGTGAGTGTATTAATGTGTATGATTACACATAGGAGTTGCGCTAACTTAGAGTAACAGTTGTGATGACTGAAAAGAGTAACCTTGAAGAGAAAAGGTTATGCTACTTTGGTTGTGAGGGTTGCAAGTTAAGCAACCTCACCAACATACATAGGCTTTACTGCTAAAATTTAATAAACTAAACACAAGCCTTTTGACATGAGGAGGAACCCATGTAAACCATCCGATTGTGAAGATCTAAAAAAGAGTGACTGAAAATCTTTGTTGCAAATAAAATACTAAGGCCTATATACACAGTAATCTTGGTCAAGAAAAACTAGAGAAAAGATCACCTCATCTTATAGTATTATGGGTTGTCGTCCTTAAGGAACCAAGAAATTTAACTAATCTTGTTTAAATCAAATCAAGTACAATGACCCTTAAATGGAAAATTGATTAGATTGCTAAACTGAATTTTTAATTGAGAAAATAATGATAAACAAATCTGGAGATTTTCACAAATCCAGTTTTTTTACCAAGCATTAAGGGATAACAAGTATTAGTTAAAGAATTTTGGTATTCCAAAATTGAATCACTAATATAGGCCATCCAAGTCTGGAACCTTTTTAATACTTGAAATCCATTCTTTTATAGTCTTCTAACAAGTAATATTTTAACCTTTAAGATATTTAAAACCTCAAATTCATTTGATAGAGTCTCCTCAATTATTAATCACATAGGATCATGCCAAGTCAACCATTGATCACAATCCCTTATGCATCAAAGGACCCCTAGCATGCATCCTAAGTATCTAAAATTTTAAAAAATTTAAAACATTTTTAAAGAATAAAAAGATAAATTTCATTGTTTTATATTTTGTATTTGAAAAAAAAAAAATAGAAAGTGCATCCAAACACCAAACCTTCTATATAAAATGCAAAACACTTAAAAAATTAAAATGGTAATTTTTTAAAAACTAATTAAAAAAAATAAGATATTAAAATACCTTTACTACCTCATATTTAAACATATTTTAAAGTAATTTTTAGATACAAAAATAAGTCTATACTTTTTTTTATACACGTTTCTTGTTTTCATAGAGAAATTATTACTATTTGCGGGAAAACGGCCTAAACAATTTAATATAGCAATGATTATTATTGTCTTTTAATCTTTTGAATTATTCACTAATAATTTAGCATGGTATAAGGGTTTTGCTTCGATGAGAAAAAAATGAAATTTATTGGATAGCTGAATGATGAAAATTAAATATAATTATTTTCATAGGGATATGCAAAGCTTGATGGTTGCATATTTATACAATCTATTTGTAGTATTATAATGAGTAGCTGGATCTGCATGGTGAGTCCTTCCTCCTAGTAGGTGTGATTGTCAGTCCAGAACTGAGATTGAAGATTGTTAATCACATTCTTGTCCACTTGGAAGGCCTTTGTGAGAACATCAACTGATATTGCTGGCTTTGATCCAAACACTGCATTTGCAATGGTGATCACGCCTGGGTTCTGGCTACCCAGTGAAGCAATGGCCACTGCGTTTGTTGTTCCCACATTGAGCTGGAAGTGAATGAGGCCTTGTGGGAAGACGAAAACGTCTCCTTTGTAAAGGACCTTGGAGATGAGGCGGTTGTCACGATTAGAGGTGACAAAGGCCACATAAAGTGTCCCCTCCAAGACAGTGAGGATCTCTGTGGCTCGAGGGTGGATGTGGGGAGGGTTGAGACCGTATGGCGCATAGTCAACCCGAGCCAGGGAAACGCCAAGGGTGTTGAGTCCAGGTATCTGTGCCACGTTTGCTAGTGTGACCATCGACCTAAGTTTGTTTGATGTACTCTCTGGAACACGAAGCCCCGAAAAGAAGAAATCATTTGGCGTTGCCAGCTTTGGATCCTTGAAGAATTTCCCATTCACAAACACTGCAAAGCAACAAATATATTAGGACTTATGTAGCCTTAGAAAGATCGATCTACATAGATGAGAATACTAGAGAGAGTATGAGTATTTTACCGGTGTCCTTTGTATCGTTAACAGCTACACAGAAGTCCTGAAGAGGACTGGGATCAGAGGCAGAGGCAACAGAAAATGCTGTGGCCAAGAGTACAATGTACGCAAGGGTGTTAGCTCCCATCTTCTTCCTGTTATACAGTTAATTCTTTTTGAGTAATCTCTGATGGAAGAGCAATGAATTTTACCAATACAATGAGTTTCTTTGATTTGCAATTTTACTAATACCCGATTGTCTATTTATAGATGAAGAGTCTCAGACATGTTCCAACTTTGAAGCAGTCTCGTAACATTCATTAAGCAAAAGCCAAAATTCACAACGAATCTACTTAATTGATCAGGTACTTTGCGGCTAACAGGTCTGTGAATGTGTGATATATAAGATCTGTATTTTTGGTTTATTTATTCTGCTGTAGCAGTTTTGACCACGTCCCATGCCATCTACCAGGTTTCTTCAGGTGAAGAATATGTTAATATTTTGCCAGAACTTAGATATGTAATTAGAAGAGATCCAAGGAAGGTTATAAGACTAGTTCTACTTATTTAAGAAACTTTGCAACTCAAGTTGCTCAAGGGACTTCCCTTTGACATTACTTTTAGAAATCATTTCTAATACTAGAAAATATTTTTAAAATTTTGAAAAATGACTTTGAGAGCTTTCTTGAGAAGCACTTGCTAGTATATCTCCCAAAAACACTTTTTAAAGAAATCATTTCAATTAAGAGTATGTAAATGAAATTAAGTTGGACCAGGATGGTATGTTAATGAAAGTAATTGTTCAATTTGACTTTTCATTTAACTGATTCCCTCTGCTTTGATTTGTTCACTGACTTTTCATTTATCTCAATGATGGGATGCCGGACACAGACCAAGCACCAAGGACCCACCAATTGTATGTTGAAAAGTTGAACTCTTTTATTTCTTCTAATCAATTGTATTGGAATATTAAAAAAAAAAATTTACAAATTGAAAGGATCTTGCGAACATCAACCAGCATAACATCACGCAGTGTGTAATAATTAATTATGTAGTAAGACTGAATTAATTAAGTTGTTACTTGCTGTATACGTACAATGTTTAAATGGTCGTAGAAATCAACAAGCTAAGACAAACTTTGAGGACTTGGTAATTTACATAATTTGTTTTTCATTTGGATTAGAATAGTTAGTATCGTTGAAAAGTTAAACTTGATTTAGAAACTTTCTAGATAATGGAATCAGATTTAGTTTCTAAAAATCGAGAGAATATTTTATTTTTGATTGGTTATTTTAGTTTCTATTTTTGACTTGTTAAATCATGGAAGGTTTCATATGTTATTATTAGGAGTTTCTATTTTGTTAAGTGTGAATAACTATAAATAAGAGATTTTGTAATATTTGAATAAAAGAGTGGTGGAATACAATAAAAGTTTTTAATTCTCCCTAATTTTATTTTCCTTTGTAATTGTTTGTATTTCTCTATTAACCATATTCTCCAACAAATTAGGATCAAAGTTTTTGCATGCCCAACAAATTTGTATCAGAGCCATGTGAAAAATATGGCAAGTAGGATATATCTGTTTCAAGGTTCGTAACTCAACAAAGATAATTAAAACAATTGGAGTATCAAGATAAAGACTTCGATTCGTAATTAAGACGCATGGAAGGTTG